>NC_137033.1:43098444-43105944 GCF_032717465.1 Coenobita brevimanus
TGTAATAGCCTCTATTAACACGAAATTAGCATGAGTAAATTTATCTAAGTCAGCCCTGATAAAATGACAATACCAGATAATACTCAGTGAATGCAAGATATATTATTACAGATACAACCTATTATTAATAAGGGCTGACAACCAAAACACATGAGTCACAAAAACCTTACTAGGCCTAAGAATTAACACCCCACGCTACACAGTACAAGAAAAAATGCAATAACAGTTATACTCAAATTACACAGCAGCTAGATGGTTGGAGACTTCCTGAGCACTCGCAATAATAACAACTGTACAGGGGAGGACAGAGATGTGAACAAAATGAGGAGTAGATCTAAGTGGCAATAATGCAGAGACTGAGCTCATTATATAGGGGCCGGCAGAGCTTGATACAACTTGTAAGAAGGATGCACAAATGAAGCCATGGGGACAAAGAGTTGACAATCCTGCTCTGAACAACAGAAAGAACGACTTACTTTACTATAAGGGTAGAAGGGGGGAGTGAGGTAGAACACGCTCGTGATCAAACATGCAGCATACTGTACGTTAGAATTACACAAAGGATGATGAAATCATAGGCTGTGTAACACCTCCCCACAAAGAAAAAGAAATTTACAAAGGAAATTTCTTATTACTCTAAAAACAATCTGTCTAAAGTCTAGATAAGCAATCTGCAATAACATTTTCTTTCCCCTTGACATGTTGTATGTCTAATGAATACTCCTGAAGAAGTAGACTCCATCTTGTCAATCTCTGATTTTTATCTTTAAACTTACTAAGGAATTTCAGTGGGTTATGATCGGTATAAATGACTATGGGGTCAAAACCAGAACACAAATAAAATGAAAAATGCTGTAAACCCAAAATCAAGGCCAAAAGCTCTTTCTCAATAGTTGAGTAGTTCTTTTGAGGTGGAGTGAACTTCTTACTGTAATAAGATACAGGGTGTTCAATACCCTGATCATCCTCTTGCAGCAAAACAGCCCCAGCTCCTGTATCACTTGCATCAACAGCCATCTTAAAAGGCTTAGCAAAATTTGGAGTAGCGAGCACTGGCTGACTTAATAGGATAGCTTTAAGTTTGTTGAAAGAGTATTCACAGTCATCGGTCCAGACAAATTTAACTCCCTTTTTCAGTAGGTCTGTAAGTGGTGATACAAGAATTGAAAAGTTAAGAACAAATCTCTGGTAATAACCTACCATTCCCAAAAATCTCTGTAGCTCTTTCCTAGTTTTAGGTCTGGGAAGATCACTTATAACCTGAACCTTAGCTCCAGGTGGTGCAACATGTCCATCACCAATTACATACCCAAGGTACTGAACTTTAGCTTGACCAAACTCACACTTTGATAAATTAGCTACAAGATTAGCCTGAACCAAACGCTCAAGAAATTTACTGACATGGCATAGGTGATCTTTCCAGTTGTCACTGAAGATTAATACATCATCAATATAAACAACACACCCTGCCAAACCCTCTGTCACAACATTCATGAGCTTCTAAAATGTGGCTGGTGCATTCTTCATACCATATGGCATTACAGAACATGCAAAAGTCTTTCCTAGTGTTACAAAACATGAGATCTCCCTAGCACGTTCAGTCATAGGTACTTGCCAGTATCCCTTTAACAAATCAAACTTACTTATGTACCTAGCCTTTCCGATCTTGTCTATGCAATCTTCCACGCGAGGGAGAGGGTAAGTGTCTGTTTTGGCTATCTGATTAACACGTCTGTAGTCGATGCAAAGCCGCTGTGACCCACCTGTTTTAGGGACTAGAGTGACAGGAGAACTCCACTCGCTCTGACAGGGCTCAATCATCTTGTGGTCCAACAGGTAGCCAAGCTCCTTCTGGATGAGAGGAACTTTCACTGGGTTCACATGGTAAGGAGGCAATTTAATTGGTTTTGCATCTCCAACATCGACATCATGCATCAACACAGGGGTTCTTCCTGGAGTAGCAAGGAACACTTGCGGGTACTCCTGCAGTAATGCCGAAAACTCCTGCCTTTCCTCGGGAGGTAGATGAGAAAGCTTAGTCTGGAGATCATTCATGATATCAGGATTCTTCCCCAAACTATCACTCAGGCTCATGCTGCATGGGAGAACTTCACTTGCAGACTCGGGTGGAACAGCTACAGTGCAGACTGGGCTATTTTCGTCCCGCCTGTGATATAACTTTAGCATGTTGATGTGACAAAGTTTCTTGTTCTTTCTACGATCTGGTGTGGCGAAGACATAGTTGACATCACTGAGTTTCTTCTCCACGAAATAAGGACCACTAAACTTGGCTTGAAGAGGTTGCCCATGCACCAGTAGCAGAATCAAAACCTGATCTCCTGGCTGAAAGTGGCGTAACCTGGACTTCTTATCATACCAAGTTTTCATCTTCTCCTGAGCAGCTCCAAAATTCTCTCTCGCCAGCTGTAAAGCAGTGGACAGCCGTTCTTTGAACTTCATCACATACTCCAGCAGGTTGACGTCATCTTCCCCCGACAGCCAGCATTCCTTGAGTAGCTTAAGGAGTCCTCTTACTTCATGGCCAAACAGTAGTTCAAAAGGTGAGAAGCCCAGTGATTCATTTGGAGATTCTCTTGCGGCAAATACAACGAATGGAAGACCTTTATCCCAGTCTTTCTGATGTTCCAAACAGTATTTCTTGAGCATCGATTTGAGTGTTTGATGATATCTCTCCAACGCTCCTTGGGTCTGGGGATGGTAAGCTGAAGACGTGATCTGGGTGATGCCCAACTCTTTCAGAGACTGCTTGAAAACATTTGACATGAAATTACTTCCCCAGTCTGACTGTACCTCCTTGGGCAGACCAAACTTTGTGAAGAACCCTAGCATTTCCTTAACCACGTTCTTTGCTGGGATATTTCTAAGTGGAATGGCTTCAGGATAACGAGTAGCCATATCAATCAGGTCAACACATAAGAAAATCCTGAAGAAGTCTTAGGAAGAGGGCCCACAATATCCACCAACACATGGGTGAATGGCACCTCAAAAGGAGGAATGGGAACTAGAGGTGCAACCTTTTCGGTCTGATTACACTTCCCCACAACTTGACAGGTGTGACAAGACTTACAATACCAGGAAACATCCCTGAAGATACCTGGCCAGTAGAAGTGTTTCAAAATGCGTGCCACAGTCTTCCTCACTCCAAGGTGTCCTGCCAAACTGGAATCATGAGCCACTCTAATGATATCCTGCCTACAAACACGAGGGATGACAACTTGATGTACAACCTTCCACTCACAGTCGGCTGATGCTGTTGGGGGTCTCCACTTCCTCATAAGTACTCCTGACTTTATATAATAACAAGTAGAAGCACCGGCTGACTCTTCCTCACTGCAAGCAGAGTTAGCTAGACCTTTAAACTCAGGGTCAGCAACCTGCAACTCAACCAACTCTTGACGAGACAAATTATCAACACTACGTGGTACTGCCTCATCTGGTGAGTGGTCCAAATTAGCAAGAAAAGTGTCAGCTAGGATAACATCATCATCATCATTATCCTCAAAGTCACCATTAACTTTAGACTTAGCCCTAGTGACAGCACATGCAGGGAACACATCAGGGACATCACAATCCTGGGCTGCAGCCACTGGCTCACTAGACAACTGAGGAGCTGGACTCACTTGACTTCCACCAATATCATTTCCAAGTAAGAAAGTTACACCTGACATTGGGAGTGTCTCAACCAATCCAACCATAACGGAACCATTAACAAAACCAGACTCTAAATTCACTCTGCACAGAGGGACAGAGAAGTAATTATTCCCTACACCTTGTAAGATTACAGTTTCATCAGAGGAATTAACATTAGAGCCTAGAACACTGGTCAGCATAAGGGATTGGCAAGCACCTGTATCACGATATATTTTAACTGATTTCCTGTCATTACTGTCCAGACGACTGACAAAACCTTCAGACAGGAAATTAGCACATGAACTCTTGAGAGTGTCACCCACGTTACTGCTCAAAAGAGGAGCTCCATCATGAGAATTTAATTTACCCCTCAAAGCAGGTTCAGTTAACTCAGTTAAAGAATTCTGGGAACTCTCAAGGGTGGACACTAGACCAATTGACTGAATATTTAAAGACTCCTTTTTGTTCACATCACGCTGTCTCCTGAAACATTTCTCCGTAGTATGACCAAGCTTAATACAATAAGTACATTTACTTTTCTGAAATCTAGAGGTGGAGCTGGTATTTACTTCCTGAGAAACATCATCTTTATTCGCTTTCCTGTTACCTATACTCTGAGTAGAGGCAACGTACTTACTCTCAGCTTTCCCTTTTTCTTTAGAATATCTCTTGTGAGTGAGAACATATTCATCAGCTAAAACTGCAGCATCAGACAAATTATCTATTCTTTTCTCATCAAGATATAGGCTTACATCTTTATTAATACACCTTTTGAAGTCCTCCAGCATAATCATCTGCTTATATTTGTCAAAATCAGAATCCACATTCTTAGAATTTAACCACTGCTCTAACAGATCTTCTTTGATTTTTGCATACTCAACATGGGATTGCTTATCTTGCTTGTAAGTTGTCCTAAATTTTACTCTATAGGCTTCAGGAACAAACTCATAGGCCTTAAGAATCAAGCTCTTAACTACATCATAATTATCAAATTGATCCTGAGGCAAAGATGTATAAGTTACTTGAGCTTTACCGGTGAGAACAGTTTGAAGGAGTACTGGCCAATACTTTTTGGGCCAATTAAAACCTGTAGCTACCCTCTCAAACAACTGAAAATACTTTGTTAAATCAGATTCATTAAAAGGAGGGACAAGTTTAACATTTTTAGCCACATCAAAATCATCAGAGCTAGATGATCCAGTTCCACCTTGTTTCATGCGATACTCATGGTCTGCCTGAATCCTAGCTAGTTCAATTTGTGCCTGAGCCTGTGCCTGTGTCTCCTGAATACGAGCATTTGCCTGAAATTCAACCTCCTGAATACGAGCCTGAGACTCCGCCTCCTTAGCCTGAGACTCAGCCTCCTTAGCACGAGCCTGAAACTCAGCTTCCTTAACACGAGCCTCCTGCAGAGCTAGCTGTAACTTAGCTATTTCAATCTGCATTTGCTCATTTGGAGGAGTTACATTAAACAAGCTTTTATTAATCATGCCAACAATCTGATCTTTAGAATGATGAGAGTGAACTGCAATTCTCAATTGTTGAGCAACAAGCTTAAGTTCATTCTTTGTTCTGTTTTCTACATCACACACTGTTTGCATATTTGACAAAAAATCTTTGGCTTCATCAAGTGTAGTAATAGTAGACATCATGAATAAATCACAGTCGCAAAATATCAAGCAATATCCTTATGATAATATCCTGAATATCCTGATAAGAGGTCGCCAAATTTATGTTACGGAACAGAGAAAGATAATGTACACTTTAAGTGAGAATACTAAAAATCACTACTGTCCCGTAAAGTTCCAGGTTCAAAACAAAAGAGTTAGGTAAAATTACAAGTTAAAGTTTAATGCTCAAACTAACAACAAAACATTCAGGACTCATAAGGATAATGTAATGGCAAAAAACAGGTTAAATATATGGTTAACTGTAATAGCCTCTATTAACAAGAAATTAGCATGAGTAAATTTATCTAAGTCAGCCCTGATAAAATGACAATACCAGATAATACTCAGTGAATGCAAGATATATTATTACAGATACAAACTATTATTAATAAGGGCTGACACCCAAAACACATGAATCACAAAAACCTTACTAGGCCCAAGAATTAACACCCCACGCTACACAGTTCAAGAAAAAATGCAATAACAGTTATACTCAAATTACACAGCTGCTAGATGGTTGGAGACTTCCTGAGCACTCACAATAATAACAACTGTACAGGGGAGGACAGAGATGTGAACAAAATGAGGAGTAGATCTAAGTGGCAATAATGCAGAGACTGAGCTCAATATATAGGGGCCGACAGAGCTTGATACAACTTGTAAGAAGGATGCGCAAATGAAGCCATGGGGACAAAGAGTTGACAATTCTGCTCTGAACAACAGAAAGAACGACTTACTTTACTATAAGGGTAGAAGGGGGGAGTGAGGTAGAACACGCTCGTGATCAAACATGCAGCATACTGTACGTTAGAATTACACAAAGGATGATGAAATCATAGGCTATGTAACAATATGTATATATATATATATATATATATATATATATATATATATATATGTATGTATATATATATATATATATATATATATATATATATATATATATATATATACACTGTCAAGTGGGGCTGGTGCGGAGGAGTAGTGCCTCTCCTGTAAAACAATTAACTCTAAGCCTTGGCCAAATTCTGCTTGGGATAACTCTTAAGCCTTGAAGCCACCCTGCTCTGGGATACATGGTGTCTGGGTAGTTCAAAATGAATGAATATATATATATATATATATATATATACTATCGTATATATATATATATATATATATATATATATATATATATATATATATATCACTGTATATATATATATATATATATATATATATATATATATATATATATATATATACCTTTTCGTAAATATATATATATCCCAGCATCCACTCACTTGATGTAGTGCTGCTCTCGGGTGTCTGTCCTTTCCTCTCCATCCTTCTTTCCTTCCATCCTCTTCTGTTTTTCTTTCCTTCATTCTTTCCTTGTCCTTCTGCCTATGAGTGACTTTACACTCCCTCCTCTGTCTTTCTTTCCTTCATTCTTTCCTCTTCCTTCAGCCTGTGGGTGACTCTACACTGAGCAACAAGCCAAATGGTTTCCTATGCACCAGGAAACCATTTACTACGCTGGGTGGTAACCATATAACTAAATTTTGGCACCTGGTGGTTTAGTGGGTAATTATTGCGCTCCAATCGGATTGAGCCGGTGAAGGTTTATATCCAAGTTTTTTTTTTAATGCGAGGAAGAAGGAACCAAAGGCCATTAGCCCGCAGTAACAGTTCCCTCCAAGAGAAAAACAGAATACAATAGAGAGCCAAATTCAAGATCCGATCATTTTGAGATGCCTGGACACACTGCGTTTGAAAGACTGGAGATCATAGGCAGCTGGAAATACAGACAGAGGGAGACAGTTCCAGAGCTGACTGAAGTTGCATGGAAATGAAAGACTGGGAGTAACTGGTTAACTTCTTTGCATTAGAGAGTTGGACAGAAAAGCAAGGATGAGAGTTTGCTTGCCAGACGTGGTGCTAGGCGCCCGTCCATAGAGATGGAGGAATTGTGCAAGCAGACAGTTCAGGAGGAGCATTTGACCATTAAAGTAGCGATAGAGAAAGAGAGGTAAAGATGCAGTACAGTGCTGCTTTAAGAGGATTGTAGAGGGTTGAAGGGAGTCAGTAAGGGGAGGAGAGTTAATGGAGACGAAAAGCCTTGGTGACTCCACCCTATTTGAGAAGAGCCTGGTATGGTGGGGAGCCTCCCCATCACATTACGAGGAGTTGTACTCCA
>NC_137033.1:43110944-43118444 GCF_032717465.1 Coenobita brevimanus
CGAGGCCCCGGCCTCCCTCTCGGGCGACAGCCCCCTGTCCCCCATGACCTGCGAGCAAACCCTGCAGACATCCGACTAATACAGTGGAACTGTTTGGGGATCAGGCACAAGCTCCCCCTCCTGCAGGAGGCAGTCACCAGGGATCAGCCCCACGTCTTCCTACTGCAGGAGACCTTACTCCCCGACAATTCCTCCTTTCAGCTACCTGGATACACCTCCCATCTCCTCACCTATGAACGTGGAGTCACACGAGGATGTGCCATTCTCGTCCAAGATCACGTCTCCCACACTGTTTGTGACCCTCTGCCTTTTTGTGGACCAGGTGCAGAGGTGCAAGGTGTTGTGTTACACCTGGCATCCTCCTCACTAACTGTGTACAATGTCTACAAAAGCCAGGGGGGCACTCTTGATGTGGGAGAGGTGTTCTCCCACGCTGCCTCCCATTCTGTCTTTATCGGCGGCGACTTTAATGCCCATCATGACATTCTTGCATCGCCCCTTCCATCCAACGAGGCAGGACGGCACATCTCTCTCGTTCTCGAGGAGATGGAAGGTGTCTCCTTAATAAACAACATTCAAGAACCCACCCACATTCGGGGAGGACGCCTGGATCTGTCATTCACCTCCACCCCCCTTGCTGGCTTGGCGCAATGGTTGCTCCACCCGCGCCTAGCCAGCGATCACTTTGCCATACTGATCAGGCTGCCACTCACACCCCTCCCCCCGCCCCCACCTCCCCCACCGAGATGGGACCTCAGCAAAGCTGACTGGGCTGCCTTTGCCACGGCCTTAACCACCATTTTTTAGGCCTCTCCTCCCGTCCTAGACCTCGAGGGTAGAGCAGATCAAGTTACCAGTGCTTTTGCACAGGCCCCCTCCATATCCATCCCACAACAGCGTCGCTCCACGAAGCATTACCGAGACGGCTGGATCTACTGCAACAGGGTCAGGGAACTTAACCACAGACTCAACGCTGCACGAAAGCAATACCGGCGGTGCCGCACATCCCCGCACCGCTGACACCTTGCTGCTGTCACGCAACACGTTGTGTCAGAAAAACGCCGGCTGAAAGAGGAGGCGTGGATCAGATGGTACAGGACCTTAGACTCTCACTCCACTCTCAGGGAGATGTGGAGGAGAATCCGGTCTATCTCTGATCCACGTCCCCCCTGTCCTCCCTCTCACCCTGACCCAGCCGCTGAAGCCAGCCGTCTTGCTCAACGCTTCGTGAATTGCTCTGCTTCCCACAATCTTCCACAGTCCGTTAGAGACAAGCAGGAGCAGTTGTCTACCTCTCGTCTTGCAGCAATTCAAGCTACCTGTGAAAGGCCTGACCCCGCCGATATTCCCTTCACCAGCAGGGAACTGCATAAAGCGCTGCAGCACAGAGGAGACACTGCTCCGGGGCTCGACGGGCTAACCTACTCTCTGTTATCACATGCTGGAGATTGTGGGAAAGATCGCCTTCTTGATATGCTCAACCTCTCGTGGTCTTAGGGCCTCTTACCAAGGTCGTGGAAGACAGCCATCATCCACCCGATCCCTAAACCTTGCGACCCTTCCGCCATGCGCCCGATCTCTCTTCTTAGCTGTGTTGCTAAGACGGCGGAGAGGGTGGTGCGAGCTCGCCTTTCCTGGCACCTGGGCCCGCTACACCCGAGGATCTTTGCTTATCACCATGGCAGGAGTGCCACCCACTGCCTAGCATCCCTCCTCGGGGAGCTCAGAGGGGGAAGGGGAATGGCTGTCTTCCTCGACCTTCAGAAGGCCTTTGAACTGGCTAACCCAGTCGTCATCCAGGCTGCTCTACCTGAGAGAGGAATAGGGGGCAAATTGCTCACCTGGGTGGGAGATTTCTTCGCAGGCCGTCAAGCAGGGGTCCGTTTCCAGGGGCATCTTTCCTCGTTTTACCACCATAGCAACGGCACGCCTCAGGGGAGTGTCATAAGCCCGCTGCTCTTCAATGTCCTAGTTGAGGGACTCCTTACAGTCGATTACGGACAGGGGGTCACTCTACTCTGCTATGCCAATGACCTGGCCCTAGTTTTCACGAGGAGAGATTATTACACTCAAGCCCTTTCTGCTTTTCCTAAACTTCACGCAAAGTGTACCGAGCTTGGCTTGAAGATCAACTTCAAAAAAACCAAATGCCTGCCCTTTGGCTTACATCCCCCAGAATTCCCATTGTTGCTTGGTGGCCACCAGCTCTCCATCGTCACTCTCCACCAATATCTGGGACTCTGGGTCGACAGTGGTCTAACCTTCAAGAAACAAGTCAGATACCTGCGGGAGCGTGCTGCCACCCGCACTGCTACCCTAAGGTATCTATCACAACGCAGCCTAGGGGCATCCTTTAAGGTCCTGAGAACGTTTTATGTTCATGCGGTCCGCTCGCTTGTGGATTACAGCACCATATGCCTGACTGGCCTTGCCTCCCCATCCAGAAGGTCACTAGAAGTCCTTCAAAACGACTCCCTGAGAGTCATGTTGGGAGCTCCCCAGTGGACTCGGATTGCTAATCTAAGGGCTGAGGGCGGTTTGCCGTCCTTGGAGCATTGCATTGCTCTCCGGGCTACAGTCACCACCCTCCAGCTATTCCAACGACGACCACACCTTCCAGTCTCAGCCTTTTTCAGACGCCTCTTGAGCCGCCCATGTGACCCTCATCCAGAGCACGATTGGACTCGCACCACTGCCTCCTTGGTGCATAGCCTTGGAGCCGCCCCTGACATCTGTAGGGAACCCGACTCCCCCTACCCTGGTTACACCGATCCACCGCCATGGGCCCCCCTTCCATATGAAATTCACTGCCCCACTGAAGTTCACCCACGTGCTTCCATCCCTGCCCTTCTTCGACAGGAGGGCCTCAGCAGGATGGCTGCTCTCGATTCCCCTGAATCTGTCACTTATTACACAGATGGATCTCTGTGCGCTGACGGATCCGCCGGGTCTGCTTTCATTCTAGGGCACCATATTGAATCTTGGCGACTCTCCTCTGGGGTCTCTGCCTTCCAGGCTGAGTTAGTTGCCATACTTGGTGCATTACGCCACACACAACTTAACCAGCAACGGTGGGTCGTCATCCACACAGACTCCTTGTCATCCCTTCAGGGGTTGCGCTCCTTCTCCTGCAGCGACAACGTTTATCTATTAACGGAGATATACTCAGTCGCCTCCCTCCTCATGAACAGAGGCACCTCCGTCACCCTACACTGGATTCCAGGGCATGTTGGGATCCTTGGCAACGAACGAGCAGATGCTGTGGCACGCTCAGCATGCACTCTTCCGGGAATCATGTTCCCTCTCCGCCCTAGCACCTCTAACACCATTGCCAAACTGACTGGCACTATTGCAAGGCTGTCCCGGGAGGACCATCAACTGTGTGTTGCAGAGGGCTCTCGTTCTGCATTGTGGTATGCCACAGCCACGACCTACCTACCGCTCCTGACTCCACCTGGAGTACCGAACTACGTGTTGGTGCGGCTCCGGCAATTACGGCTGGGATTCCCCTGTTACAGTCAAGTCACCGGGTCCGCACCAGAGCCATGCCCCCACTGCCTCGAGAGGGCTGAAGAGCCTCTACTACATTACCTACTCCACTGCCCAGCCACTGCCCAGCTCAGATCTCACCTAGATGTGGGCCACGCCCGGTTTGATAATGCCTTCCATACAGCAGCCAACATTATTGCTCAGTCCCCTTTTAGCACTCTATTATTCTTAGTAACCAATTACCTGCCCCCTAGGTAAATCAGCAAGGGCATGGTTAGCTCTACCCTGACGGGCTCTTTGTTTGCCCATACCCCCACCTAGTGTGGGGAAATATCCAACAACAACAGTTATAAAAGAGATACAGGATAGGGCAGTGGATGTTGGAGCAGCCCTAGTGAGAGAGGGCAGTGTTTGGCCATGTGGAGAGGATGGAGGGTGAGAGACTGACGAGAAAAGTGTATGTGAGTAAGGTGGAGGGGGGGGGAGGGAGGGGGAGGCCAAGGATGAGATGAAGGGAAGGAGTGGAGAGGTATATGAGAGAGGGGTGTGTGAGCTGGGAGCAGGGTAGTGAAATGGTGGGGGACAGGGCAACATGGAGGCGATTTGTTTGTGGCCACCCCTTCCGGGATTAAGGCGTCTGGCGATAGATAGATAGACAATCTAAGTCTAACTCTGCACTAAACAGAACTGACTTGATTATATGAATTTAGCAGAAACAAATATATGTCATTCTGGCCAAGTGAGGAGAATGGCATAATTTTTGCAGGGAAAGACGAGAGGAAGGAGTAGTTGCAAGGAGAGTGAAAAGGTTACAAGAGGATGAGAAAAAGGCAGAGTATAAGAGAGAAATGGAGGAACGATTGGGCAAATATGAATTGGAGCAGATGGGGGACGTGGAAGGTGTGTGCAGAATATTTACAGAAGAAATATGTGTAGCATATGATGTGGTGTGTGGGAGGAAGAGAAGACGGAGGGGGGTGCAAGGAACAGCGTGGTGGAATGAAGAGGTGAAACAGGCTGTGGCACAAAAGAAGAAAGCATACAATGAATGGATGAGAAATAGGGGCGTGGAAGAAGTTGAGAGGTGGAAGAGAGAGTTATATGTAGAAAGAAAGAGAGAGGTGAAAAGATTAGTAAGAGAGAGTAAGAAAAGAGTGGATGAGGAATTTGGAAGGAATTTGAGTGTAAAGTGGAGGGACTGTAAGAAAATTTTCTGGAAAGAGGTGAAGAGAGTAAGACAGGGTGGAAGTGAGGTTAGCAGGGGACTGAAAGATAAAAATGGTAATTTACTAGTGGAGAAGGGAGAAAAAGTGAGCAGATGGAGAGAACACTTTAAGGAATTGTTGAACATACAAGATGGATGTAATGCGAGAATTAGTGGCTGGGGAATGGCTGGGAGAAGGAAGGAGGTGAGAAGACAGGAAGAAATCAGTAGGATAGAAGTTGTGGAAGCAATGAAGAAAGTTAAATTGGGGAAAGCCCCAGGAATTGATAGAGTGTGTGGTGAAATTCTGAAGTATGGGGGAGAAAGAGTAGTTGAATGGATGTGGAAGATGTGTAGATTGGCCTGGGAGGAAGGTAGAGTCCCGGAGGATTGGAAGTCAGGTATAATTATTCCCTTGTACAATGGAAAAGGGGAAAAAGAAGTGTGTGGTAATCATAGGGGCATTTGTCTTCTTAGACGGTATAATAGGAAAAGTGTTTGGTAGGATACTTATTGACAGAGTTAGCAAAAGAACAGAGGAATTAGGTGGAGAAGAACAGGGAGGCTTTAGGAAGGGAAGAGGTTGTGTAGATCAGATATTCATTCTTAGATCTTTAGTGGAAAAGTTTCTAGAGAATGAAAGAAGCTGTATGCGGCTTTCATGGATTTGGAGAAAGCATATGACCGGATGGAAAGACAAGGATTGTGGAAAGTATTAAGAATATATGGAGTAGATGGGAAGTTGTTGAATGCTGTGAAGAGTATATATGATGATGCTAAGGCTGCAGTGCGTGTGGATGGTGAACTAAGTGAATTTTTCTCTTTGAAGGTTGGGTTGAAACAGGGATGTGTCATGTCTCCATGGTTGTTCAATCTGTACATGGATGGGGTAATAAAAGAGGTACAAGGTAGGGTAGTGGATGTTGGAGTGGCCCTGGTGAGAGAGGATAGTGTTTGGAAACTCCCTGTACTGTTGTTTGCAGATGATACTGTGTTGTTGAGTGAAGACGAAGGGGAGCTGCAAAACTTGGTGGATGAGTTTGGGAGTGTGTAAGAAACGGAATCTAAAGGTGAATGTAGGGAAGAGTAAAGTGATGGTCTTTGAGAGAGGTGAAATCAGTGAATGTACAGCGAGGTTGGATGGTGAGGAATTGGAAAATGTGAGTACGTTTAAGTACTTGGGTAGTGTGATGAGTAAGGATGGAGGTTTGGAGGGTGAAGTGCTTGAAAGCGTACAGCAGGGAAGAAAGGTTGCTGGTTCTTTGAATGCAGTGATAAGAAACAGGAAAGTGAACATGGAAGTGAAAAGTTACTACATGACAGTATTGTGATACCAACTCTAACGTATGGAAGTGAAGCTTGGACGTTGTTGGAAGGACACAAGTCAAGAGTGAGAGCAGTGGAAATGAATTATTTAAGAGGAGCCTGTGGAGTCACATGGAGAGACAGGCTGACGAATAAGGATATAAAGGAGCGTTGTGGTGTGGATGTGTATGTGATAGGAAGCGTTAGGAGGAACACACTGAGGTGGTTTAGCCATGTGGAGAGGATGGAGGGTGAAAGACTGACGAAGAGAGTGTATGTGAGTGAGGTGGAGGGGGGAAGAGGGAGGGGGAGGCCGAGGATGAGATGGAGGGATGAGATGGAGAGGTGTATGAGAGAGGGGGGTGTGAGTTGGGAGCAGGGTAGTGAAATGGCGGGGGACAGGGCGACGTGGAGGCGATTTTTTGTGGCCACCCCGAACGGGATTGAGGCGTCTGGCAATAGATAGATAGATAGATTAAACCCCACCCTCAGGCCCTCACACCGTGAGCATGAGGATGAGTTAGCGCGAGAATGGTATCGGAATGTGAAGAATGTATTAGTGAGGATTGGTTGACAGTGTGAGTGAACGACAGGCTGTAGTCTATTACAGTAAATGGGAGGTTGAGTGAAACTGAACAACTGAGAATGGAAAATGTGAAAATCATTGTTAATGACTGGGTGAGTACGAGAATGTGAGCCAGTTAACCTGGTGAGTGAGTGCTTAAAATACGGATATGAAAAAGGGAAAGTGTGGCAACACGTTTCACTGGGTATGACTGACACCGGAGTGAGTGAAAGTCAGTCAAAATTAAGTAGGAGTGAACCACAATGAGAAGCATTATAAGCATGAGAGTGCATGAATTTACGTAAGAATAAATTAAGGTGAAGGTGAAAATAAGTGCTAATGATTATGAGGACAACAGAGAGAGTGTGAAAGAAAGTCAGGAGTGAGTGTGTGATCTGCAATGACAGTGAATGAGTGAGAGCGCATGAGTGAGCTTGAATGAATATAGGTGAGAGTGTGAAAATGTAAGTGAAAACGGACATAAGCGATACTGAGAGCGAGAGTGAGTGAGTGACTCAAAGATAGAAGTGTATGAGAGTGAATCTGAACCAGGGAAGGTGAATGAATATGTAAGAGTCAAGGTGGATGAATTTAGGCGAGTGTGTGAAAGTGAAAGAACATGAGACTAAGCGAGATAGTAATTAAGAGGTACAGTATAACGAAGACAAAGTATCCGATTAAGTGACATTGGGTGCAAGTTAGAGGGGCTGCATGAGTGACTCAGAAGAATAAGTGAATAAGAGCGAGTAAATGTCAGTGGAAGCCAGAATGATGAAAGTGAGTAAGCGAGAGAAATGAAGCAATGATATCTTGAGTGAGATACTGGAGAGAGAGAGAGACAGAGAGAGAGAGAGAGAGAGAGAGAGAGAGACAGACAGACAGACAGACAGACAGACAGACAGAGACAGAAAGACAGACAGACAGACAGACAGACAGA
>NC_137033.1:43120944-43255944 GCF_032717465.1 Coenobita brevimanus
CACAGACTTTACACACGTCTAAAGCCACTCCAACACAACAATTACACTTACAAGCACTTCACACCCTACGTACAGTCACTATCAGACAGCCTAAGCCACTTGATTGAGATACATTGGCTGTATCGTCCCCACTTCGGTTGGGATAGGCCTGTCCTGCAGTGGATACGCAAACGGCTGATGATATATATATATATATATATATATTTCGTGCCCTACAATCTCTCAGTAACCAATTGTATATTTCACACTCAGTCTCCCTGAGCACTATATCTAACTGTCATTAAATGGTGATTAGCAGCGTGAACCAATTGCAATGGGGAATATGGAGACAAGTCCAGAGAGAATCTGTAACATGAAAGTTAGAACAACAAGATGCTGTGTATCTCTTTCTGTCCCAGTTCCCTCCCGGATTACATCGAATAAATATTCCACACACCGAGGTTCTAAAAGACAAAAACATTGTCATCACCATGATCATCATCATCATCATCATCATCATCATCCGGACCTCCTTTCCCACCCTAGAGCAGGGTGAGGAGTAGCAATGTCCAGGCAGCCCAAATTTGCCCAATCCAATGGGTCACGCTTTCATTCACTCATCATTCAAGCCCCTGGAATTCTGGCTCTATCGGATACGCCGAAAACATTCACCACGATTTGTAGCTTCACATAAACGTATCCGACGGAGTCAGTCCGAATGCTGCCACGTTAAAAAGGGGTGCCAAATCCCTGATCATGCACTTCTCCTCACAACATTCATCCAGCCAGCTCGATCTCTGGTCATTTCCTTAGCCTCACCGACTTCTAAACCTCTCTTCCTCACACACTCATCCTCCATATCTCTCCACCTTCTCCTTAGCCTACCTCGCCTCCCCCCTCCTTCAATTTCGCTCAGATATACTTTTTTCACCACTCTATTGTTATTCTTTCTCTCCACATGACCATACCACCTCAGTACAGTCTACTCGATTCTAGTGACCACCGACTTTCTCACTCCACATCATTCACGAATCACATTATTTCGTATCCTATCCACCCTCTGTACTCCACATACATTCCTCAGCAGTCTCATTTCCACTGCTCATACTCTTCACTTTTCATTTTCGTCCCACACCATAGTCTCACATCCATATGTTAAAATTGACACTAGCACTCCTTCACGTAAGCCTCGTGCAGCTGCAACATTCAAGCATCTGTTTCTTATCAAGGCCTTCATTGCACCAGCTACTTTTCTTCCTTGTGTCACTCTACTAACTTCTTTTGCACATTTTCCTCTCTTTTCTATCACTGTACCCATGTATTTGAACTCTCTCCTCAATTCTAGTCTCTCTCCATTCACTGTAACATCGCACTGGGAGTCACCTTCTCTCTCAATAACCATCACTTTACTCTTTTCTACATATACTCTCAAGGCACGACACTCACAGACATCAGCAAATCTCTGAACTAGCCTACCAAGTTCTTGTCCAGTATTTGCAAGAAGTACTGCATCATCAGCATACAACAAATCTGAGATACCGTATTCCTTCCACCATCATTCATTACCAACGACATCCCTCTCACCATTACTCGTGTTTTTACTTCTCTCATCACCCCATCCATATATATATTGTACAACCTTGAGAACATCACACAACCTTGTTGCTCGCCCACACCGATCGTGAACCATTCACTTTGATGCTCATTAACCCTTACACATGCCTCACTACCATCATAAAAACTCTTGACGGCACCTAGCAGCTTACCATCTACACCGTACGAGTACATGCGCAAAACTTTCCTCAATCTTTCTCTGCCCACTTTGTCGTATGCATTAACAGATCCATGAATGCCATAAACACCTTATGGTCCTTCTCACAAGCCTTCTCTGCTATCTGTCTCACTGCAAATATTTGATCCACACATCCTCTGCCATTCCTAAGACCACCCTGTTCATCACTCACCAGGACTTTTTATATCCCTATTACTTTATAATAATTCTTCCATATACCGTCTCTACGACACTCGATAAACTTATCCCACAACAATTCTTGCACTTACGTCGCTCACCTTTACTTTTGTACAGGGTTACAATCACAGCCTTTTTCCACTCTGCTGGCACAGTTTCACTCATCCATGCCTTCTTACATATCTCCAACAAACACTTCATTCTAATCTCTCCACTGCACTTAATCATCTCTGCATACACCTCATCAAGCCCAGCTGCTTTCCCATTTTTCAGCCGCTTCACAGCACTCTTCACCTGTGCTAGTGTCACGTCTCCTGGGACTGCATTCCTTCTCTGTACACCCCCAAAACCAATCATGTTTACAGCCGATGTGTTTTCTCTATACCCATTCATCAGGCTTTCAAAATATTCTTTCCATCTGGTCATTACTTCATCCCCATGGGTTAATAATCTACCACCTACATCCTTCACACCATCACATTTCTTTTCTCCTTCACTTCTACATTGCCACATCTCTTTCCAGAATAACTTCCTATTTTCAGAGTAGTTTGCATTCATTTTTCTTCCTAGATCATCATTTATCTCCTTCTTTTTCCTCTTCACTACTCTCTTTACGTGCTTCTTGCTCTCAGTATATTCATTTCTTATTTCAAATGAACCCCTGTCCTGTAACTACTTTAACCACTTCTTCCTCTTGTCCTCCACTGCTCTCTTAACCTCATCATCCCACCATGCCGTACCTTTCTTCTTTGTTGTTACTCTTGTCACACCACACACAGCTTTAGCATTCCTAACTAAGCAATCCCTATATGCATTCCACAGGCTGTCTAGATCCATTTCATTCCAATTCACTGATTCTAACTCCTCCTCGACTTTGGTCCTGTAACCATCTGCCATTTCTTTGATCCTCAGGTTTTCAACTTTCAGTCTTTCTCCCTGACTGCTCCACTCTCTCCTGATCCACCTCACTACTCTCAGCTTGATCTTGCCTACCACAATCATATGATCTGACAAACCTCCACATCGTCCTCTCACGGCCCTAGTCATATCAGGAAGCATTCCCATCATCGACCTCTCTACGAGCACGTAATCAACCAACCAGGCTCCTTTCAACACGATCCCCGTTCCCTCTATACCATGCATATTTATGTGCATCTTTGTGTTTGAAATACGAGTTATAATTGCACAACCTCCTCTCCTGACACATATCCTTCAGTCACTTCCCATTGTCATTTTCTCCTGGTGCTCCATAACAACCCATTGTCATCCATAGGACCAGTGCGTACTCTTCCATTCATATCCCCCATTACGATCGCTTTATAGCTCCTGGACATTTCCCCCACTACTTCATCCAGCTCATCCCAAAATCTATCTTTCTCTCACTCATGTCCTCACTCGGTGCATACGCTACAATGACCGCCACTTTCACCTTCTCAGACTTGAACCTGAGATACATACACCTCGAGCTGACACATTTGTAGTCTCTCATTCCACTCTGCCACAGCTCATTCATCAACAAAGCAACTCCTTCCTTGCACCTTCTTCACCCATTCATGCCCGATCTTACACATTTCACACCGTCCCACTCCTCCACTACACACCCTTTCACCTTCGTTTCACACAATGTCATCACAGCATATCTCGCACCCTTGAACACATTCACCACTCCCATCCTCTTGGTCTCCTCATTCACACCTCTATAGTCCCAAGAGACCCAGGTTCAAATCCCCGCTGGGGCAGGGGACAGTTTAAGGATTTGAATTACATTAAATCAGGCTTTACTGATCTACCAGAAGCCCCGCCGACATGTCGTAAAAATACCCCCGCTAATACCAATACACCAGTCCTGTATGAGACAGCCCTAGCATGTATTCAATATGGACGGTGGGTGTTAGCGCCGAAGTGGTGACATGTAGAGGTGCATGGTATGTAGGAGGACTGCTGGGCCTTGATAGCAGGCTGTGAAGCCTATGCTCAGAGTCGGACACATAAAAAAAAAAAAAGGGGCATGCGAATCTGCCCATTTGGTTGGGACCCTGGGCAGGTATTGGGCCCTCCTAGGCTCGCTGAAACAACTGCCATGATTAGGTGATTTTGGATAGGGAAATCTAGGGGACACTTAACCCTACCAGAAATCACGGTTATATGGTTACCACCCAGCGTATTAAATGCTTTCCTGGCTACAGGAAACCATTTGGCTTGTCACTCAGTGTAGAGATCATATGGCATCACTACATTGAGTGAGTGAATGATGGGCGCCCCCCCCTCCACCACAAAGACAAAAGTATTGAAAAAATCACACAAGCAACAAAGAGACAAATTTATAAATACTCGTACAACTTGAAACAAAGACAAAAACAACTTTTACTTTAATACTAACAATTGTATAAAGAATATTTACACTATATTATCAAGTTACAAAAGGCAGTTACGTTAATACAAATATAGCAAATTATTAATACATAGATTTCAACTCGAGACGAAAAAATATCTAAATGTAATCGTCACTTATTTACGACTTAGATGCAACTCAGTTAACATAACTCGCTCATTGAGTATACAGTAGCATGTTCAATCACTTATTCTACTATTTACTTTACCCCCATGATCATTGACAAATGCGACAAAAATAATATAGCTGGATTCTGAGTAGAAGTCTACAGGCGCTTTATATTATGCTTAGGACACTTGTATACCTTGCCTTACACTTTCACAAGTCTCCTCTGACTTCAGTCACTTCTACTAACCAGATCCGCGAAGCCGATGATTGTGACGGTCTGCCTTCCTTAACCCGCGGCGTCCCGGGGACGTACTTCCACGTCCTCACGTTTTGTCACAGCTAATCCCGGGGACTTACTTCAACGTCCTGCAATTGCAAGGTTCATAATTTCCACAATTTTCAAAATTCGCGCGAGATTTTCGTTTCGCCTGGGTACCCAAGCCTCCCCTACCTGCTGCCAGGCGGGCAGCATCCTAGACCCCGCGTGACCCGCGCTCGCCCTTGTCTCGGTCACTCACCTGCTAGCAGTGACCCAGGTCAGACATGGCGCGGAAAGGTCTCTCAGACGAGGAAATCGCATCCGTCCTGGAAGCCTTCACTGGAGAGTGATTCTCCACTCGATGATGATGTGGTGGATCGCGATTACGTCCAGCCAGAGGAAGAAATAAGTAGCAGTGATGAGGAGGTCCCTTCGCCCCGAAAAATGCGGTATGTGACATACCGTAAGGCAAGGGAAGGCCAGCCTGCTCCCCAACCACGTGCAAAGCTATCTCTCCATCCTGAATCTGATAAGGACGAGGATGAGGACGATGAGGATGACGGAGGCCTAGGACGTGATATCGCCGCGTGGTTGGGAAAAGAGAAAATATCACCACGAGGATCAGGTGGGGCGAGACGACACATAAGGTATGGTGAAAGTACTTTGTCTGGGGAAGTGGCAAGTGGTGTGGTGGGATTGCTGGGAGAAAGGGAAAGTGTTGTGGTGGCAGCGCGGGGTGAAAGTGAGTGGTGTGGGGGTAGTGCGGGGTGAAGGGGCAAGTGGTGTGAGGGAGGCAGCACGAGCACGTGGTGCTCATAGGCCTAGGGGAGAGGAGGTTGAGTCACTCCCCAGCACTTCTTTCGCCCCTGAATATTCCCAAACTTCCTCCCCACAGCCCTAGGATGTGGGGAAAGGAAAGAAAGGGAAGGGAAAGGGTAAAGGAAAAGGGAGAGGGAAGAGAAGTGCGAGTGATGAGAGGCGCCGCTCTCCACCTCCCCAACCTCCCCCACCACCCTCACCTCCCCACCCTGACGAAGGGGACGATGGTGACGTGGTTAGTGTAAGTGGAAAGAATTGTTATCAAAACTACACCCACTGTGTAAATCTGGTCAGTAAATATGTGATAGCAAGGAAATAAAGTGGAAACGGGTGTAATGTTAGCATAAATAAAACGTATAAGTTGAACATTACTGTAAGTTGTCATAATTGATGTCATGAGTACACCCACATTCTGGTCAGTAAGTATGTGATAGGAATTATATACAGTGGAAGATGTTGTAATGTTAGTAGTAAGGTATTTTATAAGTTGATTACTAGTGTAAGATGAAACAAATGATATCGCGATAACACTCCCTGCGTAAGTACGCGCAAATATGACGCTCAGTTCCATCGTAAGTTCAGAAATGATGTGATATCAATTATATCAAGTGTTTACATGTGCAATGTTAGTGGAGAATCATTATATAAGTACAAAAATAGGTTGTAAGTTGAAATAGTTGTCATAGCGACTTCACCGTGTGTGTTATTATGCGCTATTATTACGCTATATATTTACGTAAGGCCTGAAATAATCTCAAAACAGTTCTATAAAGTTGAAAAGTGTATAATAATATTAGAAAAGTATTATGTAAGTAGAAAAAGCACAATACGAGTTGAAACAACAGTCACAGCGAGTTCACTCACTACGTAAATAAGCGCTAACATTATGCCAAATGTTATCAAAAGGCCTGTGAATACGTAAAAACAGTTCAATAAAATGTAAAATGGTATAATGTTATTGTAGAAGTATTATGTAAGTAAAAAAAACTATATGTATCATGATTTTAGAATGTTAGCGATTCATCGTGACCAAGTTGGCCGATTTTGCTCGTTTCGCACGGTGGTACAATGCTTATTTCTGCTCTATTTTTTTTTTATAAAATCCAATATACTCTTTTATCACATGTTTTTATGTTTGTAATAAATTCATTTCTACTTACTTTCATTGGTTTCCCAGACTTATAATACCATAGAAAACGTTTGAGGCTCAGACCGCCTAGGGAGAACACGGGGCCAGGTGGGACCAAGGCATACCTGGTTAAGCTAATTAGGGACCCCGGGGACCAATTTCTTTGCCACCGACCATTGTTTCTGACCAAAAGCGAAAGTTTAAGCAAAAAAAAAAAAAAGGTCGAAAAATGGTCGGGATTGGGGGGTACCAGTGGTCGAAAAGTGGTCGGGACGGGGCGGGTTAACAGAATGGCTGTGTCTCTTAGACATGGCCTGGTTGGTCCGGTCAGGACAGGCTACAAGTTCCTTCAAACTCACTCACCCTAATTCTCATGCCTGCATAAACATCAAGGAGAAATGTCTTGTCCCGAATCATCGATGCAAAATTGAGTAATTGCCGACCCCACATTCGTGAGTACCTGCTGTAATGGATCAGTAACTTTAAACCTTTGTTTTTGTGCCTCACAAGGGATAGACAGGAGTTTATTTGGCTGAGCACTCCAATGCTTCTTACGTATCTCTATGCTCTGAGTGCTGTCGCCCTCCTTCATCCACTATTTTCTCATTTGTTTCACCTATGACAATATTTCACCTTCTTCTTCCGCTGCGATTCTCACCATCCCGTTTTGTCCTCTAGCTTTCTCTGCCAGCCCCCATGCTTCTTGTGTTCTCATTCTGATCTCTGCTTGATGCTTATGCGGGACAGTTTTATACACTACTTTCCGCAGCCTGCTACACTCTCTTTCCATGGTCCCATCTTCTCTATTTCCTCTTGCTTCTTCACTTCTTCTTTTTCACCCTCCTCTTCTCCTCCAATACTCCCTCTCTGCCCGGGCCTCTGTCCGAGGGGACCAGACGGATATGATGATAACGTGTAGTGGTCAAGTGTGCCCTCTCTCTTGGCGGCATCATAAGTCGCAGCACCAAGGGAGGTGTAGTATGCGGATACGTCGCCTAACACTTGACTGTTGCTGTCCCGACATTCCTCCCTCTGCAGTCTCACCCTATGCCCCACAGGTACAGCAAAGTTCCGGCACAGAACCCCGGGGTAGCGAGAATGTAGAAAGGTCGATCCAGGATCGTGAACTCTCGAATGATGGCGAGGTGCAGCGACAGTAGCGTCTGTATAATCAACACTTATACACTAGAGAGGAAGCAAGGAACATAAAAAAAACATCTGACAGAGCATAAACGTAAAATGCTAGAAAGACTGGCTGTGTTGATTTGTGTAAGGGCTCAAGAGAAGGAGAGTAGATTGGAAGAATAGTAATTCCTTTAACTATAAGGATGTGAAGGTATTAATTTGGGGAAAAATCTCTGGGAGTGGTCCTATTGCATCAAGTTGAACACAAGAGACTGACATATTGAAATGTAATGTATTAGGCAGTACAGACAGCTTGATGTTCTTCGTGAGGGTGGCATAAACTGAGACTGTGAGTGATTCACTATGAACAATTCAACCGTCACCCAAGCCCAAATGACTTGTACCTTGAACCATCTGCATTGTCTTAGTAATATTATTAACAGCACAATTAAGAGTAAACTGCATAGGTCTGTTTGCAGAAACGCACCATTGAACATTATCTCTAACACATACAGGGACAAAATTGTTAGTAATTATCATTCCACAAAGATTAGGTGCAATGTCCTTGTTGAGGACATAGCACTCTCACAGGTGCTAGTGCTTGATCTCAACACTGGGCCACGTGGCTCACAAAGCAAGTAGCTTTTGGTGAGTGCGGCACTGAGTGAAATAGTCGATTAACATATAGTGTAAACGATTTTCACTTAGTGCAATAAACTTGGCAGAGAGGACTGTTTGTACAAATACATTTGCCTCAGGGGCTTTATAAGGCAAGGCAGTGATTCGGAAGACATGAAAAATGTCTGCCGGTCCACCCTGAATCGGAATTAGCAAGTAGAAGCATACTGAAGTTACGATATAAGTCAAGGTATTCAGGGCGAACAGGAAACAGAAGTCCTGGTCTCGTCAAAACATTATTCAGAAGCTCCAGCAATAATGTACTTGGCACAATGTCCGCACTCAGGCGAGCTTGCATCATGCTCTGGAGGCCTAACTTAATCCTCACATGATCGGCTCTTATATCCGACAAAGATAACTGAAGATTAAGGAAAGCTTCAAAGATGCGAGCTTCGTGTTTCAACTGCAAGGTTTTGATACAGAAAAGTCTATTTACCGCATGTGAAGCATTAGCTGCCTTTTGTAATATGGCAATTGCAACATGCATATGTGACATATCCCTAATGGTAACATTCATTTCACGTCTTTTTTTGGCTATTTCTTCAATTTGGCCAAATTTGGCATGCATTTCGTCTACCTGATCCTGAGTTGCAGTACCAAATAGAGCATTAGCAATATTACCAGTAAAGCCATATTACCAATAACGTCAATCGCACCTCTGTGTTCACGACATATCAATGGCTTATCTGACAGCAAATAATCCACAGAATTTTTAAAATATTCAAATCTTAAAACAAATTAATGTTGAAATGGAGCCTACACCTCTATCAGTGATGATATAAGGAAGAACAAATTGTCCATGTGATCTATTTTCCACTGAATAGACTCAACCAAATCTTGTGCATTAGTAAGAGGTTTATCTACTTCATCCTGTATTAACAATATAAGGACCACATAATGATTTCCTATTGAAATAAGAGTGGAGACTGGAGAATAGATGAGGCTGTCGGAGAAGGTTTCTCAGTTTGTGGATCAATGTGCCTAGCGTTGCCTGACTGTAAGCAGCAAAATCTGAAACAAAATAGAATAACATGACAACTATGACTCATTCTATATTATTTATCTGTCTTTCTATTAGTGTGCTCTAACGATCTGTCCATAAATAGAAGTAAATCGTCTACTGTTATGTATCATCTCAAACTATATCTGGAAGTTAGCGCATCCTCTAGGTTACTAACGGTGAACGACTTGGCGCCAGGGAGTCTGCTTCTACCAGGTTTTTCCCGTCACCACGCGTCTCCTTTTGACTTCCGCCTCTACCCTCGCTCTCGCCTTCGCTGCTACACTAACTCTCATTTTCGCCTCCACTATGCTGAATCAGGTCAGTAGTATCAATTGCTCCCACAGAACTTTGTCTGGCAAGTTTGACGAATGTCCTGCACCGCGACTATATCCCGGAATACCGGTGAAATAATTTATGTTACCCTCATCAACATCATCTGCTTTATGTACTGGGTATGCACGGCGAACATTCTTATTATCTTTAGTGGTGATAGAAAACTCGGGGACCACTCATACGCGATCAGTATGAAGTATGGAGACGGCTCCATCCCTCACATGCTGCACATTACATCACAACATCACTGATGTGCTCCGTGACCCTAAAAGGTCCCGTGTAAAATGGCTGTAGCTTCCTAGCAACCTTCATTTAGGAATGGTTAGCTCATATACTCTGTTATACTCTGTCTCCTACACGGAGAGGCTTAACAGCGGCCCTCTTGCTTCAATAATTTTCATTCTCGGTACTAGGCCGAACGAAGTACAGTTTACATCATTGAAATACTTTGGCTGTCATGGTGGCTACCATGTATTTAGCATCATCTGTATCATAGTGCGACTGTGATTCATCTATTGTCTGGTATGGCACCGGTGGGTGTCTCAGATACAAAAGGAAATATGGAGAGTCCATAATCGAACTATTAAGCTCTGAATTATAGACCATGCATGCCAGATGTTTCAATCGGCGCCAATGGTTTCCATTACACTCGATCTCTGTATGCAAGATCTGAATCACGGTTCCGGTCATCCGTTCCAATAACCCATTTGCAGAACGATGATACAGCATCGTTGTAACGTCCTTCATTTGGAGTATGTCCGATACTCCATGTAGTGTGCCATTCATGAATTCTGCTCCCTGGTTGGCGACCAGTTGCTGGGGATTTCTGTGAACGCATACAATCCACAGTACAAAAAGACGAGCTATTTCCTCCATTGTTTTAGTTTTGAAATCTGGTTACTGTATCTACCACCGTGAGGACCCACTTGTGTCCTGCCTGAGGCATATTCAGTGTTCCTATAATATCCCTATGGACCTGATTCCATGGCGCTGGCACATCTGGGTACCTCAGGAATGGAGCCAGGGCATCTCCCAACCTCTTAAAAGTAATGCATTGTGTGCAGTGCCAACAAAAATTAGTACTAGAAAGTCCTCAGAGAGCACATACCTCTGCCAATGCTCTTGCCATTGAAAAGGATCCGGATCTATGAAGATATTGTGTGGAATACATAGGATCCGGATGCTCTCCAAATTGTAATCAATTGTTCCTTGACTCATGGCTTACTCTTCGAAAAAAAAAAAAAAAAAATTCGCTGAGAACTTTTGGAGACGTTATACATCGGATTCGGATCCGGACCCGGATCAGCCCCCAAATTTAATCAAACTTTTCTTGGCACATGGCCCACCCTTCCACCAAATTTCATTGAAACTCATTGAGAATTTTTGGAGATATCGTCCGGAAAAACAGACAGACTGACAAACATAGGTCATAACCTCCTCCAACTTCGTTGCTGGGGGCAAAATAATATGCTTGCCCATAGTTGGCCAATATGCAAATTTCTTGGGATGCGCAATAGCGACCTTGCGCATGCAAGTATGGTTAGAGTTATATAGCATGGTTACAATAATACAGTAGTCAAACAACATATTATGGTTACACTTGGTGCCACCATATGCTGATAGCAGCAAATGATGGGCCAAAAGTAATGTTCCTGGCACACTTTGTTCTGTACAGCCACCTGTTATACATCGTTATCCTCATATGCATGTGCTCCTTTCTTGTACAATAGACTATCCTGGTGGAGACAAAACTCTTCAACTAGGACAGCCAGTTTAGGGGCCTTAGGGGCTTCGGCACGAAGGTACCGTTTTAATGATCCCTAAACCGAACGTGCGTCTTGCTGCTTCTGCAGTTCGTTAAGATTCCAGCTGACAGTTTCAGTGTTGGTCACGCTCCTCATGACAGCTGATAATATGACCTCTACAGCATCATCTTGTTGTTCTCTATGAAAACGTGACAATGCGTCAGCTAACTTATTTTTATGTTTGAGTAAATAAGACACATTGATATCATATTCTGCAACCTGGAATTGCCATCTAGCCATCCTTCCGGACGGCTCCTTAACATTAAATAAGCATATGAGGTGTCGGTGATCCGTCTGCACAATCACTTTGTATCCTAGGACAAGAAGGCGATGTATTCGTAACCCAAACACTATTCTCAAGGCTTCTTGCTCAATAGTGGCATAATTAATTTCAGCCTTATTTACAGCTCAAATGAAATATGTCAGTGGCCTTAAAAATCCATCGTCATCTTTCTGCTGAAATACTCCACCTATGGCTGTCCCGCTTGCATCCATTGTCAAGCAAAAAGGTTTATCAAAAGATGGGAACTTAAAGTATCTGTTAACTGACCTTTCAGGATTTTGAAGGTCTGATCTGCCTCAGTGCTCCACTCAGTCTTCTGTTTGGAGTTCTTTACCTCTTTTTTCCCTTGTGAGAGACAAAGCAGTCTTAGCGAATCCATCTATGAATCTATTGTAAAAATTAATTAAACCTTGAAAAACTGCACTTCTCGGTATTAAGTGTAATAGAGCTCCTATGAGCCTAGACAAAACTTCATCCAAATTTTGTATATGTGAATCAAAATCTTTACCACTGACGATTATGTCATCCAGGTAAGTATGACTGATATGTCCCATCAGACCGATCAGGGCTTCATTTACAATACGCTGGAACATGGCAGGGGCATCTTCTAAGCCAAAGGGTAGACTATTATACATCCAATGACCGTCTGGTGAGGAAGATGCGGTTAATGGCCATGACTTCTCAACCAGTGGTATTAGGTGGTAACCGTGCCACAAATCCAAACTACCAAAGATAGCGTGTTCTCCTAACTGGGAAAGGATGTGTATGACGTGGGAACAGGAAGGGGTCAGCTACTATCTTCTTGTTCAAGTGTTGAAAGTCGAGACAGATCTGTATTCCACCATCTTTTGTAGCTACTGGGACCAAGAGTGTGCAATAATGTGATCTGCAGGGGTGTATGACATTTTGCCCTCTTAATGAATTAAGTTGTTGTCAAAGAGTCTCATGATACTTAGCTGGTATTTTATAGGGGCGGCGATTCACGACCGATCCCGTGGCACAGATATGATGGGGGAAATAAGATGAAGTATTTAGTGGTTCATTACACAAAGCGAGCACATGAGGATGCTTTTGCACAAGGTGTTTGAGGGCATCGTTCTCCTGACTGTCCGTTGAAAACAGTTCATCTATACTGTGAATAATCTCCCCAACTTTTCTTCTCCTATATTACACTAGTTACTTTGCCTTTTTTCCTGACTTTCATCTCACCTTACTTCCTCGAACGGTTCCACTGTGCCCACCCTGTACCTGCCAGATATACTGATCCAGTCTGGGGTGGCACTGATGTACGCAACATAGATCCTGAACTTCCCTCTCACCTCGATCAGGACCATTTTCACAATTCCTGGCCACTGCATAACAGCGAAAGTCCTACCAGGAATAGGAGAGACTAAACTAAGAGTCCATCCAGAAATATCAGTCTCTAAAGAAATGATGCATATGTGAAGGAATGTATCACAACTGTCTAACTTGTCATACAACGTCCAGAAATATACTCTAATTCATTTGATACGCAGGTTTCAGTAGCAATCAAGGCAAAAGTATCATCTTGACCAGTACATTTGCCAGAAATTCTATCATACAGGAAGACAGCAAGAACGTCGCAGTACTAGAACTGGACTGTCCCGAAATTGTTCCATTAAAATACAGACAAGATATGTAAAATCCATCCTAGACAATTTACCAACCAACAAAGCTCCAGGCCCAGATAGAATTCCTTCAATTGCTTAGAAAAAGTGTTCCCCAGAACTTGCCTCTGTTCTAGCTAAATGATTCAGACTATGCAGTAGGCATACATATATCTTCATTCCCTTATTCATGGAAAGAAGCCAATATCCACCCAATTACAAAGAAAGGAGTTCCTCTAACCCCTCTTGTTACAGATCAATAGCTGTCACATCTTCTCGTGGTAAAGTATTTGAAATTTTAATTAATAAGCACATAGTTAAAATCTTGAATCCAGCAACTTAGTGATAGACAATATGGTTTTCGTCACGAAAGATCCACCATTGACATACTCAATCTCGTGACTCATTGTATCCATCAATCAATTGACCAACATGGAGAAACTCATGCAGAAGCCCTTGATCATTCTAAAGCTCAGTTCCCTGCTGTCCAAACTCCCTTACTATGGACTAACGTCTTTTGTGCCTCTGCTTTCCTCATATCTCAATGACAGAAAAATATGAGTAAAAGTAGATTATGTATATTCCAATTTCCACTCAGGTAATGCTGGCGTGCCACAGGGATCAGTTCTAGTGCTAACCCTGTTACTGGTTCATACTAATGATCTCTTATCTGTCACCCACAATCCCATCCATTCATATGCAGATGACTCAACACTTCACAGTTCATTCACACTCAAACACCAATTTGCAAAGTCTAATATCTCAAACTCGCAACTCAGTAAAGCCATCCTCATAAATCAAGACCTATCTAAGATTAGTGAATGGGGACAAGACAACCTTGTTTCATTTAACCCGCCGCATCCCATAGACGTATATATACGTCCGAACGTTTTGTCACTGTGAGTCCCGTTGACATTATATAAACACGCAGCAATTACAAGGTCCCTAATTTGCAAATTTTTCAAATTTCACATGTGATTCTTGGTGTATATACACGAGAAACCTTCCTCTACAACATGCCAGGCAGGGACAGTGCCTTGCCCTGCATGACCTCCCCCCCTCCCGCACGCCATTGTCTCGGCAATTCATCTGTTACCAGTGACCTGGCCAGTAAAGACATGTCGTGCCACGGTACGAAATTCAAGGCCAGAATGATTCCCCAATCGATGACAATGTGGAGGACAAAGTTTACGTAGCATTAGAGGAAGAAACAGTCAGAAATGATGATCAGGTAATATATATATATATATATATATATATATATATATATATATATATATATATATATACATGTATCATCTCTCATCTCATCAGCCGTTTGAGTGTCCACTGCAGGACCTGCCTATCCCTACTGAAGTGGGGATGATACAGCCAATGTATCTCTACCAAGTGTCTTAGGCTGTCTAGTAGAGATTGTATGTAGGGTGAGAAGTGCTTGTAAGTGCAATTGTTGTGTTGGAATGACTTTGGATGTGTGTGTGGTCTGTGAACCAAGTGTAATTGACCCGCACAAGCCGACTGGGTGCAAGCATACTTTATAGTATGCAACACTGGTTCAACCACAGCACCCCTTGTGTCTGCCAATGCAGTACGTGGCCAGAAGAACGCTCACAAAGTTTTTTACCCTGGCGGGGCGCTAACTCTCATTCTTCGGTGTATGAAAACGCTCACTTTACCACTGTACCATATATATAAATATATATATATATATATATATATATATACATACACAGTAGGCTCGCACAGTGCACGAGAGATTGGGCGGTCCACGACCTTGCGCACTGGGAATTCGCGTACTGGGAATACATAATCTTATGGGAATAATTACATATGGGCGGTACCCCCTCAAACCTGGACATTTTTTGGCCCTTAGAGACATAATAAAGGTCATTTTTTTCAGACATTGTACTACAGATATAGCTACAATAACAAAAATATGGGTAGTCACCTTAACAACAGTAGACAACAGGCCTGATGACCTTAAAAAACAGGGGTTCCAAGACGCGGCAACACTTACAGGCCGCACTCCCTACCGCACCTCCCACCACACCAACACTTCCCTCCACAGACTCCTCTTAAGCACCTTCTCCAGGAGCATCAAAGTCACTCACTTTGGCCATAAACCCTTCAAAGTCCAATGCTGACACTTCTGACATTGCATCCTCTTCATCCTCAACAGGAACAGGAGCAGACGATGTCGCAGGTTCCGCAATTTCACCAACTTGAGCCCGCTGTGTGTAACTTGTTATGAGCGTCTGTCTTCTCCTGTTTATTTCTTCCCTGTGCCTGTCTGTGCAGAAACGGAAGAGTTTGTCGATACCAACCAGAAGTTCCTCTGTTCTTAGGTTGCACACTTCCTGTTCCTTCACCTCTTCCTTGAGCTTATCCACGGCAGCAAGGATCTTGCTTATGTTTGACATACACAGCTCAGTCCTGCCTTCCATCACGCTAGGCTGCTCAACTTGACTCTGCCTGGCGCTGGGCTCTGTGTCAGCCTCGTCTTGTACCCCAAGCTGGGCAGTAAAATGCCCGGGAATTTCTGCACATCAACATGACGACACGTGACGCACTGTGTGAGGGGTGGTCGTGCACTAATAGAAAATGGCATTTTTGAGCCACTCCTTGCCTCTGCCTCGCATTCTCTGCGGTAGACTCGCGCATTCAAGGTTTTTGGTTATGATTTTTGGTCACTCACGCACAATGCGAATCGCGCACTGTGATGATGCGCACTGTGCAAGCCTACTGTATATATATATATCTATATATATATATATATATATATATATATATATATATATATATATATATGTTGCCTTCAAAGTAGTCTCCTTGGGCATGTAAACAGTGGTTCCAGCATTTTTTCCATGAGTCCATGCATCCCTGGAAGGCTTCAGGCATGATGGTCTTGAGCACCTCCTGTGATTCTGTCTGGATATCCCCAGTCGAGTCAAATCAATGCCCTTTCAGGCGTAATTTCAGTTTGGGAAAAAGGAAAGAGTTGCAGGGGGCAAGGTCAGGTGAATAGGGTCGGTGGGGAATGACTACCGTGTTAGTGGAAGCCAGGACCTGCCGGACAACAACTGATGTGTGTGCAGTGGTGTTGTCATGATGCAGGACCCAGTCCTTGTTCTTCCACTGTTCTGGATGTTTGCGGCGGATGTTCTCCCTCAGACGCTGCAATACTTCACAGTAAAACTTTCCATTGACGGACTGACGGGGTGGGACAAATTCCTTGTGAACAATCCCTGGCATATCAAAGAAAATGATCAACATTTACTTGACATTGCTACGAACTTGACTCTCTTTTTTCGGCCTCAGTGAATTGGGAGACTTCCATTGTGATGACTGTTGCTTTGTCTCCAGCTCATAATCATAAACCCATGATTCATCAACTTGGAGATAGAGGAGGCATCATCTCTGAGCTGATTCTTGAGCTCCCTGGAAACTGCAACGTGATGTTCCTACTGCTCATCACTCAGCAGTCTTGGCACAAATTTTGCAGCGATGCGTCTCATGCCCAACACGCTGACAAACTGAGTTCCAAGCTCCTGTACGACAGTCCAATGATATCACAGACATCATGGATAGTTCGTCTACAATCTGCAAGGATAGCCTGATGAACATTTCCAATGTTTTCTGGTGTTGTTGCCATTGACAGTTGTGCAGAATGGTCATCGTCTTCGACGGATGTTTGTCCTTCCTTGAACTGCCTGTACCAGAAAAATGTCCTGCTTTGGGACATGGCATTGTCACCAAAAGCTTGCTGAAGCAACCAGTGAGTTTCTGCAGCTACCTTGTTGATCTTGAAGCAGAACTTGATGCAGGTTCTTTGTTCCGTGAGGTCTGCCATTGCAAAACTGCCAAACCACCTACGCACGACGTTACAATAGTAGCCCAACAACACGTCCACTCACAGACATGGCCGGGGCCACACTGACGCACAAGGAGTGCTGCTGACTCCTCCTAGTGGCAAAAGGCAAAACTTCAAACTGTTGGCTCCCTCTGTGCAAATTACTGGAACTTTTGGGTGGCACTTATATATAACAAATTTTGTCTCAGGGATATATGTAAGTTTTTATTATTATATTAATACTTTTATAAACTTTTATGTAATATTCAATGTGGAAAATAAAGTTTTAATAAAATAAAGACTTTTTTTTTTGTTATGAGAGGTCAGAAAAATACCAGAATACTATCTATCTATCTAGCTATTCCCAGACGCCTTAATCCCGTTTGGGGTGGCCACAAACAAATCGCCTCCACGTCGCTCTGTCCCCCGCCATTTCACTGCCCTGCTCCCAACTCACACCCCCCTCTCTCATATACCTCTCCACCTCATCCCTCCATCTCATCCTCGGCCTCCCCCTCCCTCTTCCCCTCTCCACCTCACTCACATACACTCTCTTCGTCAGTCACTCACCCTCCATCCTCTCCACATGGCCAAACCACCTCAGTGTGTTCCTCATAACGCTTCCTATCACATCCACATCCACACCACAACGCTCCTTTATATCCTCATTCGTTAGCCTGTCTCTCCATGTGACTCCACAGGCTCCTCTAAAATAACTCATTTCCACTGCTCTCACTCTTGACTTGTGTCCTTTCAACAACGTCCAAGCTTCACTTCCATATGTTAGAGTTGGTATCACAATACTGTCATGTAGTAACTTTTTCACTTCCATGCTCACTTCCCTGTTTCTTATCACTGCTTTCAAAGAACCAGCAACCTTTCTTCCCTGCTGTACCCTTTCAAGCACTTCACCCTCCAAACCTCCATCCTTACTTATCACACTACCCAAGTGCTTAAACATAATCACATTTTCCAATTCCTCACCATCCAACCTCGCTGTACATTCACTGACTTCACCTCTCTCAAAGACTATCACTTTACTCTTCCCTACATTCACCTTTAGATTCCGTTTCTTACACATTCTCCCAAACTCATCCACCAAGCCTTGCAGCTCCCCTTCGTCTTCACTCAACAACACAGTATCATCCACAAACAATAGTACAGGGAGTTTCCAAACACTATCCTCTATCACCAGGGCCACTCCAACATCCACTACCCTACCTTGTACCTCCTTTAGTACCCCATCCATGTACATATTGAACAACCATGGAGACATGACACATCCCTGTTTCAACCCAACCTTCAAAGAGAAAAATTCACTTAGTTCACCATCCACACGCACTGGAGCCTTACCACCATCATACATACTCTTCACAGCATTCAACAACTTCCCATCTACTCCATATATTCTTAATACTTTCCACAATCCTTGTCTATCCGCCCTGTCATATCCTTTCTTCAAATCCATGAAAGCCTCATACAACTTCTTTCCCTTCTCTAGAAACTTTTCCACTAAAGATCCAAGAATGAATGTCTGATCTACACAACCTCTTCCCTTCCTAAAGCCTCCCTGTTCTTCTCCAACTAATTCCTCTGTTCTTTCTCTAACTCTGTCATTAAGTATCCTACCATACACTTTTCCTATTATACTAAGAAGACAAATGCCCCTATGATTACCACACTCTTCTTTTTCCCCTTTTCCTTTGTACAAAGGAATAATTACACCTGACTTCCAATCCTCCAGGACTCTACCTTCCTCCCAGGCCAATCTGCACATCTTCCACATCCATTCTACTACTATCTCTCCCCCATGCTTCAGCATTTCACCACACACTTCATCAATTTCTGGGTCTTTCCCCAGTTTAACTTTCTTCATTGTTTCCACAACTTTTACCCTACTGATTTCTTCCTGTCTTCTCACCTCCCTCCTTCTCCCAGCCATTCCCCAGCCATTTACTCTCGCATTACTTCCATCCTGTATGTTCAACAATTCCTTAAAGTGTTCTCTCCCTCTGCTCACTTTTTCTCCCTTCTCCACTAGTAATCTACCATTTTTATCTTTCACTCCCCTGGTAACCTCACTTCCACCCTGTCTTACTCTCTTCACCTCTTTCCAGAACATTTTCTTACAGTCCCTCCACTTTACACTCAAATTCCTTCCAAATTCCTCATCCACTCTCTTGTTACTCTCTCTTACTAATCTTTTCACCTCTCTCTTTCTTTCTGCATATAACTCTCTCTTCCGCCTCTCAACTTCTTCCATGCCCCTATTTCTCATCCATTCATTGTGTGCTTTCTTCTTTTGTGCCACAGCCTGTCTCACCTCTTCAGTCCACCAGCCTGTTCCTTGCACCCCCCTCCGTCTTCTCTTCCTCCTACACACCACATCACATGCTTCACATATTTCTTCTGTAAATATCCTGCACACACCTTCCACGTCCCCCATCTGCTCCAAATCATATTTGCCCAATTGTTCATCCACTTCTCTCTTATACTCTGCCTTTTTCTCATCCTCTTGTAACCTTTCCACACTCCTTGCATCTACTCCTTCTTCTCATCTTTCCTTTCTTCTATTCCTCCATCTTACTTGGATCCTAATTCTGGCCACCACCAAGTAGTGGTCAGAAAGTCCACTCCCCCAACCTCTATAAGCTCTTGCATCCATTACACATCTTCACATCCTTTCATCCGCACACACATAATCAATCATTGCCTTCCTTTCATTCAGTTCACCACCCACCCTTATCACTCGCCATGTATACCTGTGGATCATTTTATGCCTGAAGAGGGTATTGGCTATCACCAACCTCCTCCCAGCACAAATGTCCACTAACGCACTGCCATTTTCATCTATCTCAGCAGGCACACCCCACTCACCAACTATTCCATCCACCTTCACATTCACTACTTTACCATTCATATCACCGACCAAAAACACTCTCTTATTCCTTCCAAACTTTTCCATGCACACTTCCACATTTGTCCAGAACTCTTCTCTCACTCTGCTAGCACGATCTTGCATTGGCACATACACACACACACACAGTCGCCCACATTTGTATTCCACCTTTCACCTTTACCCACACAATCCTTGAACCAACTGATCCATACTGTCTTATGCTCTTCTTCCATCTTTTACTCACAACTATACATACTCCTTCCTTTGCCCTCTCATTCTCACCTACTCTTGCACATATACCCCATCCATACTCCCATTCTCTCACACTTTCTCCTCTCCATTTTGTTTCGTTATTCCACATACATCCACTTTTGCACCCTCAAGCACCTGGACAATCTCTCTCTTTCACCTCATCATTCGCTCCTCTTACATTCCATGTAGCCATTACCAAGTCCTTTGTCCGGTCCTGGGTCATCATCGTTAGGTCAGTCCTTGTCCGAGGCTTCTTGTTTTTTTTTTAGTTAGTTGTTTTCCGGGAAGGGGCACTAACCCTCCGCCAACCGTTTTAGTTGCCTTTTACAACAAGCAGGGATACTGTGGGAGTATTCTTGTAAAACCCCCCTACCCCCAGGGGGTAAAAAAAAATACCAGAATACAATATTATTAAATTTTATTTCATACTAATACTATATTATTTTATTAATAGCTATTGAAATACAAAAGATACCATACAATACAAAAGTAAACTGTATTTATATTAATTTTTGCTGGACACTATACATTATACAATTCACTTTAGCTCTCCTTCACCTTCTCCCCCTCCTCTATCTCTAACTGCGGGTGCAACACCTCACGCCTGTGTGACCACTGATTACAGTGATTAGTTTTTACTATTTAATAGAATTTATAATCTGTGATGGATTTGCCATGCAACTGCTGCATGATCAGTGTATCATTACATTTCTTTTTCTTTTTTCTTTTTCAAGTCTGTGAATGGGTGTGCGGACCTGTCCACACTTCTGCACCTTTTTACCAAGGTGACGAAATACCGCACCTCCACACACCATTTCGCACTTCCACACAGTGCAGACATGCAGAGGTGCAGAAGGTGTGCAGAACTTGCTCAGCAATGGGTCAACCACTCCTACAATTTCAAGTTCATCACCATTTGCAGACACTATCCTTCGATGTACATGTGGTCTGAGCTTGGGTCTCATTTCACCCAAATTCTTGTATGTTCCTAGGTTAATGAGTGATTGACATGCTCCTGTATCCTGGAGCATGGGACAACCCCTCATCTCACCACTCACTCTCATGACTACCACCAGATCCATTGCATTCCCCACTTTTGTGTTTCCCAAAGTCATGTCGATTAGTTGTCGGGCTTTTTTTTTTTTAACCCTCCCCATCCCGGCAAATTTTTAACCAACGACCTCCCCCAATCCCAACAGATTTTTTGTTTTTGTTTTTGCTAAAAATCTCCACTTTTTATGAGAAACATCGAAAATTAATAGAGAAATTGTTCACCTGAGCTTAAAAATGCCAGTACAGGTAACAATACCCTCATTTGGCTGTGTTTTCTATGGGGCCTGGCTCCAGAGAAAACGTGTTCTGTGGGAGGGGTAACTATTCCAAACCACTCATAACAGGTATTTATTTATTTATTTGGTACGAATTTATATATAGTACAAGAGTATATTGGTTTTCACACAATAATATATATAGGTGATATAAGCGTTGCTTCACTCACCAAACACATCAACATACCGCACCTTTTTTGGCGACATTACTTGATCGTCATTTCTGTTTCTTCCTCTAATGCTACGTAAACTTTGTCCTCCACGTTGTCCTCAATTGGGAATCACTCTGGCCTTGAATTTCATAACGTGGCATGGCATGTCTTTACTGGCCAGGTCACTGGTAACAGGTGTGTTGCCGAGACAATGGTGTGTGGGGGGAGGAGGTCACGCGGGGTAAGGCATTATCCCCACCTGGCATCAGGTAGAGGAAGGTGTCCCGTGTATATGTACCAAAAATCACGCGCAAAATTTGAAAATGTGCACATGATGGACCTTGCAATTGTGGTTCATTTATAAACGTCAATAGGAGTCACAGTGACAAAACGTTTGGGTGCCTATTTACGTCAACGGGAGTTGGCGAGTTAATTCAGCATGTGACAAGCATTGTTCGGTTCAGTGAGCTGTACTCTTGCAATGATCATATCGTGTTCCCTGACCTGGGTTGTCCATTTCAGTATAGCATTTTTTTTTCCTGTGTGTCTGACTTTAGACATAGGCTTGCTATGTGACCCAATCTTCCACAGTGAAAACATCTGAGTGTCTTCCTCTCATTTACTGACAAGGTGTTGTACTGGCCTTGCGAGATTGGTCTGGTGGCACAACAGGTGCATGCTCGGTGGTCAGCAACAACATATCTACTGCAATTTCCTAAACCCACAGGCGTGAGCTTTCCAATATCCACTCTTTCTCTCCTAACGAAAGCTTTACTTTCAGTGAAACTTAGGGTTACATGTGTGACTACATCACACTTCCTTTCTTTCACCATAGTCCTCAACAAGTGGAGAGTTGCACTGTTCTGCCCAAGTGATGGCCATTTCACGAGCTTATCAGGATCTTCAAACCCGTTGACGTGAATAGTGACTCTATATTGACTACTGAACATTTCCATGATTGTACAGTACGTCTATCTATCTATCTATCTATAGCCCGACGCCCTAATCCCGCAAAGGGTGGCCGCAGACAAAACGCCTCCAAGTCACTCTGTCACCCACCATTTGACTCCCCTCCCCCCAACTCACCCCCCCCTCCCTCATATACATACAGTACGTACAGCGGTATATAAAGCATATTCTCCGAACTTAGGCCTATTGATTGCGACCTGGTTCACTAGCTTCACCAACTGCGACCAATAATCAGAGATACGCTCACCTGAATTACAGTGCACATGCTTCGGTGCTAGATGAGCAGGTTGGAGGGCTTGTTCAGGGGAGTATAGTTTTAGGAGAGCAGACTTAAAATCTTTCTAGCTACTGTTCGCCTTATTAATAAATTCTTCGATTCTGTCATAAGCACCACCTAGTAAGTATACCTTGGCTACAGCAAACCTACGAAGTGTAGTCCACCAAGACCCAGTGGTATTATTTTGTATTTCTTTAAACCACATACTAATATTTGGTTCAAGAGTTAACCCTGGGTATTCAGTTAATGTTGTAAGTTTGCTGGCTGTCAAGTAATTTAAGCCCTTTCTTCTAAACGCAGGATTTTTTTGATTATCTGCTATTGCCTCTGGCAATTGATCAGAAAGGATCGTAATACCTTCTGTAGTATTAGCTTCCATCCTTTCAATTAGTGTTTCTGGATCAGAGTTTGATGATCTATCTCTATCTATCTATCTATTGCCAGTCGCCATAATCCCGTAATGGGTGGCCATTTGACTTGAGTTATTTGTTTTACGGGGAGGGGCACTAACCCTTCACCAACCCACTTCTTGACATGTAGGGAGCACGTATGGTTATACGGTTGCCACCCAGCGCTGTATATGGTTTCTTGGCTTTCAGGAAACCATTTGGCTTGTCACTCAATGTAAAGTCACCTGTAAAGGAAAGAAAAGCAGTAAGAAGTGACAGGAAAGCTGGGAAAAATAGGAAGAGAGGAGGGCAAGCACAGAAAAAGAATGATAAAGGCTAAGGAAGAAGTAGGCAGTACTACATCAAGTGAGTGGATGATGGTCGCCACCACCTACCACACGGTTGGACGATGTATCCCCTAATTACAAAGGAAAAGTCATAACTGTATTTGCTCAATTCCATATAATAGGTTTTATAATCTCAGGTGTGGAACTGCTTAATGATATCAATCAAGGCCTTAAATATTTCACACAGCTGCCACCACTGTCGTGCCATACACTCCCTCAGTAACCAGTTGTATACTTCGCACTCAGTCTTGCTGAGCATGATGACTGACTGCTGTTAAATAGTGATTGGTAGTGTGAAACAATAGCAGTGGGGAGTGTGGAGACAAGTCCAGTGAGAATTTGTAACATTAATGATGGAACAACAAAACAGTGTGTATCTCTTTCTGTCCCAATTCCCTCCGTGACTACAGTGAATAAATGTTCCACACAATGAGGTTCCAAAACACAAAGACAAATTCTCCTTTGATATTAACAGCTGCATACTGAAAATTTACACTGTTTTAGCAAACAGGTTACACAAGGCAGTTACATTACTACGACTACAGAAATTACTTAATACATAGAGTTGCAACTCGACACATGAAAAATATCTATACGTAATAATAACTTATTTATGACCTAGATGCAACTCAGTCACTTAACATATTGACTCAGTCGTTGAGTACATTGTGTTCACTTACTTCAAAATTTATTCATGTGTTGATTACACAATTTACTTCGCCCCACGACCAGGGAAAAATGTGACAAAAGAAATTTTGCTGGATTCTGAGTAGAAGTCTATTGGAACTTAACGTTACGCTTAAGGCACTTGTATACCTTGCCTTGCACATTCACAAGTCTCCCCTGACTTTAATCACTCCTGCTCACCAGATCCGAGAAGTCCATGGTCGTGACTGTCTGTCTTCCTCAGCAGAATGGCGTTCTGTCTTAGACATGGCCAGGTTGGTCTGGTCAAAACAGGCTACAAGTTCAGTCAAACTCTGTCGCCCTCATGATCATGCTTATGTACACTTCTAGGAGAAATGTCTTGTCCCTGAGTCAGCACTTGATCCCACCTTCGTGAGCACCTGCTCTAATGGATCAGTAACAATAAACCTTTGTTTCTGTGGCTCACAAGTGATAGACAGCAAATTATTTACCTGGACACTTCAATGCTTCCTTCATATCTCAACACTCAGTGTTCTTGCCCATTATCCATTTAATCTCCCCCTCCCACTGTTTCCTCATTTGTTTCAACTATCACGATATTTCACCCCCTTCATCTGCGATTCTCTCCATCCCTCGTTGTCCTCTAGCTGTCTCTACCAGTTGCCATGCTTGTTGTTCTCTCGTTCTGATCTCTGCTCGATGCTTACGCCGGAGAGGTTAATATGTTACTTTCTCGCAGGCTGTGATGCTCACTTCTCATGACCACTGCACTAGGGGCGTACCTAGAGATCTGGGGGCCCGGGGGGCTACGTTCTTTGCGGGGCCTCCTGAATCAAAATATAGGGGGCCCCAAAAAAAGCTAAGGGCCTGCCATAGGTATACTGTAAGAGAACTGTGGGCAGGCTTTATAGTGTAACAGTTTAACATTCTTGTTCCTTGCCATAACTGTTTTTTAAATACCAAAGTACATTTTTCTGGTGTGTTTTAGTGTTATTAATGAAACTGTAATTATTTTTGATGCTGATGTTACGATATAGCAACCCAACTAACCTCACCCTACCCAGCCTAACCTAATCTAAGGTAAACCTAACTCATCAGCACCAGAAACAATTATCAGATTCATTTAACCATTAATAACATTGTAAACACACAAGGAAATTGTATTTTGGTCACTAAAAACCAGTTATCGTAACTTCTTAATATTGTCCCGTAAACCTTTCAATCAATCATTTCCTGTGACACACCACGGGATGCATAGGGCCTCGATGAACTCTCTCCACCAATATTTGTCTCTTGCCATCTCCTTCAGGTCCCACCAACACTCCTCTCCTGCTTCCTTTTTCATTGTCCTCAACCAGGTTTCCCTCGGCCTACCTCTACCTCTTCCTCCTCTAGCAGTCCACTCTGGCACATCCTGTATTAAAATACCTTCTTTTCTGTATATGTGTCCCAGCCACTTCCAACGAGACAGTCTCACATATTCATTAACTGGTTCCACTCTCGTAATATCCCTTACTCTTTCATTTGTAACTCTGTCTTGCCACTTTACCCCAAGAATCCTTCTCAGTATTTTATTCTCAAATCCTAATACTTTCTGATCTGTTGCAATTGTACTGTAGCATGACTCATGCCCATAAATTAAAATTGGTCTAACATGGACTTGTAAATTTTCACTTTAGTATGTACCGAAAGCATATTACTATTCCAAACAGATTTCAACATTCCAACAGCTCGCCAAGCCTGTCTAATCCTCTCCTCAATTTCATTGTTTAATGATCCATTAGATGATGCAATCGTTCCCAGATATTTAAAGTTTTCTACATTCTTCATCACATTATTCCCAATTACACAATCGATTTGGTTCTCCACGTTCATATTAATAATTTCAGTCTTTCCACAATTTATTACCAATCCCACTTTTTCTCCTTCCTCCACCAGACAATCAAGCACCCTTTGCATCTCATAAATACGTCCACAAATCAGTACAATATCATCAGCATAGTCCAAATCCATCAGCTTCTTATTTTCTTTCCAGTTAATTCCTGCACCTGTTCTCCTTACAGCCTTTTTCATAACATAATCCATAACCAAAACAAACAACAATGGCGAAAGAACTCCTCCTTGAATCACTCCTGACCTAACTTGAAATGGATCACTCAAAGAACCACCCACCATTACCTTACAAAAAGTACCTTCATGCAGGCTTCTAATAATATTTACAAACTTTTCTGGTATACCGCAGAATTTCATAATTTTCAACATAGCTCCACGTGAAACACTATCAAACGCCTTTTCAAAATCCACGAAACACATACTAAGTGGCATTTTCATTTCATTAGCTTGTTGCATTAGATGCCTTACAATAAAAATCTGATCATTACAACCTCGACCCTTTCTAAATCTCGCTTGTTCTTCTCTTAAAATTTTATCAATTACTGGCTCTATTCTGTTCAACAAGATTTTGGAAAAGACTTTTGCAACTACAGGTGTCAAAGTTATCCCCCTCCAATTGCCACACACATTTAAATCTCCCTTTTTTGGTATTTTTATAATCACTCCATTTTTCCACTCTTCTGGAATTCCACCATTATCCCAAACCACATTAAAAAGTTTCAAAAGAGCATTCATCAACTCGTCATTTTCCACCTTAAGCATTTCAGGGAATATTCTATCCTCTCTTGGGGCCTTAAAATTCTTTAACTCCTTTATAGATTTTGCTACCTCTTCCAAGAGTTATATCCCCTGTTTCTATCTGCAAATCTCTCTTGGCTGGCAAAATGTCCTCTTCAGCTGGGCTTGGTCTGTTTAGAACAGATTCAAAGTGCTCTTTCCACCTTCCTTTTATATCCAAATCTTTAGTCATCAAATTACCATTTCTATCTCGTTCAGGTATTTCCTTCCTTCTCTTTTCAGTCCCAGTTAACTCCTTTATGGCCTGATACGCTGCTCTTGTGCTCTGACCGTCATTTTTACTTAATTTAATTTCTGTCTCTGTTGCCTTTTCATCATATACCCTCCTCTTATCACGTCTAACGAGTCTTTTTACTTCAGAATGTAAACTCCAGTACTTTGCTCTAAGTACTTCAACTACCTGGCCATCAACATGTTGTTCTTCACTTCTTAACTTAGCCTCTTTCCTTTTCTGAATTGCATTCCAAGTTTCATCTGACATCCATTTTTTCCTTCTCGCTTTTCCTTTTTTCTTAATAGTAACCTTAGCACTCTCATGCAAAACCTCTTTTACCTCTCTCCACATTTGATTAATATCATTGTCTTCAGATTCCATCAAAGTCTGCAGGACTAGAAACCTGTTCCTACATTCCCACCGAAACTTTTCCCTCGTGCTCTCATCACTTCTCAGCTCATCAAAATCATAACCATTACCTCCTGTACAGTTACCATTAACGTTTCTCTTAAGTTTTATTTTAATCTTTGACACAACAAGTTGATGATCACTACCTATATCTGCCCCCCTCCTCACGCAAACATCTTGCAAATAACTCCTATGTCTTCTGCTAATAGCAATGTGGTCAATCTGGTTACAGTATTTACCACATGGTGAAATCCAAGTAGTCTTATGTATTTTTCTATGCTCAAAGATAGTTCCACCAATTATAAGGTCATTTGCCAAACAAAAGCTTCCAAAGCGCACCTCATTTTTGTTTCTCATACCAACACCCTCCTTACCCATACAATCTTCAAAGCCATCCCTACTACTGCCAACAATCGCATTAAAATCATCAATGCAAACTAACACATCATGTCTTCCCACTCTATTCACTACATCCTGCAGCTTCTCATAAAAGTCATCCTTCATTTCATCAGCAGCCTCATTTGTCTACAAAATTACAAAAACGAAAAATAAATATATACTTGTATACACTATTACAATAGAAAGTATTTCCAATAATTTATACTCACAATTAGTCGTAGACAGTACTTTTGTTTGTTATAAAAGCCAATTTTCAAGAGCCGGCGGCGTTACACCCACCGATTTCAATGTCAGGTGACGACTGAGACAATAAGACGTGTCTCGAATGTATCGGGAGATTTAGGCCTACCGTTTGGCTATAAGTTGCCAGATATCTCATTCTCAAAACTTATCTGATATCTCAGCTGGGATTGTCGGGATGATAAATAAATATATACATACATACATATATATATATATATATATATATATATATATATATATATTTTAATAAAAAAAAATAAAATTTTTTAAGGCTTTTAGGACCTCCCTCAATTTGGGGCCCGGGGGGCAGTTTCAAACAGCCCCCCCGCCCCCCCTCAGATACGCCACTGCACTGCACCCTCTTCTACATTTCCTCCTTCTTCACTTGTTCTTTCTTCACCTTCCTCTTCTCCTCTACTCCCTCTCTGCCCAGGCCTCTGTCCTAGGGGGCTGGAGGAAAGGATGACAATCTGGAGTGGACGAGTCTGCCCACTCTCTTGATGATGTCATAAGTTGCAGCACCAAGGGCATTGTAGTCGGCAGCTATGTCACCTAACGCTTGACTCTTGCCATCCTGACATATATAGAAGGCCTCACTAGTATATTGCCAGTACTATTCCCCACCTTCATTATTCTAGGTAGCCTGTTGCGTTGACCTGATGAAATGTACAGTTACCTACAGAAGTCACATCTTCCATCTTGGCCCCTTGGGGAAACTAGCACATAACATGTCTCCTGCTACACCCCCAACCCTCACCCATGATCTAAGTAGGGGAGGTCAGCCAGACAGTGCGCCGCGTGAGCCCACGTGACGTCACATCAGCCCTCTGGCGAGCGGGTTCAGCTTGTCCCATTCTGCTGTTCATGGGAACTCCCTTAAAAAAGGAAAAAAAATGTGAAGAGACTCTCGTCTGCTTCAGAAAATCAGGTGTCAATTTACGTGATATTTTGTGTTTTTTTGCCAAACTTTGTATATATTTTAAAATCAGATCCCTTATCAGGCTCATGGCAATCGAAAAAGCAAATAAACTAACAAGCAGGTCAGCAACTAGGAAGAAAATGAAACTGAACATGGTAACAGAGAGAGAGAGAGAGGGAGAGAGAGAGAGCATGAATGAATGAATGGGGACACTATGATCTAGACACCACATCATCAAGCCCTGGCGGTGAGAGAGAGAGAGAGAGAGAGAGAGAGAGAGAGAGAGAGAGAATGAATATTATATACACCAATAATGATGGTTGTATTTTTTCACACTAATAAATGATGGAAATTACACTAATCTCTTCATTTATCCGTCTATGAGCCATCATATACGTTGCTCGCGTTATTATATATATATAGATATATATATATATATATATATATATATATATATATATATAGATAGATAGATAGATATAGATATAGATATAGATAGACATAGATATAGAGATATAGGTAGAAAGACAGATAGATAGATAGATGAGTGTGAATGTGATCGAATGTATATTTGTGTGTGGAGGTTTTTGTAATTTTGTTATTTTCTTTTCCTTAGTTGTATCGCTACCCCACCTTGGTGAAGAGGTGCGATTAAGTATAAAACAAAAAATATAGATAGATAGATAGATAGACAGGACAAGCATAAATTAAGTCCAGCTGTGGAATGTCACAGGCAGACGATAATGTGATTTATTGACGTATTGACTATGGTTATGGTGAATGGTTATAAAGACAAAATACACTGTTGGAGAGATGAAGCTATGAATGAAGCAGTGTGGTCGAATCTCAGATAGCGCATCCAGGCCGACGCCAGCCAGCCAGCCTTGAGAGCAAGGATTGGGAAGGCAGTGGGGCGCGTGTGACGTCATGCAGGCGGGGATTCCCCACTGTCTGGCTGACCTCCCCTACTTAGATCATGCCCTCATCCACGTTTTCCCCCAAGGGAACTTTTCACACGTTGACAAATTTTTCCCCATTGACATACTTTCTATTTGGAGTTATTTCCATGATGGCCCTTTTTTCACCATGAACCTATTTTTGTTCTTGGAAATTTTCCATCTGGACCTATATCTTCTCTTGTTTTTTTTTCCTTAATGAACATATTTTCTCCCAGACCTATTTTCTACCATGGATCGATTTTCCCTCGATGGATCTATTTTCCCTCGATGAAGTTATTTACCCTCCATGGATATATTTTCCTTTCACTTGCCAACTTTTTCCGTGGACCTATTTTCTCTGCATACCTATTTTCACTCACAAACAAAATTAATGTTTTCCTCAGTGGGAAACACAGAATCCACGCAAGGACCGATATTCTCCCAAGGACCTGGTTTCTCATATGAATCAATTTTTACCCCCTTATCCCCTGGGGGTAGGGGGGTTTCAGGAATACTCCCCCAGTATCCCTGCTTGTCGTACGAGGCGACTAAAAGGATTGGTGGTGGGTTAGAGCCCCACCCCATAAAAAGAACTAACTAAACAAGTGAATAAAGCGCCTCAGACCCGCACTGACCATAGTTGATGACTATGGAATGGACAAAGGACATTCTTAGGGTAGGAACATGGAATGTGAGAGGAGTGAATTACGAAGTGAAAGAGAGAGAGATTGTTCAGGTGCTTGAGGATGCAAGGGTGGATATATGTGGACTGACTGAAACTAAATGGACACGTGAACGGGTGAGAGAATGGGAATATGGTTCAGGTATACAGGTATGTGCGGGAGTCAGTGAGAATGAGACGGCAAGAGAGGGAGTATGTCTGATGATAAGCAAGAAGTGGAAGGAGAATATAAGAGAGTATGGAACAGTGGGTGCAGGGATTGTATGGGTGAGGATGAAAGTAGGTATACAAGCGTGGGCGATTGTATGTGTGTATGCTCCGACAGAGGACCGAGTGGCAAGAGTGAAAGATGAGTTCTGGGCGAGAGTAGAAGCATGTATGGACAAATTTGAGAGGACCGAGAGAGTGTTTTTGATTGGAGACATGAATGGCAAGGTTGGGAATGTACGAGTGGATGGAGTGGTAAGTCAGTGGGGTGTGCCAGCTGAAGTAGATGGGAATGGTAGTGCTTTGGTGGAAATCTGTGCTGGTATGAGATTAGCAATAGCCGACACCTACTTTCGCCATAAGATGATCCACCAGTACATATGGAGAGTAATGAGGAGGATGGATGGTGAGCTTGTTGAACGAAAGGCAATAATAGACTATGTGTGTGTGGATGAGCGAATGAGAAGACAAGTGTTGGATGCAAGAGTGTGGAGAGGGTGGGGGAATGGAGTCTCTGACCATCACTTAGTTATGGCCAAGGTAAAGCTGCAAAGAAAATGGTTAAGGAGACGAAGGGGAAGAGAGGAGGAAACAGCTCCTCTGACGAGAGTGGAGAAATTGCAAGAGAGTGAGAAAATGGCAGAGTATAGGCGCATAGTGGAAGAAAGATTGGGAAGGTATGAGCTAGAGCAGATGGAAGGGGTGGAAGATGTATGTAAGATATTCACGGAAGAGATAGGTGCTGCGTGTGAGGTGGTTTGTGGAGTGAAGAGGAGATGCAAGGGTGTGCAAGGGACAGCATGGTGGAATGATGAGGTGAAATGAGGTGTGGAACAAAAGAAGAAGACATATAGTGAATGGTTAGCGAGCAGAGGTAGGAGAGAAGATGAGAGAGGTATATGTAAGCAGGAGAAGGGAGGTGAAGAGGCTGGTGAAGGAGAGTAAGAAGAAAGTGGATGAAGAGTTTGGGAGGAATCTGAGTGTGAAATGGAGGGAGAGTAAGAAATTGTTTTGGAAGGAGGTAAAGAAAGTAAGGCAGTGTGAAATTTGAAATAGTAGGGGAGTGAAAGATATGAATAATAGATCGTTGGTGGAGAAGAGACAGAAATTGGGATGGAAGGAGCACTTTGAGGATTTGTTGAATTTAGAAAGTGAGAGCAGTGTGAGTACAAGTGGTTGGGGAATGGCTGGGAGAAGAAGAGATGAGAGGAGGGAGGAAGAGATCAGTAGGGCGGAAGTAGAGGAAGCAATGAAGATCAAGTTGGGAAAGGCCCAAGGAATTGACGGAGTGTGTGGTGAAATGCTGAGGTATGGGGGTGAGATTGTTGTGGAGTGGATATGGAAGTTGTATAGATTGGTTTGGGAAGAGGGAAGGATTCCAGAGGACTGGAAATCAGGTATAATTGTTCCTTTATACAAAGGAAAATGGGAGAGAGAAGTATGTGGTAACCATAGGGATATTTGCCTTCTTAGTGTGACTGGTAAAATATATGGTAGAATACTCATTGATAGGGTTAGGCATATGACAGAGGAGCTAGTTGGAGAAGAACAAGGGGGATTTAGGAAGGGAAAAGGGTGTGTAGATTAGATATTTGTTCTACGATGTTTAGTGGAGAAGTATCTAGAGAAGGGAAAGAGAGTGTATGCTGCCTTCATAGACTTGGAGAAAGCTTATGACAGAATAGATAGGCAAAGTATATGGAAGGTATTAAGAATATATGGAGCAGAGGGGAAATTGTTGAGTGCTGTGAAGAGTATGTACGAAAGAGCTAGGGCTACAGTGTGAGTGGATGGTGAGCTGAGTGAGTTCTTTGATCTCAATGTAGGACTGAAACAGGGTTGTGTGATGTCTCCATGGCTGTTTATTATATACATGGATGGGGTTGTAAAGGAGGTGCAAGGTAGGGCAGTGGATGTGGGGGTGGCTCTAATGAATGAGGGTGAGATTTGGAAGCTTCCGGTGTTGCTGTTTGCTGATGATACAGTATTGTTGAATGAAGATGAATGGGAGTTGCAAGGTTTGGTGAATGAATTTGGGACAGTGTGTAGAAGGAGGAAGCTGAAAGTTAATGTAAACAAAAGTAAAGTAATGGTGTTTGAGAGGTATGAAGTCACAGAATGTAGAGTGAGGTGGGATGGTGAGGATATGGAGAATGTGAGTGCATTCAAATACTTGAGTAGTGTTATGAATAAGGATGGAACTTTGGGGGATGAAGTGCATGGAAGGGTACAGCAGGGAAGGAAGGTTGTTGGTTCACTGAAAGCAGTGATGAGAAATAGGGAGGTGAGTATGGAAGTTAAGAAGTCCCTGCATGATAGTTTTGTGATCCCTACCCTGACGTATGGAAGCGAGGCGTGGACCTTGCAAGAGGGGAACAAGTCAAGAATGAGACCAGTGGAAATGAGTTGCTTGAGAGGAGCATGTGGAGTGACATGGAGGGACAGTTTGACGAATGAAGAAGTGAAGGAACGTTGTGGGGTGGATGTGGATGTGGTTGAGAAGATTAGGAGAAATACACTGAGGTGGTTTGGGCATGTGGAGAGAATGGAGAATGAACGACTGACCAAGAGGGTGTATGTAGGTGAGGTGGAGGGAGGGAGAGGGAGGGGTAGACCGAGGATGAGGTGGAGGGATGGAGTTGAGAGGTATATGAGGGAGGGGGGAGTCAGTTGGGGTGAGGGCAATCAAATGGTGGGTGACAGAGCGACTTGGAGGCGTTTTGTCTGTGGCTACCCTTTGCGGGATTAGGGCGTCGGGCTATAGATAAATAGATAGATAGACCTATGTTCCTCCTTGGGCCTTTTTCCCCTGGGATATATTCTCCATGGACCTATTTTCCACATGGACTTACTCCTGCAATGAATCTAATCACCTCATGAATCTAGCCTCTATGGATGAAGATAATTTTATATTGCCTTGTGAAAAGAGAGAGAGAGAGAGAGAGAGAGAGAGAGAGAGAGAGATCTGATAATGCAGATATGGTATTAGCTTAATTGCACTCAGGTGCTGAGGAAACTCTATCTGCCCATTTGTGAACACCAGATTACCAGAAACAGATTACTTAGTTTGGAGACGTTGCATAATCAGTCTGTTACAGCGTGTTATGAATCCTTATATATTTTATTAACGTATTGCCGAAAAGCCAGCGTGGATCAAGAAATATGTTGAAACTAAATCATAAAAACTGAAAAAGTGTGAGTATTGTGTCGCAGTATAAAGACAAAGGTACAAAGAGAACCTGTTTGAATTCTGGAGGTATCAGTCCGTTGAGCTTATATGATGCAGTTAGGTGTATGAAATTGTGATGAATGAGTAGTGCAGTATACTGTACGAGTTTTAGGGAGGAACAGGGAGGCTTTGGTGTGGGAGACAGATGTGTGTGAATCAGGTTCCTGATATCATGAATTTATGGTAATAATATGTAGAGATGTTAGGTATCTGTTTGTAACTCTTATGGATCTGGAGAAGCCTTATGACACGGCTGTTTGAGATTCCCGTTAGCAACTGTTGTTAATGTATGAGGTGGGAGGGATGCTTTAAATAGTCAAGTTTACCAAAGTAGTGGGACACATATGAGGCTGGAGAATAAAAATGTGAATAGTCTGAGGGGATGTGTGATGTTTACTTTGTTGTTCAGTCTGTTCATTAACGGGATTGTAAGAGAGGTATAAATGTGGACACCTGGAAGTCAATCTAGTCTGACCAATGCAGGAAGGGGGAGGGGGGGAAGACTGGGAAGTAAACCAGCTTTTGTCTGTCGGTGAAGCAAGGGTGGCAGACTCAGTAGGTAAACTTAACCCCTACACCGAGGGGTTGTTCTTGCGCTCCTTGCGTGTCCTGTGAGGATATTCGCGCTCCGACTGACTTTTTAAAAATATTTGCCAAAAATCAGTTATTAGTCCTAGAATATTGTAATTATATATGCGTATGGCACATGTCTTCAGCTTTCTCCTGGGATGTTTGTTGAGCATTCGTCGAGTACCGTAGGACTTATGGGGACTTCTGAAGTTGGGTAACGAAGTCTCCATTTTACACTTACCGACACCCCGTAATATGATTAAAACAGCCTGATATTATCATCAGAAACACTATTCTTTGATTTTCAAATAGTTTGGAGTCCATACTCCAAAAAAAAACACTGTGAAAGCAATGAAAATTACGAGCATGTACGAGCTTCCCACTTGCACTCATTCCCCGCTGGTATTCTGTCATTTATTATTCATAAAAACACTCACACTTTATATTCCTACTACTATATAACACTTATATATATATCTGCAGTAATTATCCATAAGTTTCCTTCAGTAATTGTAGTTTATTGTCACTGTGGGCATTCCATATCTCTTTCAGTAAAATACGTAGAGATCCAAGGTTTCACTTTCACTGTCATAACTTCAAGTATTTGTACTCATATTCTTATATTACTAATTATTTACATTTCTATTTACAGTTTCTATTGTATTTTCAATATTTACACTTCTATTTTACTTACACTATGTTATGCATTGTCACTTGCGGTAACTTATAAAACTATATTACACTGTTCCATCATATTTACATCCATTGCTTTCACTTCCTATTTACACATTATTTACATTTTCCACTTGCACTTTTAGAACTGCTTCAGGCTGTGGTAATCAAGAAAGCAGGTAACGCAGAGGGGAACCTGGCACTCAGCGCACTGCCAAGAGGTGAGTTTGTGCTCAGGTGTGCGTTTGGTGGTATGTGCACACACCTGGCACCTGCGGATCACAGCCTTCCTCTTGGTTGTGCCAGGCATTTGCACCAGTCTGTGCTGATCCATGTACGCCCTCTGCTCAAGTGTCAGGAAGTCTAACAGAATGGCGCCTTGGAGCTGCTGCTGTCACCCTACCATATCTCTCAAGCAGCTGCTGAACACAAGTCCTGGCGAACAACCTCAGGGAGAAGGACTTGGGTGGCTTTACCTTCATCTTGTACAAGACGAAGGCGTTCAGCATGGTCATGTCAATGAGTTGCAGAAGAATTTTCTGTACCACCTAGTATTCTTTCTGGGGCAGTCGATCTCTCCAATCATCATGTCGGACTTGTCCACCAGCCACATGTTGATATAATAGTTGATGACAGCATCAGGTTTCCTCACAGGTTCGCCTGTCCTACGGTCGACCTTCCCACTGTCTTTCAGTTCCCCCTTGTGTACGGTGGTGAGCATGTGCACGACCCTCTTGTCATGCCACAGTATTGCCAGCATCTTCTCAGACTTGCGTAGGTGCACGTCTCCTCACTGCAAGTTTCCTGCCTCGGGGAATTTGAGGAAGTTGGCACGATTGCTCGTCACAGTGCTGCAGGAGCCAATGCCATGCTCTGAAAGGTATTTAGCAAGTTTCGGTGCTGTATAGTAGTTGTCAGTATACAGCACATGATTCCCACCAAAATACCTTTCAAGCAGCACTTTCACTACACAGTCTGAGAAGCCAAAGGAATATGTTCTGTCCATATCGACAGTGCTGGCTGAATAGATGACGAAGTCAAGGATGTACCCCATCTTACAGTCGCACAGTACAAAGAACTTGATTCCAAAGCTATGGCGTTTGCTTGGAATGTACTGTACAAACCTAAGACGTCCTCTGAACAAAACCAAGGATTCGTCTATGACAACCTTCTGAAATGTGTGGAAGAATGACATAAACTTATCCTTCATTCTGCTCAGAATCTCCTGGATCTTCCAGAGTGGGTCGATCTGGGAAGGTACATTGTCATTGGCGAAGTGCAGGTTTCCCATGATGTTCCGGACATGATCTCTGGACATGTACTTATTGAAGGTGGTGAGGGTAGTAAGAGGTCCATGGACCAGTATTCTTCCAACTCATGCTTCTTTGAATGTGGCATGAGAAGCATGAGGGCAAAGAACACATACAGCTCCTGCACTCCCAGCACGGTCCACTGTTGCATCTTCGCTACACCTGCACCACTTGCAGCACGTTGCGACTCGTACCTGTTTGTCTCATTACATAAGTGCTGCATGACTTCGTCATCGAGGAAGGCCAAGAGGAAGTCCACACACTCAGCATCCTCGTCAAGAGTGAAGGCAGGCTGCATCCCTGAGGAACTCTCGTCGGAATGGAGATGTTCAGGGACGAAATCAGAACTTTCCATCAATACGAAGGCATCCAGGATTCCCTGTCATGGCGGTGAATGGTGGGTGAGGGTGGAGGGTGGCTGTGAGGCAGACTGGGCTGATTCAAGGTCACTCTCACTGACCCTAGGTTGCCGTGTAGCACTAGCAGCCCATACTCTACTTGCTACTCTACTTTTACGTGTCAGGGATTTACCTCTTCCCCTACGGCCTCCCTTCACTGTAGGTGCTGGTGGAGACTCCGACGACAAAGACTCAGGAGAAAATTCTGGTGAAGATGAGGAAGAAATTAGTGAAGTGGGGCTGGGGGAGTGGGGAGGTGATTCACCTTGGGACTCATGGTGGGCTGGGTCATGCGGGGCCATTGTTCCGGGGCTAACACGCCGCCTTTTCTCTCCCTTCCCAAATTCCTTCCCTTGCTGCACTAATGGCTCCTTTCCCTTAGAGCTAGGGATAACTTGGGACACTGAAGCACTCGTACTAGGAGATTCTGTCACGATTTCCTCCCCAGGCTCATCACACGATTCACCCGAAGGATCAAAGTCACTATCCATCATTATCATTGATAATTCTGTCAGTTCACATTGCACTGCTGAGTCACTTAGTCCTTTACTGCTTCCCACACGAGTTTTTCTAGGGTTAGGGATCACAGGGCCCTTTGCAGTGGGAGCAGAAGCGGAGGATATGGTGGGGCACGAGTGCGACATAGTTTCACCTCAGAGGATGACAAGGAACTGAATGGCGCAGCGTATATGGGCAGGCAAGGGTTGACATTGTCAATAGGGTGACAGCAGCCAATTTACATGCTATGAAATGACTGGTAGGAAATCTCGACAATACATAAAAAATAGGTAGGTCCAGGTGAATGTAAATATCACTTAGGCTTCTCCTTTCCTGTCTTATATATATTTTTATTACGAGAATAAATTATATGGCATATTTCAAGGGGAAATTACCAGGGGAAATTAGCGAACGAGTGCACGTGAGGTGTTGTCAGGTGATAATTAGCCAATTCCAGGTGTATGGCACTATCACTTACCTTATTTCTTTTTTGTATATATTATTTTGTATAAGAATAGGGCATAGGGTTTATTTCAATGGAAGAAATCAGTCGAAAATTCCGGGGAAGATTTGCTTAGCGCAGCACGGCCGGGCAGGCAAGAGGAGAGGGTAATGGAGGGGTGGTAGGGCAGGGAGTCAAGAACGGTGAAAAATGGCTAAATTGTCAACAATGGACGGGAGTACAGATGACATTAGGAGTGTTGACTATTGTTGGACATTGGCAGTACTGATAGTTGATACAAGCCACCACTTGTAAGCCCAGGAGAATTCAAAATAACACAGAATCACAAAAGTGACGACCAGCAGCATGATCCATTGTGCCCGAGCATCACGAAAGTGACGTCCCATAGTTAAGGGGTTAAGCAGTTTTTGAATCTGGAAACGTTTCTGGAATGAGGAAGCTGAAAGTGAATACTAGAACATGCAAGATGATGAGATGCAAAAGAGAGACTGAACGGAATGATATAAGAGCAAGTTTCCTGGATGTTAACCCATCACATCCTGAGGTTTTCCGCACCTCCGACATTCCCCAATCCCAAGCTATTATGGAAAAAAAAAATTTTGGATAAAACTTCCGCTATGGTTGGGAAACAAAGGAAAATCACCAAGAAAGGGCTTACCGTGGTCCATAAGTGGTCGGAACAGGTGAAGTCCCCCGCTCCAGGTATCGTATTTTATCATTGACGTGTGAGGGGCTCACGTTTACTATGGTAGAAAATAATGGGAGAAACAACAAACAACACCTCTATATTTATTGAATTTGAACTAATAAACAATAAGAGTAGCAATATAATGGATTTCAAACACATATATATGAAAAATAAGCATTGTACCATCACGCGAGCATAGTGAGTTAGGTCCGAGTGGTAACATGCTAGGTGCTAAGTTTCTTGTATCAGTCAACATATCATTTTTTCTACTTGTATACTTCTGTTTCATTGACATTTTACCTATTTTTACTGTTTGTAAATGTTTTCAGATGTTTTCATTCATTATGATGACATGCAGCATAAGTTTAGCGCACATCAGCTTACTAAGCGCACTTGCTATGACTCGTATTTCAACATACCCAATTGTTTGATCACTTTCCTATTATTTTTTCCTTTACATAGAACCTTTCCTCCACCACTGTAAATGTTTTCAATTATTTACATTGATTACAAGGGCATTTAGCGAAATGCTAGCACATATTCATGTAGCAAGCACAATCTCAAACACTCGTGTTTCATATTCTACCTTATTTTTTCACTCCAATTATACTTTCCCACTTACATTACACACGTTTACACCCCTATACTGCACTATACATAGTTACTGGCATTATTTATTCAAGTGAGCGTCAGAATATCGCATGAAAATACCCTCGCAATGAATGTTTTGACCAACATAATACTCAAACACTTACATACAAATTCTTCACATATATTACACACTTTCCCACTTGTTGACTTCTATTTTCATAATTACGGGCCTTATTCATTCCACTGAGCGTCAGGATATCGCATCTCTATATACACGCTAGGAATATTTTGACTTAGAATATATTTCAGCACTTACAATAATTTGAACTTATATTATACCCGTTTGCATTTCCAATAATAATATTTACATATTTACGGCCCTTATTTATTGCACTGAGCGACAGAATATCGCATCAAAAAACCCTCGCTAGGTATGTTTCCACTTACAGCATATTTATACACTTACATACAATTTTTGCACTTATGTTATACCCGAATGCACTTTATACTAATATTTTCAGATCAACATGACTGATAATTTCACTGAGCGTCTGTTTGTTGCATTTACTTCATAGATTCAGCGTCCTATCGCATTCACACCATATTAGAATTGCATCAAGGTGTGATATTCGCTGAAGCATGGGTGAATACAGAGACCCACATCACACTCGATGCACTCATAGCGGGTGTCCTTCCTCTGTGTGGTGAGTCTCACCCGGGAATTGCTACACATGTGACACCTGCATTGGGGCCTAGGTCTGTTTGGCTGGGGAGGGATAGGAGTGGGGAAATGGCGGCCGGATATTCTCAGGGGAGTTTGGGCAATAGGGGCAGTGCGGGTGCGATGCTGGGGCCTTTCAACAGCATATCGTGCTGTGAGCTCCCTCATAAACCCTTCAAAGGTTTCCTGAACTCCTGTTGTCATGGCGTGAAGGTGGTGGTAATTCAGAGCAGTGATGTCTAGCAAGTGAAAGAACAGTTTCTTATACCACTTCATCGTGGTCCTAGCACACTCTACCGTCGATATCATGGAGTCTGACTGGTCCACCAGGCACATGTTTATGTTATAGTCCATGACACACTCAGGTTTCCAAATGTGACGCCTGTTCTCGCTCCGGTAATCAACGGAATCAGTACGGTGCATCAAGAGGCGGTGAACCGTTGACAAGAGGCTTACTTCTCTATTATGGTTCCACATAGTTGCAAGGATGTTGTTGGTTTTGAAGAAGACAACCTCATTCCTGTCAAGTTTCTGCCCTACCTTGGCCATGTGACGCCAGTTCACCTTCACGGTTCCACAGATTCCCGTTTCATGCATGTGAAGATAATGAGCAAGAAGAGGGCTAGTGTACCAGTTGTCCAGGTAGAGGACGTGACCATGATGAAGGTAGTCTTCTGTCATTGTCTTTACCACTGCTCCCGACAGTCCAATACTCCGATCTTCTATGATGTCTGTCTCTGCACCGGTGTACAAGTCTATGTCTTGCACGTATCCAGTCCTACAGTCGCACATAACAAAGATCTTGAACCCAAAACGGTGTATTTTGCTGGGTATATACTGCCTAAATAAATTATTACCTCTCCACAACACGAAACTCTCGTCTATGACGAGATCTCTATAGGGATAAAATGATGAACGAAAGGTTTGCCTCAGGTGATCAAAGACCAACCTAATTCGCCTCATCTTATCTGTGTCGTTCGCATTTGCAGGATCATGAGCATCATAGAAATGGAGGCGACTTAGAATTTGTTGAAACCGATTACGGCTCATGACTTGCCCAAATATTGATGTAAATATAACAGGGTCCCTTGTCCAGTAAGCCGGAATTCTGTTTTTTCGTATAATACCCATCAAAAGGACCAGGGTAAACACTAGGAACATTTCTGAAAGGCAGACAGGGTAATCATATATGATAGAATGCCTACTCCTTGTTCCCAATCTTTCACTCTCAAGGCGCTGGGTGCTTGCAAAAAGGTTGGTTTGGTAAACAATCTGCTCCACGAATGCCTCACTAAAAAACAGGTGGAAAAAATCCAACCTGGCGGAATTACGGTGAATTCCAGGAGCAATGCAGCCAGCGCGCCCCTGCTCAGTGAAGGGGTGAATGAGAGGAGAAAAATCACTCCCATCCTCCCAATTCCATCCCACAAATCCCTCGTCCCCATCATCCCCATCACCGCCTTTGTCTGGGTGGGGAGGAGATGCTGGTGGGGGAGGTTGGGGAGAAGGAGTGCAGAGAGCTTCCCCACTCTCACTCCTCTTCCCTCTGCCTTTACCCTTTCCCTTTCCCTTACCCTTATGGCCTTGAGGAACATTAGGGGGCTGTGGGGATGAAGTTCGGGAATATTGGGGAGCATAAGACGTGCTGGGGAGTGGTACCTCCCCATCTTCCCCCTCCATCACAACACCATGTGATTTTTCACGCACCCTAACTCGCCCACGTGTTTGGGGATATTGGGGAGCATAAGACGTGCTTGGGAGTGGTTCCTCCCCACCTTCCCCCTCCATCACAACCCCACGTGATACAGAACGCACCCGCACTCGCCCACATGATACACCCCTCCGCCTCACACTACTTAGGGAGAGCAATGACTCACTCACGCCACTCTCACTTTCCATACTCCTCCCTGCACTTTCACTTTCACTCCCCACTCCCTCCACGGCACTTCCTACCTCCCCAGACAAAATACTAGGCCCATACCTGCTTGTCCGATGTGGTGTGCGCTTGGGGCCAAGATGATTAATCACCTCACGTCCTTACCACGTGGCAGCACGTCCCACGACTCCGTCCTCGTCATCAAATTCGGGTTCCACATCATGTTGGGGCTGGGCAGAGGATGTTGCACGTGGTTTCTTGACCGCCTGCCCCTCTCTAGCAGCACGGTAAGTCATGTACTGCCGCTTCCTGGGGGATGGGACTTCTTCATCACTGCTGGTGGTTTCCTCCTCCTCTGGCTGCACATAATCTTTGTCAACAACCTCATCATCCAGTGGAGAATCACTGTCACCTGTAAAGGTGTCCAGGGCAGCTTGAATTTCGACCTCTGAGAGACCTCTCGTAGCCATGTCTGAGCAGGACCGTTGCTAACAGGTGAGTGGACGAGCCGCAGGTTAGCACGGGTCACCTGGGGTCACCGAGTGTCCCCGCCTGGCGGCAGGTAGGGGAAGGTCAAGCGAGGATACGTACCTAAAATCAAGCACGAAATTTGAAAATTGTGGAAATTATGCACTTTGCAATTGCACTACGTACCGGTACGTCGCCGGGACTGGCAAATGCAAAACGTTGCAACATACTCATACGTCGATGGGACGGGGCGGGTTAAAGAAATACTTTTTGTACTTGAGGAAAGTTATAGATGTAGATAAAACTCAGAACCAGAATGAGTGTAGACAAAAGTATTGGGAAAATAAAGATCAGTGTCTGTTCAGAAGATAATTCTTAAAAATGGCACCGGGATTACCAGATCTGGTTGAGGAACGAATCAACATGACAATATTTGCGAATCAGCTTGATTTAGCAACGAATGTAGGCAAATATACTCGAAGCACAGAAATTAACATCGATGTTGAAAGAACTAGAACGAGGCAGTGTGACATGTGAGGTGAAGTAACATGAAGCAGGCGAAGATGTATAACGAAGTGTTACAAAACACAATGGAACAGGTAGACGGAGAATGGAAGCACAACTAACTAGAACGAACCAGAAGGAACTGGAATGTGTCAGAACGATGCAGTACAAATTGTTCAGAGGCTATAATTACTGCACATTTCCATGGTGCTTTGCCAGTCCTTGAGAACATTTCCTACGTATCACATCTACTCTCCTGTCTGCTTCGAGTTTCCTTGCCTCTTCTTCCAGTTTCTTCTTTCAGAGTGCCAAAAGGAGGATCCAAGGGAGCCCGTGGGGGTAAAGCTGGACAGCTTAAGGCTAGGTTCAATTGTTTTTATGTACCAGGTGCCATGTTTCGTGATGCAGTCACCCAGTTTGTTTAGGATCTCGTAGAACCTGGCCAGTTCCATCTTGATGAAATTCCTGATGCCTGCCATGTCTTGACGCTCAAGTTCACCCATCAGCTGCTCATACATCCCGTACAGAGGTCTCCTCAGCAGCCACTGTCGCACCTAAAATCTTCTCTGTGAACTCTGTCATGCCCAATGTTGATGTCGGACCAGGCGAGCCACAACATGGTTGTTCTGAACATTCTGTAAGTGGACCCACAAAAGGAGAACACATTTTATTTAGCAACAAATATGTAGAGAGCTAGGTCTGAGAAACCTAGCTGTCAATGGTACAAAAGTACTGGGCTAACATGTTATATATTATTCTTAACAATTTAATGTAACATACCTGCAGGAGTTCGTGTGCTACTTGTAATCTCTGAAGAGGGATGAGGATGACAACCCACAGGACACACAATGAGTTTAAGAACCACATGGTGTTGAACCACTCTAATAACTGACTTCAAGGAGAATCGATCCCTTCTTATATACCACCCCTCGTACCCAAAATCGTCCTGGGTCTACTTGCATCGTTATATACCGTTCTGCATCATCATGGTTGTTATGCATTCATTCTGTTACCTACTTGATTCCTTCTTTATCTCATACAGCTACTGTAACTCCTTGTGCCTCATTCCTTTGTCACATAGTCGTTCATTCGTAATCTTCTCTGCTCTCTGCGGTTACCAATGACAGTTGTTCTTCCTCACTACGCATCGAGTCAGGTCGTCCTACCACCATTCTTTGTCTTCTCTCCTCGCGGCAGAAATTGAACCAGAACCACAATAGAAGCGGCGACCTTAATAATGAAGTGGTATGATTCACAAAGAATTGCAAAGATGAAGAAGGACTACACGCAAATACACAACAACAGTGGGCAAATGTGATTAAATAGGTGCAGCATAACAATAATTTTGAACATTTCAAAACTGTCGTAGTGCCTCCGTGAATCGAGCCAATCTGCACGATGAGCAAGGAAAGCTTAACAGAACAAGAAAGAACTAAAAATTATCAGAACGTTCAAAGCGATTTTCTCCACGAATGCCAGATCATTGTGGTTCACTGAATAAATCACCACATTGGGACTGGGACTTTATCCCTGCCTGTCCCTGAACCGCTTCACAACTCTTAGTCTATTGCAAATAAAAGCTAATGAAGCATAAATTTCATATTACCTTGACCTCTGTTTTATTGTTCTTGTAAACAATAGTTTAATCTTATGGGTTATCCTCAACTCATCCGCCAGGTTTGACTCAAATCAGGTCGAAACGGTTTTGGTTATTTATTTATTTATTTATTTTTCACACAGAGATACACCCAGTAATCTTATTTTTGACCGATTGTCCCCAAACTGAACCCATTCGTTCTTTTCTGACTTATAACCCATCCACCAAGTTTGGCTCAAATCAGAACAAAACCGTTTGAATTGACTGTGCCTAGTGACCTTGGTGTTTATCCTTCTTTGTTACCTACAGTTTAACCCGTCACGTCCCGAGGCTTTCCGCACCTATGACATCCCCCAGTCCCGAGCCTTTTTGGAAAAAATTTTTTTCTTCTAAAACTTCCGCTTAGGTCGAGAAACGATGGAAAATCATGAAGAAAGTGGTCCCTGCGGTCTATAAGTGGTCTGTACAGGTGCGGTTTCCCCCCGCAGGTATCGTATTCTGTAATGGGCTGGATATGCGTTTACGTTTTCTATAGTAAGGAATAATGGGAAAAACAACACACAACACCTCTACATTTATTGAATTTGAACTAATAAACAATAACAGTAACAATATAATGGATTTCAGACACATATATAGGAAAAATAAGCATTGTACCATCGCACGAGCATAGCGAGTTTGGTCCGAGTCGTAACATGCTATATGCTAAATTTCTGGTATGAGTCAACCTATCATTTTTTCTACTTGTATACTTCTGTTTCAATGACAATTTACCAATTACAACTGTTTGTAAGTGTTTTCAGATGTTTTCATTCATTATGATGACATGCAGCATAAGTTTAGCGCACATCAGCTTAGTAAGCGCACTAGCTATGACTCGTATTTCAACATACCAAATTGTTTTATCACTTTCCAATTATTTTCCCATTTACATAGAATCTTTCCTCCACCACTGTAAAGGTTTTCAATTATTTTCATTCATTACGAGGGCATTTAGCGATATGCTAGCTCCTATTCACGTAGCAACCACGATCTCAAACACTCGTGTTTCATCATCTACTTTATTTATTCACTCCAGTTATATTTTCCCACTTACATTACACACGTTTACACCCCTAGAATGCACTGTACATACTTACTGCCATTATTTATTCAAGTGAGCGTGAGAATATCGCCTGAAAATACCCTCGCAAGGAATGTTTCGTCATACATAATACTCACACATTTATATACTAATTATTCACTTTATCACTTGCTGACTTTTATTTTGACTAATACGCGCCTTATTCATTCGACTAACCATCAGGAAATCTTATCTTTATAGACACGCTATGAATATTTGACTTAGAATATACATCATCATATACAATAATTTGAACTTATATTATACCCGTAAGAATGTCACATAATAATAAATATATAATAACGGGCCGTATTTATTGCACTGAGCGACAGAATATCGCATCATACAACCCTCTCTATGTAAGTTTCAACTTAGGGCAGATTTATATACTTACACCCAATGTTTTCACTTATGTTCTACCCGTAGGCACTTTATACTAATATTTGGAGATCCACATGACTGATATTTTCACTGATCGTCTGTCAGTCGCATTTACCTCATAATTTCAGCGTCCTTTCGCATTCACACCATGCTAAAATTGCATCAACGTGTGATATTCACTAAAACATGGGTGAATACACAGACCCACGTCACACTGCACGCACTCATAGCGGGTGTCCTTCCTCTGTGTCGTGAGTCTCACCTGGGAATTACTGCACACGTGACACCTGCGCTGGGGCCTAGGTCTGTTGGGCTGGGGAGGGATAGGAGTTGGGAAATGGCGGCCGGATATTCTCTGGGGAGTCTGGGTAATAGGGGCAGTGCAGGGGCGCTGTTGGGGCCTTTCAACAGCATACTTAGCAAAGATTTCTCGTGTGAGCTCCCTCACAAACCCTTCAAATATTTCCTGAACTCCTGTGGTCATGGCGTGAAGGTGGTGGCAATTCAGAGCAGTGATATCTAGTAAGTGAAAGAACAGTTTCTTATACCACTTCATCGTGGTCCTGGCACACTCTACCGTCGATATCATGGAGTCAGACTGGTCCACGAGGCACATGTTTATATTGTAATCCATTACAACTCAGGTTTCCAAACACGACGCCTGCTCTCGCAAAGGTAATCAACAGAATCAGTACGGTGCATCAAGGGGCGGTGAACCGTGGACAAGAGGCTTACTTCTCTGTTGTGGTCCCACGTTGTTGCAAGGATGTTGTTGGCTTTGAAGAAGACAACCTCACTCCTTGCAAGTTTCCGCCCTACCTTGACCATGTGACGCCGGTTCACCTTTACGGTTCCACAGACTCCCGTTTCATGTGTGTGAAGATAACGATCGAGAAGAGGGCTAGTGTACCAGTTGTCGAGGTAGAGAACGTGACCACGATGAAGGTAGTCTTGTATCATCGTCTTTACCACTGCTCCCGAAAGTCCTATACTTCGATCTTCTATTATGTATGTCTGTGCACCGGTGTACAAGACTATGTCTTGCACGTATCCAGTCCTACAGTCACACATAACAAAGATCTTGAACCCAAAACGGTGCCTTTTGCTGGGTATATACTGTCTGAATGAAATATTGCCTCTCCACAACACGAGACTCTCGTCTATGACGAGATCTCTATAGGGATAGAATGAGGATCGAAAGGTTTGCCTGAGGTGATCAAAGACCAACCGAATTCGCCCCATTTTGTCAGTGTTGTTTGCATTTGCAGGGTCATGAGCATCATAAAAATTGAGGCGACTTAGAATTTGTTGAAACCGATTACGGTTCATCACTTGACCAAATATGGGGGTAAACATAACAGGGTCCCTAGTCCAGTAAGCAGGAATTCTATTCTTTCTTATTATACCCATCAAAAGGACAAGGGCAAAAAATAAGAACATTTCTGGAATGGAGACAGGGTAATCATAGATCATAGAATGCCTACTCCTTGTCCCAATCTTTCACTTTCTAGGCGCTGGGCGCTTGCAAACAGGTTTGTTTGATAAACGATCTGATCTATGAATGCCTCACTGAAAAACAGGTGGAAAAAATCCAACCTGGTTGAATTACTATGAATACCTGGTGCAATGCAGCCAGATCGCCCTTGCTCAGTGAAGGGGTGAATGAGGGGAGAAAAATCACTCCCATCCTCCCAATCCCACGACACAAATCCCTCGTCCCCATCACCGCCTTCGTCTGGGTGGGGAGGAGATCCTGGTTGGGGAGGTGGGGGAGAAGGAGTATGGAGGGCTTCCCCACTGTCACTCCTCTTCCCTCTGCCTTTACCCTTTCCCTTTCCCTTACGGCCTTGAGGAACATTAGGTGGCTGTGGGGATGAAATAGTTGAATATTGGGGAGCAGAAGACGTGCTGGGGAGTGGTTCCTCCCCACCTTCCCCCTCCATTACCACACCACGTGCTCTCTCACGCAACCTTGCTCGACCACGTGTTAGGGGATATTGGGGAGCATAAGACGTGCTTTGGAGTGGTTCCTCCCCACCTTCGCCCTCCCTCACAACCCCACGTGATAATGAACGCACCCGCACTGGCCCACGTGATCCACTCTGCCGCCTCACACTACGTAGGGAGACCAATGACTCACTCACGTCACTCTCACTTTTCCTAATCCCAGGACTTTCCATTTCACTCCCCACTCCCTCCACTTGACTTCCTAGCTCCCCAAACAGAATGCTAGGCCCATACCTGCTCATACGACGTGGTGTGCGCTCTGGGCCACGATGTGTTATGACCTCCCGTCCATACCACGTGGCAGCACGTCCCACGGCTCAGTCCTCGTCCTCATCCTCGTCCTCGACCTCGAATTCTCCTTCCAAAGCACGCTGGGGATAGGGATATGGTATACCACGTGCCTTCTTTGCCTCCTGCCCCTCTCTAGCAGCACGGTAAGTCACGTACTGCCGCTTCCTGGGTGACGGAACTTCCTCGTCACTGCTGGTGGTTTCTTCCTCCTCTGGCTGCACATAATCCTTGTCCATCTCCTCGTCATCCAGTGGGGAATCACTGTCGCCGGTAAAGGTGTCCAGGGCAACTTGAATCTCGCTCTCTGAGAGACCTCTCTCAGCCATGTCTGAGCAGGACCATGGCTACCAGGTGAGTGGACGAGTGGCGGGCTAGCGCGGGTCGCGCGGGGTCGCCGAGTGTCCCCGCCTGGTGGCAGGTAGGGGAAGGTCAGGCGAGGGTACGTACTGCAAATCAAGCGCGAAATTTGAAAATTGTCGAAATTATGCACATTGCAATTGCACGATGTACTGGTACGTCGCCGGGACTGGCAAATGCAAATTGTTGCAACGTACCCATACGTCGTCGGGACGGGGCGGGTTAACTGTAAAAAAAGAAAAAAAAAAGTCTTTTTATTCTTGCCTTATCCTCAATTCTTCCACCAAATTTGCTCGAAATCAGATGAAAGCTATTAAAGTTGACCTTGCCCTGTAATCAGTTATTATAAGAATAGCGATAGGCTTTGTCCTTGCCTGACCCTCGACTGTTCCACCAAATGTGGTTAAAGTCGGATCTAAACTGTTTGGCTTATTGGTTAACGCTCACACACACCAGCCAATCTTGAACCTTGCCCATGGCCTTTGACTGATTGTTTTCAAAATTGAATCATTTTAATCTTTCCACTTTCTCAGTCCTAAGTGAACGTTTGTCCAAGTCCACACGTGCACGCCAATCAAAGCATAAATATGTGAGCACAGGTTTAAATAACTATAAACCGATTCTTGTCTTGCAAATCAAGTCAGTGAACTGTCGGAATAACTGAAATTACTCAGTGCGAGAACATTTGGCACTTATCAAAGACGTGAGAGACGTAGAGTACCTCCAAAGGTCCCATAAGTCTGATTATTTTCCCAAGAATTTAAAGGTACCATGTTGAAAAGTAACTAAGGAGATCCTGCGCAAATCACATATAGGACCCCTGCTGGAGAGTGTTCTGCTGACCTGGGGTAAAGCATCTAGTGCTGCTATGACCTCGATGAATGCTGTTCAGTCCAGATCATAGAGCATTAAATCTGGGAGTATGAACAGCAAGCAACACAGGAGGGACATGGCTGGCCTTACTGTGATTTCTAATTTCTGCAGTCCGAGCATGTGTTTGTCATTTAATTCTTAATACTTCCAAACCATTTTACTCAGTTTAGAGGAGACTGTTTAAACCGCAGAGCTAGGCGGAGGCGGTGGCTGAATCGGCAGAGATTCAGCTTACTTCACACTCCTTCACAACCTTCTCTTTCTCTCTCTCTCTCTCTCTCTCATCATTCATCATCCAATCCAACATTGCCCCTTGAGAAACGTAGGAGCCCAGGGCTAGTCAGATTGGTCCAGACATTTAAGATGAGAGTGGCCAGCCTCACTCATCCCTGAGTGGTATTACGTGAATAATAAACCCGAACCACCCTTTGGATCTCTGTATGTGTGTGTGTGTGTGTGTGTGTATATATATATATATATATATATATATATATATATATATATATATATGTACATACTTTAATAACACAACAAAAGAAGAAAAAACAAATGGGTAAAAAAAAAAAATCCATACACTAGATAACTGGTGTCCTCCATTCATAAAATATCTGTAACAGTTGGACTTGAACAGCTGTAGGTTGAAGTTTGGGGAGAAACAACTCTGGGGAAGCAAGTTCCAGAGAGGCGCAGTTCGGGGAATAAAAGAATTCTGATAGGCACAAGTTCTGCAACATGGCTGAGTGACATTCCAGTCTTGAGAGCTACCAGATGCCCGTGTAGCACGAGGGAAGGCATGGAGAGGTGGCACAATGGACGCAACTTCGTCTGAGCAATTGCCATAAAATTATCTGCAAAATAATGCGAGGGAGGCAACATTCCTTCTCACTTGTAGAGGAGGTAGATTTTTTTATAATAGCAGGGTTATTTATAATTCCAACAACTCTGTTCTGAATTTGGCTAGTTGTTTTAATGTTACATCTCCACATCCATTCCACAAGGGTGAGCAATATTCAAGCTGAGAATGCACATGACTCATAAAATATAGCTAACTGCTCGTCAGTGAAGAAGTTACGGACTCTGTACAATAATCCAAGATTTTTTGAGGCGGTTTTAGCAAGTGATCTGACATGAAAGGTCCAGCTGAGGGCACTGTTTAGTGAGACGCCGAGAATTTCAATACTTTTGGTGATGGATATATTAGTAGCACTGAAGCTAATATACGAATCTGTCAATATCTGTCTATTAGTAAATTGAATATATTTGGTTTTACTAGCATTAAATCAGAGAAGGTTGTTTTGTCTCCATTCATTGATTATATTTAAGTCTCCATTTATGGAGATGGCTTTACTGTGTTGATAGAAAAAGATATTCGACTTTGTAAATGGGTGTTTGAGTATGAATGAACTGTGAAGTGTTGAGTCATCTTCATATGAATGGATGGGACTGTGGGTGACAGATAAAAGATCATTAATATGAACCAGGAATAGGGTTGGTGCCAGAACTGATCCCTGTGGCACGCCAGTGTTAACTGAGTGAAATTGAAATATACATAAGCTACTTTTACTCCTACTTATCTACTGCTGAGATATGAGGAAGGCAGAGGAACAAAAGACATTTGTCCATAACAAGGGAGTATGGACAGCAGGGAACGGTGTTATACTCTGTCGAAAGCTATAGAAATATCAAGGGCTAGTGCATGAGCTTCTCCATGTACGTCGATTGATTGATGGATAGTATGAATCAGGAGATTGAGTATGTCAATCGTGGATCTTTCGTGGCAAAAACCATATTGTCTATTACTAGTTAAGTTGTTAGAGTCAAGATGTTTTATTAAAATTTCTAATACTTTACCAAAAGTTGTGACAGCTATTGGTCTGTAGTCAGAGGGGTCAGAGAAACTTCCTTCCTTTGTAATAACGTGGATATTGGCTTCTTTTCTTTAATTAGGGAATGAAGAAGTACATATGCATAGCCTGAATAATTTAGCTAGAACAGAGGCAAGTTCTGAGGAAAATTTTTAAAAAACCACTCGAGGAATTCCATCTGGGCCTGGAGCTTTGTTGGTAGGTAAATTGTCTAGGATGGATTTTACGTATCTTGTATGCATTTTAGGTGGAACATTTTCAGGAAAGTCAAGTTCAAATACTGGAACGTTCTAGCTGACTTCGTCTATGGTAGAATTTCTGGCAAATGTACTGGCAAAGATATCTGCTTTCCCACGCGGGTCATTTGTAATGTTGCCACCTGAAGATTTTAGTGGAGGAATGGATGATGACTTGGTAAAGTTATTATTGAAAGAATTGAGAGTTGTACAGAATATTCTGTTGTCATTAGGATTGTTAAGTAGTTCTGATGTTTTATTATGAAGGTGGTTTGATTTTGGGAGATTTATTACAGCTTTTGCAAGGTCTCTAGCAATTTTAAATTGACAGAGTGATTCAGATGTTTTTGATTTTAAGTAAAGAGTTATATGCTAATGATTTTTGGGCTGTTGCTATGGCACAGTTGCTATCAAACCGTTTTGGAGAGTTCGATCTTATCTATTTATCTATCTATCTATCTATCTATATATAGATAGATAGATAGATATACTATATATATATATATATATATATATATATATATATATATATATATATATATATATATATATATATATATATATATATATGTGTGTGTGTGTGTATCTATCTATATGTATATATATATATACTCCCGAGGTGGATGGAAAACTGATGACAGGGAGTGCTGGAGCTCCCGTTTCATCAGCCCTTAGGACTAATTCCTGACCATCCCCCTTTGCTGAACTTTTTCAGTGTCTCAGTTACGCAGAGAGTAGGCCAGCATGCTCTCCAATACAAATTTCTCTAACTATCCACACCAAACTACATGCACAATACACACCACACTTCCTTTTCCAAAACTCAAAAATTAATTATGGCGTCTGAACACCCAACCTCGGAGTCCCCAGGGGGGGGAGACCATAAATGCTCCCACCTTCCGCCCCTCTCCCGGTGACGACTCGAGGTGCCTGGAACCACTGTCTGACCCTTCTTCATTTCTGCAACATTCGCGGCCTTTCCTCTAACTTTCGCTCTGTTGAGCACCACCTCTCCTTCTCTTAACCTCACCTTCTTTTTCTAACTGAGACTCAGCCGTCTGAGGCAACTGACAGCAAACCCTCTTCTGTATCCTCCTACTTTCTCTATACTCATTTCAAAGCCAATGGTGGCTGTTGTGTATATATAAGCAACGACTTATCTTGCTCTCGTGTTCCTAAACTCGATACTTCTGAATTCTGTACACTCTGGCTTCGGCTTTCCTGTCATCCTCTAAATATATCTGTGCTGTTTACTTATCCCCTAATTCTATTGACTATCAAAAATTCTTCGACTATCTTAGTTCTATGATGGAACACATTCTATCCATTTCTCCTTTCTCTGTCTCTGAAATCTCCATTCTAGGAGATTTCAATGTTCACCACCATCTTTGGCTCTCCTCTCCTTTCACTGATCCACATGGTGAACAAGCCTACATCTTTTCTATCCTTAATGACCTAGAGTAGCTTGTACAGCACCCTACCCCTATCCCAGACCGCCTTGGAGAGAACTCCAACATACTTGACCTCTTCCTTACAACTAATCCTTCTGCTTACACTGTTAATCTTTTCTCTCCGTTGGGCTCCTCCGATCACAACCTTATCACCTTAACCTGTCCTATCACTCCGGTACGGCCTGTGGACCCTCCAGGGAAACTTATTTTCCCTGGAATGATTATTGCTTCCATGGCTGGGAGCCATCCGAGTGTGCCTTGAGCATTATGGAGATTATTCCCTAGGGCATGGAGGCATACATTCCTTTCTCATATCCTTTGACTAACGCAAGAAAGCCTTGGTTTAATCACGCTTGTTCTAATGCTGTCTGCAACAAGGAGAGGGCCTACAAAAGGTACCAGAGCCAACCCACCCCTGAATCACATCATCTTTACGTTTCTGCCCGGAATCGTTCTAAATTTGTTCTTCACTCTGCTAAAAATAATTTCATCCATACTAAATACTCTCAACTCCCTAACTCGAATTTTTCCCGCTCCTTCTGGCACCATGCCAAAAACCTTTCTAACAACTTTACCTCATCATCCTTCCCTCCTCTTTTCTACTCTGATGGTTCTGTAGCAATTACTTCTACTGATAAAGCAGATCTCTTCGCACAGAATTTCTCCTCCAATTCCACCTTAGACGATTCCAGTGCTGTTCCTCCATCACTTCCCCTCTCTGACTTCCCCTCTCTGACTTCCTCATGGCTGACATTAAAATTTCTTCAGCTGATGTATTTTCTGCCATCACTGGCCTCAATACTAACAAGGTATATGGGCCTGATGGGATCCCTCCTGTTGTTCTCAAGAACTGCGCTTCTGTGCTTACACCCTCCCTAGGCAAACTCTTTTGCCTTTGTCTGTCAACTTGTACCTTTCCTTCTTGCTGGAAGTTTGCTCACATTCAGCCAGTCCCAAAGAAGGGTGACCACTCCCAACCCTCCAACTATCGTCCAATTTCTTTAACCTCCTGTATTTCAAAAGTTTTCGAGTCAGTTCTCAATAGAAAATTTTCAGGCATCCTTCCTGTCACAACCTTCTTTCTGATCGTCAGTACGGGTTCCGTCAGAAAAGCTCCACTGGCAATCTTCTCACCTACCTTTCAGACTCCTGGTCATCCTCCTTTCGGGACTTTGGCGAAAGCTTTGCCATTGCACTTAACATCTGAAAGGCTTTCAATCGAGTCTGGCATAAATCTTTAATTTCCAAACTGCCCTCTTACGGTTTCTATCCTTCTATCTGTACCTTCATTGCTAGCTTCCTTTCTGGTCATTCTATAGCCGCTGTTGTAGACGGCCATCGTTCTTCTAGATCTATCAACAGTGGTGTTCCTCAGGGCTCTGTCCTATCACCACATCTCTTCCTTTTATTCATCAATGACCTTCTAGGCTGTACATCTAACCCTATCCACTCATACGCTGATGACTCCACCCTTCACCATTCCATTCGGTTCCTGCAACGCCCATCTCAGCAGTTACTTCAACAAACAAAGGATGAGGCTATGGCACTCCTAATGTCTGACTTGGCTCGTATCTCTGACTGGGGTAAAAATATTCTGGTTGTTGTTAATGCATCTAAACTCAGTTTTTGCACCTATCAACCCGACAAAATCTTCCAGAGGTATACCCACTAATGTTTAATAATATTCAGCTTAATCCTGTGTCGTCCTTGAACATGCTTGGGGTTTCATTTACTCGGGACTTATCTTGGAAAGATCATATTACATCTCTTGTAAAATCTGCTTCCAAGAGATTAGGTGTGCTAAGCCGACTCCATTCTTTCTTTACCCCTGCATAATTGTTGACTCTATACAGAGGCTTTATCTGCCCCTGTGTGGAGTACAACACTCATGTGTGGGGAGGCTCCCCACATACAGCTCTTTTCAATAGGGTGGAGTCAAAGGCATTTCGTCTAATTAACTCTTCTCCTCTTACTGACTCCCTTCAACCCTCTCCCTTCTCTTCGCCGCACTGTTGGATCTTTATCTCTTTTCTACGCTACTTTAATGGTCATTGCTCCTCTGAACTGTCTGCATGCATTCCTTCACCTCTACGACAGGGGTGAACCAGCTCTGCTGTCGGGCCCTGCTGCGGATGTCACTGATTGCACTGCGCAGTTGACCTTCGTGCGGTGTGGTACGGTGAGGATCTGTCCCTTCTTCCCTTTGGGGCTATGATGCGAATGAATGTGTTTGAGGGGATAAGTAAATTGGGAGTGTGTCGTCCTGCCTCGGCTACCTCCCTTTCCCTGGGGGAGGGTAGCCTAGGTATATATATATATATATATATATATATATATATATATATATATATATATATATATTTATATTGTTACATAGCCTATGATTTCATCATCCTTTGTGTAATTTTAACGCACCATATGCTGCATGTTTGATCACGAGCTTGTTCTGCCTCAGTCCCCCCCTTCTACCGTTATAGTAGAGTAAGTCGTTCTTTCTGTTGTTCAGAGCAGGATTGTCAACTCTTTGTCTCCATGGCTTCATTTGCGCGTCCTTCTTACAAGTTGTATCAAGCTCTGCCGGCCCCTATATAATGAGCTCAGTCTCTACATTATTGCCACTTAGATCTACTCCTCATTTTGTTCACATCTCTGTCCTCCCCTGTACAGTTGTTATTATTGTGAGTGCTCAGGAAGTCTCCAACCATCTAGCACCTGTGTAATTTGAGTATAACTGTTGTTGCATTTTTACTTGTACTGTGTAGCATAAGGTTAATTCTTAGGCCTAGTAAGGTTTTTGTAATTTATGTAGGGTTCTTGTTGTCAGCCATCATTAATAATATTTTGTATCTGTAATAATATATCTGGCATTCACTGAGTATTATCTGGTATCTCATTTTAACAGGGCTGACTTAGATAAATTTACTCATGCTAATTTCGTGTTAATAGAGGCTATTGCAGTTAACCATATATTTAACCTGTTTTTTGCCATTACATTATCCTTATGAGTCCTGAATGTTTTGTTGTTAGTTTGTGCATTAAACTTTAACTTGTAATTTTATCTAACTTTGTTTTGAACCTGGAACTTTACGGGACAGTAGTGATTTTTAGTATTCTCACTTAAAGTGTACATTATCTTTCTCTGTTCCGTAACATAAATTTGGCGACCTCTTATCAGGATATTCGGGATATTATCATAAGGATATTGCTTGATATTTTGTGACTGTGATTTATTCATGATGTCTACTATTACTACACTTGATGAAGCCAAAGATTTTTTGTCAAATGTGCAAACAGTGTGTGATGTAGAAAACAGAACAAAGAATGAACTTAAGCCTGTTGGTCAACAATTGGAAATTGCAGTTCACTCTCATCATTCTAAAGATCAAATTGTTGGCATGATTAATAAAAGCTTGTTTAATGTAACTCCTCCAAATGAGCAAACGCAGATTGAATTAGCTAAGTTACAGCTAGCCCTGCAGGAGGCTCGTGTTAAGGAGGCTGAATTTCAAGCACGTGCTAAGGAGGCTGAGTCTCAGGCTAAGGAGGCGGAGTCTCAGGCTCGAATTCAGGAGGCTGAATTTCAGGCAAATGCTCGTATTCAAGAGGCACAGGTACAGCCTCAGGCACAAAATGAACTTGCCAGGATTCAGGCAGGCCATGAGTATCGCATGAAACAATGTGGAACTGGATCATCTAGCTCTGATGATTTTGATGTGGCTAAAAATGTTAAACTTGTCCCTCCTTTTAATGAATCTGATTTAACAAGGTATTTTCAGTTGTTTGAGAGGGTAGCTACAGGTTTTAATTGGCCCAAAATGTATTGGCCAGTACTCCTTCAAACTGTTCTCACCGGTAAAGCTCAAGTAACTTATGCATCTTTGCCTCAGGATCAATCTGATAATTATGATGTAGTTAAGAGCTTGATTCTTAAGGCCTATGAGCTTGTTCCTGAAGCCTATAGAGTAAAATTTAGGACAACTTACAAGCAAGATAAGCAATCCCATGTTCAGTATGCAAAAATCAAAGAAGATCTGTTAGAGCAGTGGTTAAATTCTAAGAATGTGGATTCTGATTTTGGTAAATTTAAGCAGATGATTTTGCTGGAGGACTTCAAAAGGTGTATCAATAAAGATGTAAGCCTATATCTTGATGAGAGAAGAATAGATAATTTGTCTGATGCTGCAGTTTTAGCTGATGAATATGTTCTCACTCACAAGAGATATTCTAGAGAAAAAGGGAAAGCTGAGAGTAAGTACGTTGCCTCTACTCAGAGTACAGGTAACAGGAAAGAGAATAAAGATGATGTTTCTCAGGAAGTAAATACCAGCTCCACCTCTAGATTTCAGAAACGTAAATGTACTTATTGTAGTAAGCTTGGTCATACTACGGAGAAATGTTTCAGGAGACAGCGTGATGTGAACAAAAAGGAGTCTTTAAATATTCAGTCAATTGGTCTAGTGTCCACTCTTGAGAGTTCCCAGAATTCTTTAACTGAGTTAACTGAATCTGCTTGGAGGGGTAAATTAAATTCTCATGATGGAGCTCCTCTTTTGAGCAGTAACGTGGGTGACACTCTCAAGAGTTCATGTGCTAATTTCCTGTCTGATGGTTTTGTCAGTCCTCTGGACAGTAATAACAGGAAATCAGTTAAAATATATCGTGATACAGGTGCTTGCCAATCCCTTATGCTGACCAGTGTTCTAGGCTCTAATGTTAATTCCTCTGATGAAACTGTAATCTTACAAGGTGTAGGGAATAATTACTTCTCTGTCCCTCTGTGCAGAGTGAATTTAGAGTCTGGTTTTGTTAATGGTTCTGTTATGGTTGGGTTGGTTGAGACACTCCCAATGTCAGGTGTAACTTTCTTACTTGGAAATGATATTGGTGGAAGTCAAGTGTGTCCAGCTCCTCAGTTGTCTAGTGAGCCAGTGGCTGCGACCCAGGATTGTGGTGTCCCTGATGTGTTCCCTGCATGTGCTGTCACTAGGGCTAAGTCTAAAGTTACTGGTGACTTAGAGGATAATGATGATGATGATGTTATCCTAGCTGACACTTTTCTTGCTAATTTGGACCACTCACCAGATGAGGCAGTACCCCATAGTGTTGATAATTTGTCTCGTCAAGAGTTGATTGAGTTGCAGGTTGCTGACCCTGAGTTGAAAGGTCTTGCTAACTCTGCTTGCAGTGAGGAAGCGTCAACTGGTGCTTCTACTTGTTATTATATAAAGTCAGGAGTACTTATGAGGAAGTGGAGACCCCCAACAGCATCAGCCGACTGTGAATGGGAGGTTGTACATCAAGTTGTCATCCCTCGTGTTTGTAGGCAGGATATCATTAGAGTGGCTCATGATTCCAGTTTGGCAGGACACCTTGGAGTGAGGAAGACTGTGGCACGCATTTTGAAACACTTCTACTGGCCAGGTATCTTCAGGGATGTTTCCTGGTATTGTAAGTCTTGTCACACCTGTCAAGTTGTCGGGAAGTGTAATCAGACCGAAAAGGTTGCACCTCTAGTTCCTATTCCTCCTTTTGAGGCGCCTTTCACCCGTGTGTTGGTGGATATTGTGGGCCCTCTTCCTAAGACTTCTTCAGGATTTTCTTAAGTGTTGACCCTGATTGATATGGCTACTCGTTATCCTGAAGCCATTCCACTTAGAAATATCTTAGCAAAGAACGTGGTTAAGGAAATGCTAGGGTTCTTCACAAAGTTTGGTCTGCCCAAGGAGGTACAGTCAGACCGGGGAAGTAATTTCATGTCAAACGTTTTCAAGCAGTCTCTGAAAGAGTTGGGCATCACCCAGATCACGTCTTCAGCTTACCATCCCCAGACCCAAGGAGCGTTGGAGAGATATCATCAAACACTCAAATCGATTCGATGCTCAAGAAATACTGTTTGGAACATCAGAAAGACTGGGATAAAGGTCTTCCATTTGTTGTGTTTGCTGCAAGAGAATCTCCAAATGAATCACTGGGCTTCTCACCTTTTGAACTACTGTTTGGCCATGAAGTAAGAGGACCCCTTAAGTTACTCAAGGAATGCTGGCTGTCGGAGGAAGATGACGTCAACCTGCTGGAGTATGTGATGAAGTTCAAAGAACGGCTGTCCACTGCTTTACAGTTGGCGAGAGAGAATTTAGGAGCTGCTCAGGAGAAGATGAAGACTTGGTATGATAAGAAGTCCAGGTTACGCCACTTTCAGCCAGGAGATCAGGTTTTGATTCTGCTACCAGTTCATGGGCAACCTCTTCAAGCCAAGTTTAGTGGTCCTTATTTCGTGGAGAAGAAACTCAGTGATGTCAACTATGTCATCGCCACACCAGATCGTAGAAAGAACAAGCAACTATGTCACGTCAACATGCTAAAGTTATATCACAGGCGGGACGAAAATAATCCAGTCTGCACTGTAGCTGTTCCACCCGAGTCTGCAAGTGAAGCTCTCCCATGCAGTATGAGCCTGAGTGATAGTTTGGGGAAGAATCCTGATATCATGAATGATCTCCAGACTAAGCTTTCTCATCTACCTCCCGAGGAAAGGCGGGAGTTTTCGGCATTACTGCAGGAGTACCCACAAGTGTTCCGTGCCACTCCAGGAAGAACTACTGTGTTGATGCATGATGTCGATGTTGGAGACGCAAAGCCAATTAAACTGCCTCCTTACCGTGTGAACCCAGTGAAAGTTCCTCTCATCCAGAAGGAGCTTGGCTACCTGTCGGACCACAAGATGATTGAGCCCTGTCAGAGCGAGTGGAGTTCTCCTGTCACTCTGGTCCCTAAGCCGGATGGGTCACAGCGGCTTTGCATCGACTACAGACGTGTTAATCAGATAACCAAAACAGACACTTACCCTCTCCCTCGCATGGAAGATTGCATAGACAAGATCGGAAAGGCTAGGTACATAAGTAAGTTTGATTTGTTAAAGGGATACTGGCAAGTACCTATGACTGAACGTGCTAGGGAGATCTCATGTTTTGTAACACTAGGAAAGACTTTTGCATGTTCTGTAATGCCATATGGTATGAAGAATGCACCAGCCACATTTCAGAAGCTCATGAATGTTGTAACAGAGGGTTTGGCAGGGTGTGTTGTTTATATTGATGATGTATTAATCTTCAGTGACAACTGGAAAGATCACCTATGCCATGTCAGTAAATTTCTTGAGCGTTTGGTTCATGCTAATCTTGTAGCTAATTTATCAAAGTGTGAGTTTGGTGTGGGGGTGGCCCTAATGAATGAGGGTGAGATTTGGAAGCTTCCGGTGTTGCTGTTTGCTGATGATACAGTATTGTTGAGTGAAGATGAATGGGAGTTGCAAGGTTTGGTGAATGAATTTGGGACAGTGTGTAGGAGGAGGAAGCTGAAAGTTAATGTAAACAAAAGTAAAGTAATGGTGTTTGAGAGGAATGAAGTCACAGAGTGTGCAGTGAGGTTGGATGGTGAGGATATGGAGAATGTGAGTGCATTCAAGTACTTGGGCAGTGTGATGAGTAAGGATGGAACTTTGGGGGATGAAGTAAATGAAAGGGTACAGCAGGGAAGGAAGGTTGTTGGTACACTGAAAGCAGTGATGAGAAATAGGGAGGTGAGTATGGAAGTTAAGAAGTCACTGCATGATGGTATTGTGATCCCTACCCTGACGTATGGAAGCGAGGCGTGGACCTTGCAAGAAGGGAACAAGTCAAGAGTGAGAGCAGTGGAAATGAGTTACTTGAGAGGAGCATGTGGAGTGACGTGGAGGGACAGGTTGACGAATGAAGAAGTGAAGGAACGTTGTGGGGTAGATGTGGATGTGGTTGAAAAGATTAGGAGAAATACACTGAGGTGGTTTGGACATGTGGAGAGGATGGAGAATGAAAGACTGACTAAGAAGGTGTATGTAGGTGAGGTGGCGGGAGGGAGAGGGAGGGGTAGACCGAGGATGAGGTGGAGGGATGGAGTTGAGAGGTATATGAGGGAGGGGGGGGTGAGTTGGGGGGAGGGGAGTCAAATGGTGGGTGACAGAGTGACTTGGAGGCGTTTTGTCTGCGGCCATCCTTTGCGAGATTAGGGCGTCGGGCTATAGATAGATAGATAGATAGAGTTTGGTCAAGCTAAAGTTCAGTACCTTGGGTATGTAATTGGTGATGGACATGTTGCACCACCAGGAGCTAAGGTTCAGGTTATAAGTGATCTTCCCAGACCTAAAAGTAGGAAAGAGCTACAAAGATTATTGGGAATGGTAGGTTATTACAGGAGATTTGTTCTTAACTTTTCAATTCTTGTATCACCACTTACAGACCTACTGAAAAAGGGAGTTAAATTTGTCTGGACCAATAACTGTGAATCCTCTTTCAACAAACTTAAAGCTATCCTATTAAGTCAGCCAGTGCTCGCTATTCCAAATTTTGCTAAGCCTTTTAAGATGGCTGTTGACGCAAGTGATACAGGAGCTGGGGCTGTTTTGCTGCAAGAGGATGATCAGAGTATTGAACACCCTGTATCTTATTACAGTAAGAAGTTCACTCCACCTCAAAAGAACTACTCAACTATTGAGAAAGAGCTTTTGGCCTTGATTTTGGGTTTACAGCATTTTTCATTTTATTTGTGTTCTGGTTTTGACCCCATAGTCATTTATACCGATCATAACCCACTGAAATTCCTTAGTAAGTTTAAAGATAAAAATCAGAGATTGACAAGATGGAATCTACTTCTTCAGGAGTATTCATTAGACATACAACATGTCAAGGGGAAAGAAAATGTTATTGCAGACTGCTTATCTAGACTTTAGACAGATTGTTTTAGAGTAATAAGAAATTTCCTTTGTAAATTTCTTTTTCTTTGTGGGGAGGTGTTACATAGCCTATGGTTTCATCATCCTTTGTGTAATTTTAACGCACCGTATGCTGCATGTTTGATCACGAGCGTGTTCTGCCTCAGTCCCCCCCTTCTACCGTTATAGTAGAGTAAGTCGTTCTTTCTGTTGTTCAGAGCAGGATTGTCAACTCTTTGTCCCCATGGCTTCATTTGTGCGTCCTTCTTACAAGTTGTATCAAGCTCTGCCGGCCCCTATATAATGAGCTCAGTCTCTACATTATTGCCACTTAGATCTACTCCTCATTTTGTTCACATCTCTGTCCTCCCCTGTACAGTTGTTATTATTGTGAGTGCTCAGGAAGTCTCCAACCATCTAGCAGCTGTGTAATTTGAGCATAACTGTTGTTGCATTCTTTCTTGTACTGTGTAGCATAAGGTTAATTCTTAGGCCTAGTAAAGTTTTTTGTGTAATTTATGTAGGGTTCCTATTGTCAGCCTTCATTAATAATATTTCGTATCTGTAATAATATATCTGGCATTCACTGAGTATTATCTGGTATCTCATTTTAACAGGGCTGACTTAGATAAATTTACTCATGCTAATTTCGTGTTAATAGAGGCTATTGCAGTTAACCATATATTTAACCTGTTTTTTGCCATTACATTATCCTTATGAGTCCTGAATGTTTTGTTGTTAGTTTGTGCATTAAACTTTAACTTGTAATTTTATCTAACTTTGTTTTGAACCTGGAACTTTACGGGACAGTAGTGATTTTTAGTATTCTCACTTAAAGTGTACATTATCTTTCTCTGTTCCGTAACAATATATACTGTATATATATATATATATATATATATATATATATATATAGAGAGAGAGAGAGAGAGAGAGAGAGAGAGAGAGAGAGAGAGAGAGAGAAAATCACACGCACAACTTTCTCTCGTCCCTGCTACTTCAACCCTCCGTCCCTGAACTCCTTCGGCCTGATGATGCTATGTTCGTTCTATTTGCGATCTCCTCTAGCTCCGTTACTTTTCTGTTCCCTCATCCTTCTCCATTCCCCATCAGAAATTTTACTTGCTATTCCCTCCCACATGAGGCCTCCCTTCCCTTCCTTTCCCTTTTCTTCCATCTCCCCTCCTTTCTGTCTCCCTTCTCTCTTCCATTTCTTAGTTGACCACATTAATTTTCTCTCATTCCTCCTTCTCTTTGACCTTATTCCTCCTTCCACTTCTTGTCCTTTACCTTTCCTTTCCTTTTCATTTACTTTTTCTCCACTCCCACTGTCACCTCCTCCATCTCTTCTTCAGTTCAAGCAGCTTTCTCTAGCTGTTCCGTCTCTCTGAACACAATTTTTCTTTGTCCTTTCTTGTCTCTCTCGGCTCACTCACCAAAAACTGTCAACTATTCTTTCATCTCTTTCACCCAGCCCTTTCCTTCACTTTATTCTTCTTCCTTCTTTCTTTTGTCTTTCTCTACACTTTCATTCCCCTTCCTCCAGCTCATTCCTATCACCCTAACAAATATCTCTTGTTTTTCTCACCGTCATAGTCCATCCCTTTTTTGCATGTCTCTGTTTGCATTTCGGTAGCCATGAAAAATGCTTTTTCATGAATTATCTACTAGGTATTATTCATTATTGTGTTTCAGGCCCCTCATCTCTTTATATACCTTTGATCTGTGTCTCACAATGGTCCTTTGTTACCGTCTGTGCCCCGGAGGAGCTCAGGAACAGGTAGTGTTTTCACTCAATTTGTCTGTCTATTTGTTTTTCTGCTTGTCTGTGTCTGTCTGTCTGTCTGTACGAGAAAACTACTGGTTCGATTTTAACTAAAATTACAGGATTGATCAGCTATGACCTTCTGATCACTTGATTAAATTTTGGACCAAATTAAGCCAATGCCCAGGCTGTAGGCCTCCAAAATGTAAAAAATAAATCGTTTTTCCCAATAACTCATTTCAAAGTAGTCATATCGACATGAAACCAAAATCTAAAGGTGCATCTTTCAAATCTGCATCCTATAACATGCCTCATTACATCAGGGAGGTCATCCCCCAGTTAGCTGTAGGGGGTTCAGTGTCAGGTGGTTCGGGCCTAAAGTTTCTAATGGGCATAAAATCGTCATTTTCTTCCGATTTACTCCAAATATTATATGTGACATCTTTGACTAGATATCCTATTGTGTTTATAGTCAGCACTAAAATGACTGCCGGGGATAGGTTTGCTGTGCCTTGGCACTGCTTCTTATTAAGAGAATTTTTTATAATGGTTATAGTTATTTTCTTTTTCTTTTTTTTAACGCCAACCATTTTTATGAAGTGGTTGAAGCGATTCCTAATAATCCCTTCATTATTATGGTGTCCGTGGTATAGTTTCTTTTCTTAGACGATTTCACTCATGTTGCAAAAAAACTCGTACTGAAGGGGTTGAGGAACCCTAATTCCTATACGTCCATGTGAAAATGTCATTCACGATTTTCAGTAAAATTGTCGGGAGGAAGAAACTACTTCTCTGTGATTACTGTACAATTTCGAATTTTGTCTCCCAATGAATGGGCTAAAATATGGCATGATCAGTCAGCCAGTTAATTGATTCTGGTCATTGCACAGATTATTTTTTTTTACATTTAATAGATTTTTTTTTTTCGAGCTGCCTGTTGTGTGCTTTCGGAATCCTTCTCCAAGGCTAAGATATGGATTTATTAAAGCGTTTCAGCACAATGTTAGATTGTGGGGAAACGTACTGAATCGTTCCAGTACGGTGTTAGATATTGAGCAATATACTAGAACCATCTGGAAATCATCTGAAGCAGTAATTGTAACAACTTACATGAAACCTGTAGCTGAAAAAGTAATGTCGGTAATCCTTCCCCATGCTTGCGAAGTATGAATGTGCAAGGTGTGTCTGTAATGAGAGAGAGGGACGAAAGTGTGTGTGTGTGTGTGTGTGTGTGTGTGTGTGTGTGTGTGTGTGTGTTCAAACATGTAAATATAGAATAGGACACTCTGTGAGCACCGTCACGTTCAATATCGAGCACAACTTGGGCTTCAAACTCTAAATACAGGGCAGGTGCAGAATGCTTGACGATAACACGAACTCCACGGCATCGCAGTTCAGAAGGTGAAGAATGATGCTAATTGCCCAAGACTAAATTCTTCTAAATTCTTGAAAAAATACGAACACAAATAAGAATGTTATTTAGCAAAAAGAATTGCAGTATTTTCATTGTCTCATTAGTTACCACAATTGGAGTCATCACTCCCACACCTACAGTGGTCAACATTACAGATAGTCACACGCAACCACAGATACAAGATACAACTACAACTACCACAGCTGCAACCACCACTACCACAGGGTGCATGATCAAGTCATACATTACTCTTTGCATGTAACGCATGGTCAAAAGTCAGTGACTGAGAGGCGGTAGCTCAGTCGGTAGAGAGGTGGCCTGCAGTCCTACTGGATCCAGGTTCAAATCCCCGCTGGGGCAGGGAACAGTTTAAGGATTTGAATTTAATAAAAGCAGACTTTACTGATCTACCAGAAGACCCGGCGACATGTCGTAAAAATGCCCCCGCCTGTACCAATACAGCAGTCCTGTATGAGACACCCCTTTCATGTATTCAATATGGAAGGTGGGTGTTAGCGCCGAAGTGATGACATGTAGAGGTGTATGGTATGTAGGAGGACTACTGGGCCTTGGGAGCAGGCTGTAAAGCCTGTGGCCAGAGTCGGACACATAAAAAAATAAAATACCGTTTCATTCAAGTTTCATGCATAGGTATGTTATGTAGATGCCCCGCCCAGAATAGTTTGTCCCCACCTCACTCATCAACTTTGGTTTACCTTCCACACCCTCCAGCGGCCTCATGAACTTTGCTGGGGCAAAATAAGTCTCCTGAATAGCTCCACAAGAAAAACTGAAATTCTCCCTGACCTTTGTCGTCCCGCGCACAGGCAAAGCAACAACAAGAATAACTGCCGAGCACTTGGAGTCTCGCCCCTCCAGGATGATCTGACACTCTTCCTGAGCCGCTGTGTGAGGCAGGGCGTCAGGCTTGCACTCTCACAGTGGTTTAGGGCGAAACCTGTAGTGTGACTACAGAAACCCGTGTACAGAGGCATAAATCTTTATAAATTTGCTCCGAGTTCGTTACGCTGGCTGAGGGAGATAATATGATAATAGCTTAACAGCAGCAGCAGCGGCAGTAGTAGTAGTAATACTGGTGGTGGTGGTGATAGTAATAACAATAACAATAACAGTATGAAATAAAATGAGAATAATAACAATGGATTATGTATTTTATTTTCTTCTAAACTCTTACGCCTCTGGAACTTTTTTTTTTCTTTTTTTCAAACGAAATGAGACTACAGGCAAAAAGTGTATGTAGGCTTCATTGGGGGTGAAATATAGCTACAGCAACTACAGCCATCACTATAACAACAATCACTACCAAAACTACAACAATTTACATCGACAATTAGAGGTATCACTTCCATGCTACAGTCACCACAACTACAGTCATCACTGTCACAAATACATTTATCACTACTACAGCTACAGCCACAACTACCTCAGTTGTCATCACTACCAGAGCCACAACTACAGTATCACAACTACAACCATCATTTTGAACAACCAGTGGTACCACATCTATAACCACCACGACCACCGCTACAGCCACATCTACAGCTACAACAACCATTATCACAGCCACCAACATTGCTATCCGTGAAATGGAACAAGAGTACGAGGTTGTGGGTGAACCAGTTTAATATTATTAATGTTACAGCTGGGTGATGAGAGAAGTAAAAACACGAGTAATGGAGTGGGGGATGGCGTTGGTAATGAAAGGTGGTGGATGGAATATCTCAAATTTGTTGTATGCTGATGATGCAGTACTACTTGCAAATACCGAACAAGAACTTGGTAGGCTAGTGCAGAGTTTTGGTGATGTCTGTGAGCGTCGTGCCTTGAGAGTAAATGTAGAAAAGAGTAAAGTAATGGTTATTGAGAGAGAAGGTGACTCCCAGTGCGATATTACACTAAATGGAGAGAAAGGTTGAACTTGGTGAGAGAGTTCAAATGCCTGGGTACAGTGATAGAAATGAGAGGAAAATGTGCAAAAGAAGTTGAAAGTAGAGTGACACAAGGAAAAAAAGTAGCTGGTGCAATGAAGGCCTTGATAAGAAACAGAGGCTTGAGTGTTGTAGCTGCACGAGGTTTACGTGAAGGAGTGTTAGTGCCAGCTTTAACATATGGATGTGAGACTGTGGTGTGGCATGAAAATGAACAGTGAAGAGTAAGAGCAGTGGAGATCGGATTGCTGAGGAATGTACAATATGTGGAGTACACAGGATTGATAGGATACGAAATAATGTGCTTCGTGAAAGATGAGAAGTGAGGATGTCTGTGAACACCAGAATCGAAGCGAGTATATTGAGGTGGTATGGTCATGTGGAGAGAATGGATAACAATAGAGTGGTGAAAAAGGTATATCGGAGCGAATTTGAAGGAGGGAGGAGGCGATATGGGCCAAGGAGAAGGTGGAGAAATATGGTGGATGAATGTGTGAGGAAGAGAGGTTTGGAAGTCGGTGAGGTTAGGGAACTGACAAGTGGTCGAACTGGCTGGATATATGTTGTGAGGAAAAGTACGTGATCAGGGATTTGGCTCCCCTTTTTAACGTGGCAGCGTCCGGACTGACTCTGTCAGATACGTTTATGTGAAGCTACAGAACGTGGTGAATGTTTTTGGTATATCTGATAGAGCCAGGATTCCAGGGGCTTCAATGATGATTGAATGGAAGCATGGCCCATTGGATTGGGTATATTTGGGCTGTCTGTACACTGCTACTGCGCCCCCTGCCCTGGGGTGGGAAAGGAGGTCCGGATGATGATGGTGAATATATATATCCATATCTACAGTATATATATATATATATAAAAGGCGACTCAAAAGACCTTAGTAACTATAGACCCATTAGCTTGCTATCAGTCATTTACAAACTTTTCACTAAAGTCCTTACAAACAGCATAGCTACAAATTTGGAGGAAAACCTACCTCGTGAACAGGTAGGATTCCGAAGCGGGTACTCGACTACTGATCATCTGCGCACAATGAATCAGCTAATTGAGAAAACTACAGAATATAATAAACCACTGTGCTTAGGTTTTGTTGATTACGAAAAGGCTTTCGACTCAGTGGAGCACATAGCAATTATAAATTCATTGCGAGAACAAGGAGTGAATGAGAACATTGTAAAACTGCTCGAAAACATATATAAAGAGGGAACTGCTACAGTTAAATTACATAAGGACTCAGAGAGAATTAAGATTGAGAAGGGCGTGCGTCAGGGAGATACAATTTCACCATATTTATTTACAGCATGCCCAGAAAGTATTTTCAGAAAGCTAGACTAGGAAAACAAAGGAGTAAACATAGATGGAGAAAAGCTAAACCATTTAAGATTTGCAGATGACATTGTCCTAATCTCAGAAAAATCAGAGACATTCCAAGAAATGTCAAATGACCTGAACAGAGATAGTCTCAAAGTAGGGCTAGAGATGAACCGGAGTAAAACTAAAGTAATGTTTAATCCTCAAACACCAAAGAGCGCCATAAGAAGAAGTGGAGAAATTCTTCAAGAAGTTGAGGAGTACAATTACTTGGGACAAATACTAAAATTAACGAAAGATAATGATAGCGAAATAAAAAGACGTATTACAATTGGATGGAAAGCTTTCGGTATATATATATATATATATATATATATATATATATATATATATATCAGTCATTTCTTGTGCTACCCAACGAGATGCATAGGGTATCGATGAACTCTCTCCACCTATATTTGTCTCTTGCCATCTCCTTCAGGTCCCACCAACACTCCTCTACTGCTTCTCTTTTCATTGTCCTCAACCAGGTTTCCCTCGGCCTACCTCTACCTCTTCTTCCTCTAAGAGTCCACTCTGGCACATTCTGTATTAAACTGCCTTCTTTTCTGTGTTTGTGCCCCAGCCACTTCCAGCGAGACTGTCTCACATATTCATTAACTGGTTCCACTCTCGTAATATCCCTTACTCTTTCATTTGTAACTCTATCTTGCCACTTTACCCCAAGAATCCTTCTCAGTATTTTATTCTCAAATCCTAATACTTTCTGATCTGTTGCAATTGTACTGTAGCATGACTCACGCCCATAAATTAAAATTGGTCTAACCATGGACTTGTGAATTTTCACTTTAGTATGTACCGAAAGCATATTAGTATTCCAAACAGATTTCAACATTCCAACAGCACGCCAAGCCTGTCTAATCCTCTCCTCAATTTCATTGTTTAATGATCCATTAGATGATACAATCGTTCCCAGATATTTAAAGTTTTTACATTCTTCACCACATTATTCCCAATTGCACAGTCGATTTGGTTCTCCACGTTCATATTTATAATTTCAGTCTTTCCACAATTTATTACCAATTTTTCTCCTTCCTCCACCAGACAATCAAGCACCCTCTGCATCTGGTAAAGACTTCCGCAAATCAATACAATATTATCAGCATAGTCCAAATCCATCAGCTTCTTGTTTTCTTTCCAGTTAATTCCTGCATCTGTTTTCCTTACAACCTTTCTCATAACATAATCCATGACCAAAACAAACAGCAATGGCGAAAGAACTCCTCCTTGAATCACTCCTGACCTTACTTCAAATGGATCATTCAAAGGACCACCCACCATTACCTTACAAAAAGTACCTTCATGCAGGCTTCTAATAATATTTACCAACTTTTCCGGTGTACCATAGAATCTCATAATTTTCAACATAGTTCCACGTGAAACACTATCAGACGCCTTTTCAAAATCCACAAAACACATACTAAGTGGCATTTTCATCTCATTAGCTTGTTGCATTAGATGCCTTACAATAAAAATCTGATCATTACAACCTCGACCCTTTCTAAATCCCGCTTGTTCTTCTCTTAAAATTTTATCAATTACTGGCTCTATTCTGTTCAACAAGATTTTGGAAAAGACTTTTGCAACTACAGGTGTCAAAGTTATTCCCCTCCAATTGCCACACACACCTAAATCTCCCTTTTTTGGTATTTTTATAATCACTCCATTTTTCCACTCTTCTGGAATTCCACCAGTATCCCAAACCACATTTAAAAGTTTCAAAAGCGCACTCATCAACTCATCATTTTCCACCTTAAGCATTTCAGGAAATATTCCATCCTCTCCTGGGGCCTTAAAATTCTCTTTTATAGATTTTGCTACCTCTTTCAAGGTTATATCCCCTGTTTCTATCTGCAAATCTCTCTCGGCTGGCAAAATGTCCTCTTCAGCAGGGATTGGTCTATTTAGAGCAGATTCAAAATGCTCCTTCCACCTTCCTTTTATACCCAAATCTTTAGTCATCAAAATACCATTTCTATCTCGTACAGGTATTTCCTTCCTTCTCTTTTCAGTCCCAGTTAACTTCTTTATGGCCTGATACGCTGCCCTTGTGCTCTGACCGTCATTTTCACTTATTTTAATTTCTGTCTCTGTTGCCTTTTCATCAGCCTCCTCTTATCACGTCTAACGAATCTTTTTACTTCAGAATGTAAACTCCAGTACTTTGCTCTAAGTACTTCAACTACCTGGCCATCAACATGTTCTTCACTTCTTAACTTCGCCTTTTTCCTTTTCTGAATTGCATTCCATGTTTCATCTGACATCCACTTTTTCCTTTTCGCTTTTCCCTTTTTCTTAATAGTAACCTTAGAACTCTCATGCAAAACCTCTTTTACCTCTCTCCACATTTGATTAATATCATTGTCTTCAGATTCCGTCAAAGTCTGCATGACTAGAAACCTGTTCCTACAAACCTACACACACACACACACACACACACACACACACACACACTATATATATATATATATATATATATATATATATATATATATATATATATATATATATATAGGTAGATAGATAGATAGATAGATACTGGTCAACAAAAATTTGTGGGGTACTAAGTAATAGTCTTTCCATCATAAAACGTTTGCAGATACCATTATCATTGTTTCCATAACAATACAGAGCCCAGAATTACCAGTTGTGACCAAAAATAATTGAAAAATAATAATTTTCCATACTTTAATGTGTTGCGATTTCTAACAATTTCATGTCGTCAGGTCCCTGAACTAATGAGAAAAGAATTAGGTCGATGTCTATTACTGTTCCCATGAAAGAAATGAACAAACGCACAACAGAAATTTTCACTTGTCGCGATATGCGACAATATCGCGTCGTCGCGTCGCAGATCTCCAAAATTTTTGTTCGGTATTTTTCTGACACTCCCTGGTCTTACCCTGACCTAATCCAAAAAAGATTTAGGTTGATACCTATTACCGTTCTCGTGAAAGAAAAAAACAAACGCACAGTCACATTCACACCTTCATAACTTGATTTTATTCTATACTAGAAGGGGTACCCGGAGTTGCCTGGGTAAAACCCTATGATCGTGCATTACCTATGACCCTGGATGGCCACTCCTTGTGGAAGAAGACCATCAGGTTCCCATTTTATCCCTGAGCCTATTTCCCCAGGGTTACATGCTCCATGGACCTATTCCTACCATGGACCTGTTTTCCCACTACCAACCCACCCACCAATCCTGTCCACCCATCCCACCAATCTGTCTGCCTGCCCGCCCTGCTGTAGCTAATACAGTCATATCGCTTGAAGTGCGTGAATATGGGCGACACAGCCCGTCGCACTTTATAATTTTGCACATTGCGAAGCATAGGATCCCATGTTAAAATGGCTTTATGGGCGACACATCCTGAATTTTCGTATAATGATTCACCCATACCTATCCTCAACTAAAACGCAAAACGAAAACTTACGATAGAAACATGCAAGAGTAATGCTGTATATTTATTATGAAAATTCAATATCTTACCAGCATTGTACAGAGGGTAGATAATGTGGATTGTTGTTGTGGTATCCGAGGCCGTACCACTGACGTTGAATCAAAACACTCAACAGCTGTTCTGCACGGGCTTCGTCTCGTCCCTCACTTTCACCCTGATCACTACTGGAGGGGTTTGGGCTCTCTTTTGATTTGTTTTAGTTTTTGTTTTTTCTTGGAAAGAACGGTTTGTGATCTCTTAGCCTTTGGTTCCTTTTTTCTTGCATTAAAAGAAAAAAAAAAGATGATCCACCATCTCCACCCATAGTACTCATACATGTGAAAAATCCTATTGGTAATGAATCCTTCTGAATCATTACCGATTGAATTTTTGGTAATCAATCCTTCTCAATGATTACCGATCGAATTTTTGGTAATTAATCATTCTGAATCATTACCGATCGAATTTTTCATTACCAAATTGCCTCACATTTGATGATGAAAAATACCAAATGGCAATCCTGGTGACGATTGCGCCAGTGATTAACGAATGCTCTTAAAGCACAATACTGTTTGGCCAGTTATATGGAATGCACATCTTAGTTTGCACTAGGTTAGGTGCTGCCTGTTGCTGCGCCAGGAAATTCTCAAAGTCCAGGTCAGACACAACAGATATTACGTCATCATCCTGCTGCTGTGGTCACCACCAGGACTTCCGCCACCACTCCCACACCAGCCGCACCCCACCATACATATTCACCAGCTCCACCCTAACCCATTGCACGTTATAAATTATGCTCCCAAGTTGCGAGAGAATACCGTATATGCCTCAATTTTTCATGCCTGTCGCACATTGCAAGTAGCAAACGCACTTTGTAAATAATTAATTATGGTCAGGCACCCGTTGCACATTTGGCGAGAAGCACGTTGCGAAGGCGCACTTTAGGCGAGATGACTGTAATATGGTTATAGGATTAAAAAAATCAATGGGAATTGGCTAGCAACTTGCCACCATGTTGACTTGAGTATTACTTATTCATTATAATCTTGGCCATCGGAGGAGCCACATTAGCCTATTTAATGTAGCCTACATGTTTAAAATGTTTCAATTCGTCATAAGAAGTTACACCTGTCGGAGACGTTAAAAGAGTTCTACGTGCATCCCCCTTGATTTTCATAGAGGACAGACAGACAGACAAGCTCTCTCTCTCTCTCTCTCTCTCTCTCTCTTTCTCTTCTTTCTCTTGCCATAAAGGGACATGAAACTCCACGGAAATGCCCCGGTGCATTTACAGCATAGCACATGAACTTGTGTTAATTAACGTTTTTTGCAACCGGAGGTCAACTGCACCCGGTAGTTTAACGTATTCTTTAAGTTAGTGCATTTTAGGTACGTTCTTTAAAAAACTGTTGTGCTGTAATGCACCGTTTCGGCAAATGAGTACAACCAGACAGATTAACAGAATGGTAATTTTAGTAGCATACATACATACATATATATATATATATATATATATATATATATATATATATATATATATTGCCAGACGCCATAGTCCCATAAGGGGTGGCCATTTGATTTTGAGTTATTGGTTTTACGGGGAGGGGCACTAACCCTCCACCAACCCACTTGACACGTAGGGAGCACGTATGGGTTGGTTACATGGTTATCACCCAGCGTTGTAAATGGTTTCTTGGCTTACACGAAACCATTTGGCTTGTCACTCAATGTAAAGCCACCTGTAAAGGAAAGAAGAGCAATAAGAAGTGACAGGAAAGGTGGGAGATATAGGAAGAGAGGAGGCATAGAAAAAGAATGATAAAGGCTAAGGAAGAAATAGGCAGCACTACATCAATATATATATATATATATATATATATATATATATATATATATACCTAGGCTGCTTTCCTCAAGAAAAGGGAGGTAGCCGAGACAGGACGACACACTCCCCATTTACTCATCCATTTAAACACATTCATTCGCATCTTAGCCCCAAAGGGGAGAACGGACAGATCCTCACCGCACCACACCGTACAAGGGTCAACTGCGCAATGCAATCAGTGACATCCGCAGCAGGGCCCAACAGCAGAACTGGTTTACCCATGCCACATCATAACAGACCCATCCCCTTACCCGCACCTGACCTGACTAGCTGATCAGACCAAATGCGGGAGAATATCCCCTCAGGGCTGCGTCATCACTTATTCATTCACAATTTCTCTCCATTTATTTTTGTGACGCACAGCCACTCTTCCTTGCTCAACACACATCCCTCTCGCATCCAGCGCTCTCTTCACACTGCCCATCCATCCTATTCGTGGTCTTCCTCTCAGCCTTACACCTCTCACATCAGATCTAGTTATCTTTTTCACCAATCGCTCATTATCCATTCTCTCCATATGCCCAAATCATTGCAACACCCTCTGCTCAACTCTACCAACCATCTCCCGAACAACTCCAGTTCTCCTTCTCACTTCATCATTCCGCACTCGATCCACACGCGTCACTCCACACATACTCCTCAGACACCTCATCTCCATTACATTCAAACTTTTCCTCTCTGCTACACCCATATTCCATGTTTCAGCCCCATATAGGCTAACGCAGTCGGTACCACAACACCCTCATACAGCCTTCTCTTTACATCCATTCTAAGCGAACGACATCTAAACACTTTTTTCATTCCTCCCAGCACCTTTCCTACTTCACTTAATCTAAACTTCACTTCTGCATCTGTTCTTCCATTCACAGCAACATATGACCCTAGATATTTAAAACACTCTATCTCCTCAAGCAACTCGCCTTTCAAAACTATATTCATCCCCCTACCATCTACCAACCTCGTACACTTCATCACTTTACTCTTATTCTCATTTACTTTCAATTTCCTTCTTTCACACACCCTTCCAAACTCCTCTGTGTGTGTGTATCTATATATATATATATATATATATATATATATATATATATATATATATATATATATCATCTCATCAGCCTTTTGAGTGTCCACTGCAGGACCGGCCTATCCCGACCGATTTGGGGACGATACAGCCAATGTATCTCTACCAAGTGGCTTAGGCTGTCTGGTAGAGATTATCTGTTGGGTGAGAAGTGCTTGAAAGTGTAAATGTAGTGCTGAAGTGGCTTTGGATGTGTGTGTAGTCTGTGAACCAAGAGTAATCGGCCCGCACAAGCCGACTGGGTGCAAGCATACTTTATAGTATGCGACACTGGTTCAACCACAGCACCCCTTATGTCCGCCAAGCAGTACGTGGCCAGAAGAAGGCTCCCAAAGTTTATTACCCTGGCGGGGCGCGAACCCTCGTTCTTCAGTGTACGAAAACGCACACTTTACCACACACACACACACACACACACACACACACACACACACACACACACACACACACACACACACACACACACACACACACACATATATATATATATATATATATATATATATATATATATATATATATATATATATATGTGTGTGTGTGTGTGTGTGTGTGTGTGTGTGTGTAATAATATTAGCTGAAGTGACCAAGTAACTGTGAAACTGTGATACATGAAGGTCGGAAATTGTAGCTAGACCCCCACTTCATACAGACACTGTCCCAGGTTCATGTGTGGGCAACTGTACGTGTATGTATGTATGTATGGATGGATGGTTGTTAAATGACCTCGAAGTACAAGTAGCTTCAGGCGCCAATATTAATCCTAATCTCACCCGTCTAAGCGAATATAAGTGTAAATTTATACTGCAATAGTGCAATGTGGTTTATTGTGGTCATAATCAGAGTATTTGGCACGACTTATATGCACAAGGGTGGATGCGTTACAAGAAATAGATTACAATGGCAGGTAGCCTAATATGTTAAAAGTTTTCTGACTGAGGCTATATTTTAAGTTCTTAATACCTTCCTGCATTTAATGTAGTGATGTGGTTACATTTACGAGAGAAAAGTGTTAAAAGACTTTTCTGTTGATTAAAAATCTTTACTTAATTATCTTACACCACAAAAAGCACAAAAAAGTCTGCAAATTGTCTTAGTAACTTGTTTGACAATTGAAAATACATCCTTATCCAACATGATGTTATCGTAAAATTTTGTGAAAACAACGCAATTGTTAATACACGTGAAGTTGCACGAAAGGGGGAGCGTGCACACATTAAGATGGCTGCTGGATGAGGCTCGCTGGCGTCATCGCTCACCACACCCCGAGATCCGGACCCATACTCTATTTTCTTTTTTTCTGTTGCATCACCACATGAATGCGTCCTTCTTTATCACCATATTTATATCCATCCATCCATCATCCAATCCTACGTTGCCCCATGAGGAGCGTAGGAGCCCGGGGTTAGGCAGTTGGTCCTGACATTTAAGATGAGAGTGACCAACCTCACTCATCTCTGAGTGGCATTACGTGAGCAATAAACCCCAACCTTCCCTTGGATATAAACCTTCACCAGCTGAGTCCGATTGGAGCACAGTAATTACCCACTAAACCACCAGGCGCCAAAATTTGGTTATATGGTTACCACCCAGCGTTGTAAAGTGAGCGCCCCCACCTACCACAAACCATATTTATATGCCTTAGTAATACTGAGAGGGCACATATATTTATTTTTATCGTCCTCGTTCTCCTATAATTCATTTAAACTCCTTCCATACACTAACTTACCGGTACAGGAAACCATTTGGCTTGTCACTCAGTGTAGAGTCACCCATAGCCAGAAGGAAGAGGAATGAATGAGGGAATGAAAGACAGAAGAGGGAGTGTAAAGTCACCCATAGGCAGAAGGACGAGGAAAGAATGAAGGAAAGAAAGATAGAAGAAGGTGGAAGGAAAGAAGGATGGAGGAGAGGACAGGGCAGACACCCGAGAGCAGCACTACACTGAGTGAGTGGATGGTGAGCGCCCCCACCTACCACAAACCATATTTATATGCCTTAGTAATACTGAGAGGGCACATATATTTATTTTTATCGTCCTCGTTCTCCTATAATTCATTTAAACTCCTTCCATACACTAACTTACCGGTATATTTAATTTACTTTAAGCATGCTAAACCAGGCGACTATATTCAGCGTTGGAAGGCTGCCTATAATTCACCTTAACTTAACCCTGGGTTTTGTCCTTTTCCAGCTTATTTCACGTAGTTTTGTAGCAAGAAAGAGTAAAGACTCCAGCTCTGCATCCCTACTATAGTGCTTTTGCGTGACCAGTACCATAATCTAATGAAAATTGATTAAAAATAATTGTTAGTGTTAATCTTATTACCACTCAGCATTCATGATTGAGAGCTGGCAGTTTTTGGCCAAGTCTGTGTAATAATTATAAAGTAAAGAGAGGGCTAATGAAAGCAATATGTAACCCGTCCAGTGCCTAAATACTTGCTTTGCTAAATGAAACTAGAAAGCTCTCAGAGAATGCATACCCCCGCCAATGCCACTAACAAGGATCCGGATCCGGATGCGAGGAGATATTGTGTAGAATAAATACGATCCGGATCTGCCCCCAGATTTATTCAATTCTTTCTTGGCCCATGGCCGACCCTTCCATAAAATTTCATTGAAATTAATTGTGAACTTTTGGAGATATTGTGCGGGATACCCTGGATCCAAATCTGGATCCACCCCAAAATTTTATCAGTTATTTCTTTGTCATGGCCCACACTTCCACAAAATTTCTTTGAAATTCATTGGGAACTTTTGAAGGTATCGTGTGGACAAACAAACAAACAGACAACATAGGTGAATATATAACTTCCTCCAATTTCGTTGGCGGAGATAATCATCAGAATATAGTCTATCTTATCTATATACCTAGGCTGCTTCCCCCAAGGAAAGGGAGGTAGCCGAGACAGGACGACACACTCCCCATTTACTCATCCATTCAAACACATTCATTCGCATCTTAGCCCCAAAGAGGAGAACGGACAGATCCTCACCGCACCACACCGCACAAGGGTCAACTGCGCAATGCAATCAGTGACATCCGCAGCAGGGCCCGACAGCAGAACTGGTTTACCCCTGCCACATCATAACAGACTCATCCCCTTACCCGCACCTGACCTGACTAGCTGATCAGACCAAATGCGGGAGAATATCCCCTCAGGGCTGCGTCATCACTTATTCATTCACAATTTCTCTCCATTTATTTCTGTCACGCACAGCCACTCTTCCTTGCTCAACAGACATCCCTCTCGCATCCAACGCTCTTTTCACAATGTACATCCATCCTATCCGTGGTCTTCCTTTCAGCCTTACACCTCTCACATCAGATCTAGTTATCTTTTTCACCAATCGCTCATTATCCATTCTCTCCATATGCCCAAACCATCGCAACACCCTCTGCTCAACTCTACCAGCCATCTCCCGAACAACTCCAGTTCTCCTTCGCACTTCATCATTTCGCACCCGATCCATACGCGTCACTCCACACATACTCCTCAGACACCTCATCTCCATTACATTCAAACTTTTCCTCTCTGCTACACCCATATTCCATGTTTCAGCCCCATATAACGCAGTCGGTACCACAACACCCTCATACAGCCTTCTCCTTACATCCATTCTAAGCGAACGACATTTAAACACTTTTTTCATTCCTCCCAGCACCTTTCCTACTTCATTTATTCTAAATGAATGATGAAAATAATGAAAGTGGCTTCCTCTGCCTAAAGGGGCGAAGGTGATGTTGATGTGGTTTGAGAAGAGGTTTTCTGTTTGAAAGGACAATAATTCGATTCCCAGCTAAGGCAGGGAAGTGTAATTATTTGATTTTCGTTAAAACTGACTATGCTGGCCTTACACTAGACTCGCCAACATGTTCAGAATCGGATAAAAATATAACTAAATAAACTAGTCACTCTTCTCCCCGTATACTGTATGGCACACCAACAACCTCCCTTCCGTGCCTCACTAAGACTCCCTCTCACTGGCATTCTACATGGTGCATTGGACACTCAGAAAAAAAAAAAAAAAAGTGGGAGTGTGTAGCCTATCTGGCCTTAAGTCATTGAAAATTCATGAATCCTTTTGAAACTTTTATTGTAAAACTGTCTTAATGCTACTGAAGTGGTATCCTAACGCGATGGCGATATCTGCAGAGGAAATATTTATCACCAATATTTTTATTACCAAATTCCTGCCATATTCTAAAATAAAAGCAGCCATTGCTTTAAGTCTTAATTACTTGAAAACTAAATTAAATACGCAGTAACAGCATTGTTTTAATTACTGTTATTTTTTTGCTTATTTTTCGTAAATATTTTAATTAACGTGATAATTTTACAATCATTTTTTCCCACAACATATTAATGACGCTTCCTTCAGGCTAATTTAAGAGACAATGTACTTCTTACAGCTGGTTAGTTCTTTTACTTATGCCTAAAATAAAACTAGAATCATGTAAATCGGTTAAATAATGAGTGAGTTATTAATGTGTAAAGGAAAATAACTTACGTTTTGAGAAAATGGATTTTAGAGTTGACAGATGGATGAAACCGCCCACATCAGAACGTTCCTGTGGCATAGTAGAGGCCTTTTTCGAGCTGTTCGATCCTCATTTTTCTTCCGAGGGGCAGGCCCATCATCTTGTCCATTTTCTTCAGTTGTTTGTGGAGTATTATGGAGTATGGTAAACCCTGCCTGCCATTTATATTGCTTTCAGCATACCCAGCATTATAGCCTCCATTCATGCCACCAGAATCGGGTATAACATACGACTCTACAACACTGTCTCCACCCTTTTTCTTAGCTTTAGCTCTCGTCCTTTCCTAAGTCTCCCCTGCAGCTTCTTCTGTAGGTTGCTACATCGAGGCATCGTTCAAACTCCACAAAACAGTTAAATGGACACAAAGTTGGGGTGTTCAGAGGGATGAATGTAACAGATAATCTTCGTCTATGAAGCCAGCCAGGTCAATGCCTGGTTCCATGATCATCGCTTCAGAGTAAAGAGTTGTCGGAATTCCACACTGGATGTGACGTCATTATTCCACACTGGATGTGACGTCATTATTCCACACGTTATCGTTTAGTAACCAGAATGACAGAGGATGTGTTGTTAGTACAACTACCATAAAATTAGGTATTCTGTGGATACTGTAAGAGAGGGTATAAATAATGATGTTAGACCTCTTATGATTTAAGTGTAAGGACGTTAAACGATTAATGTAGTTAATAATTCAGCAAATGCTGATTAATAACCAATCAAGGGACGAGCAAATTTATCCACATCCAAGTTTTCTAGCACATGAACTGTACACGATTCACAACATTCTTTACTATTACAAAGTAAGTGTGGAATGCAACTGTTTGGTTTGTGTCTTGTAAATAATTGTTATTTCCTCAGTAAGAAGTATTGATATTGCTGGATGAGTGCAAGTAGACTGTGTTCCACGATGTGTTCTTCGTTGTTTTAAATGACAGTATTATAGACAAATACTACAGATTCACTAGTATAACTGTGAAATGTCTGAGTAACAATACATGTTGTGTCTCCCAATCGTGATAAAATCCCCTTACTCCTAAAAAATAATGAACACAGGAGATTAATAGGCAAGCTATTGTTCCTGACTGTTTACCACGAAGCTCTATCATGTATGATCACCCAAACTAGTGATGACTGACTTTCTTTAAGTTTTGGATAAAACTCCCTGAATCTGGCAACCTTTTTAAAATATTTCCCATAACTTGTCTGCCCTCCAAACTTTAAGTATGGTGTTGAGGAAATAAAAAATACTTGATCTTGTGAAAATAGAATGTAACCCATGAGCACTGGGGGATGGTTATATCTGATGCGAAATTGGTAGGCCGTGGATGCTGGGGGACCGCTATAACTGCAAGTGTTTTTGCACCACAGTTTGAAGTGGCTGCCTCTTGCTCTTGTCACCAAAGGCAGGGAACAGACTCCTGGCACCTGAGGCAAGCATACCTTAATCGTCTGTGTAACTTTGCCAAGTGTAGGACGATGTTTTCTTAAGTCTCTCGTACGATTCTGCTCCTTCCTCACGTGGACCCTTACCTCATCCACCCCTGCCAAAACTTTTTCCAAGGATACTAGGAAAGGGCTAAATGATAGTGCTGTTGGGCATGTCTTGGATGCAACTGTGTCTAGTTATCTAGTAATGGAGAAGTTATCACAATGAGAGCAGAGTCAAAGTCGGGTCTGCGAGCACACGCATGAATACAGCCAACCTCATGGCCAAAAATTGCGTATATTCTTCACGTCCTTACTCGTCAACGTAACAACCTACAGACATGGGGATGCTATAATTCGCAAGAAGAAGAGTTGGTGAGTAATATGGTTTTTTATTTGTTTCCCTAACTGCTGTACTATCCGAGATATTTAAGTCTGAAACGAAACAGTTTTGGGAAAATTGCCCTTCCTGAAAGGATGACAGCAGTACAAACAGCCCAGCGTAGAGGGGTTAAGGTTCGTCTTCAGTTTTTTAGAATACTAACAGTAATTAAATAGTAAGCAATATCTGGCAAATTTTCAGTTGCACCCAAGTGCCGGCCAGCCGCCCAATACCCAACGGCCCGTATGTGCATCATGATGACACAATGAGGGGAGATGTATCTCTACGTCCTTCACTGTCATGCTCTCCCCCTCTTTTTTTCCCACTAACTTAGTCTGTTCTCCTCACCCCTAAAGTCCTATGCCCGACGATCGCCAGTTTACAAGTTTACAGTGAAAAGTCCTGTGATGACGATCGTAAAAGGTCTGTAAGAAACTGTTGAGCAATAAGCCGGCCCCTTTTTGAATATGTAAATAGTTCCTACCCAATCAGAACTAGGGGATGAAGTGGTGAGAAGGAAGATCCTGCCCACTCACCCCCACCCCAGCCACTTCTCCACCTTCTTCTGGCTGATTGGATACAGCCTGTTCCGTCCCCTCCCACCTACACTACCCACCAATACCACATCTACATCATATGGGGGGGGGGGCGCTGTCTCATGCCTGCTCTCCCTGCCTGGAGCTCCACCTCCGCCTCCTTCCCCCCTTTCATTTCGAATGATGCAGAAATTTCCATGCTACTATCATTTTGTGTGTTTCCTCTCACCATAATACCCCAGACACCACCTCACTGGGGGTGTGTCTCATCCCCCTTACCCCCACCAGAGACCTTCCACCCTACCTCCACCTTCCTCCCACCCCATCCTTTGTCCTGAATATTGATTCCATAGTGTTTTATGAAGATTTTCTGTGCTTTTCAGGCAAGGATTTTTCTTTTAGCTTTTTTTTTCTTAACTCATACTGACTCCTGCACCCAGTTTCATCAAAAGAAACACATTTTACTTTTATTTCCTAGATCTTGGTTAGGTTCTTTAGGTTCTTTAGTGAAAAATAGGTGTTCCAGTTTGGTAAACAATTTTTTTTTTTTTTTTTACTCGTGCTGACTCCTACACGTAGTTTCGTCAATAGAAACCTATTTTACGTTGATTGCATTGATTTTGGTAAGGTTCTGTAGCAAAAATTACGTAGGTCTATCCACCAATTTTTTTCAGTTTTCTCTTACCACAAAGGGAGACTTTTATAATCTTTGACGGGCAGTTTTACCATAAGCAATAGGCCTAGGGGACTGATTGGCATTTTCATGTGTGTAAATTCAAGGTCTTGAAGTCTGTAAGAAAAAAATTTACTTTTGTAAAACTTGAAAAACTGACCCCGAATTGCGACTGGGCTGGAGCATAGCCTCAGAAAAATGAGGTCTAAGGGGGTTCTTTGTCACTTTGCTCTTGACCACCAACCTTTCCATTTTCTTTCATGAGATTGCCTTGTAGTTTCTACTGCATACTGAAATTTCATAGTCAGCAGAAATGACTACCCTTTTTACTTAGTCTAAAATTGCCTTATCTCTATCTTGAATGCCGGGTTATAAAAATATATGAATACTAAACATTGATAGCAGCCTGAGAGAAAAGCCTTAGTAATACTGTGGAGCCATAGTATTGTCTTGCCTTCACTGGACTAAGTGAGATAAGCTGCAAAAGGATGATAATCTGGGCCAGATTAAGATAAAAGAGTATAGGCATTCTCCAGTAATATCATCATTTCACCAGATGCAGTGGATAGCCTGCTTTTTTGTCTTTTATTACTCCACTGTTTGCTCAAAGTGCTCACGGTTTTGCAGTTACTGCTTTATTTTCCTGCCTGAATTTCATGCCACATAGCAATTACATGTGGATAAGAATATACTTTTATATTTTTATTTTCGTGATTTGATGACACTCGTGATTTTGACATCACTTTTAACTACAGACTTCATTTTATGTGACATTTCCCTTTCAGTATTCTTGATTTAAGATGTAAAACAAGCATTACGAGAGTTTCTCCGTATTTTTACCCTGAAATCGTTGAGCGACAGGCTGTGCGTTTCATATTCCTTCGTACAACTAGAGAGGTAGAGCCTCAACTTTAGTGTATTGTGCTTTCCTTTTTACGTACACTTATATGTTGAGTGTTGGTGTTGTTTACCTAAATATTGTTCTTTCCGGTGTGCAGTAATGATAATATAATTAGGCCGTGGCCGTTGCCATATGTAATTTTCTGAGGGAAAGGTATTGGGAATCGGGTCATCACTTCTTTGGGCGTTTGAACAATCGCCTTCAAAAGTTCCGTCATCAGGTGCAGCTTTCCTCTGTGGATTTTAAAAACAGGGGGTAATGAGCAGGAGGAAAATTATCTGACACTTGTTTTGGCCGGAGATCATTGCCATCAGTGTCGTTTGCCGTGGATTGACAACAATAATTTTAAAATATCTGAGAGAGAGAGAGAGAGAGAGAGAGAGAGAGAGAGAGAGAGAGAGAGAGAGACTTTTGCTGTCGACTGTACACAAGTAACAGCTGCCTCATACGCCACTAATCACCGCCACACCACTAACTAATAGCACAGCACTAACCATTGTCTAATAAACTACTATGCATCGCCAATCACTAACACGCCACTGACTACTAACACAGCACTAACCATGGTCTCTAAAAACCACTAATCATTAACACGCCACAAACTACTGTAGTTCTTTAACCTGATTCAGAAATATATGTTCCTTGCGTATCTTTGTGTCAGAAAAGAGCAATACTGTGGCTCTAAATCCTTTCCGTAACACTCTTTTCGTGACTAGCATCGTATTCTGGTGTCAGTCTATTGCTATAATTCAGGACTCAAGATGGAGAGATGGCAGTTTTAAGTTCACTTAAAGTGTAAAGAAAATGACAACTCTGACCACAACACCTCTTGTATCTCACCTTGTTTTTATCTCATGGAACAGGACCTCTCCCACAACTAGAATACATGGTTGTGGTTGCATGAGGTTCGATTAGCGTTAGTTGTGTCGTAGGAATTAGTCTCCTTGGTTACTTGTCAAATCAGCCATCCAGTCTAACATGGCCATAACCTGAGCCGAAAATGTTTACGGATCGCTGTTTGTTTGGAACAAACACACTATAGGTCTTTCACCTTTACCCGACCTATATTTTTCTCCTTTGGCACCTTATTTCACTTAGTTCAGTGACCGGAAAAGACAGTGCTATATGTTTGTAGTAAATCACTTCCAAAACCCTTTTTTTCGTGACGGGAATTATATTCTGGTGTTCCTCTTCAGCCCTACATCTTTTCCATAGCCCTTTATCTTAACTAGAATCCTATTCTGGTGTTAATTTACGGCACTACATCTTTTCCAGAGCAATTAATCAAGACTAACATAATACTCTAGTGCAAATCTCTTGTTACAATCAGCATTCAGTACGGAGAGATGTAAAGTTTAAGTTAAGTGTCAGGAGTAAATATGCAAACCTGACTCCCATTCACAGGTGTACTACTTGGTGCTGGCCGGGTCGTTATGGCGATACACTGAAGAAGACTGGGGAGCAGCTGGAGGTGGCGGAGGGGGAAAGGCTACGGACAGTGTTATCATTGCGGAGAGCGGCACCACGCACCAGCACTACCCAGGTGAGAGAGAGAGAGAGAGAGAGAGAGAGAGAGAGTGCCTGTATTAAACTATATGTTGGTTAAAATGAATTTGACTCCTTATATGTAGAAATTGTGTACTTATTCGTATCTGTGTGCTAAAGTATATATACATGTGTGTGTGTGTGTGTGTGTGTGTGTGTGTGTGTGTGTGAGAGAGAGAGAGAGAGAGAGAGAGAGAGAGAAAGTCTGTAATAGAGGATGTGTTGGGCAAAGTGAACTTTACTTCTTTTATGTATAAAATGTTTACTTGATTGTATGTGTGTGTGCTAAAGTATAAATACATGTGTATGTAAGTCGTGTGTGTGGTTTGAGAGAGAGAGAGAGAGAGAGAGAGAGAGAGGGAGAGGGAGAGAAATATGGTGATCTATGAGAGATACAGTAGTTTGGATTAGAGGATGATGGTCTAGTAGAGAAAGTTTGTGTTAGAGGATATATTGGTCAGAGAGAGAGAGAGAGAGAGAGAGAGAGAGAGAGAGAGAATGTCTGTATTAGAGGATATGGAGAGAGAGAGAGAGAGAGAGAGAGAGAGAGAGAGAGAGAGAGAGAGAGAATGTGTGTATTAGAGGATATGTTGGTTAAAGTAAATTTGACTCCTTATATGTATAATTTGTGCACTTAATGGTATCTGTGTGTGCTAGAGTATAAGTACATGTGTGTGTGTGTGTGTGTGTGTGTGTGTGTGTGTGTGTGTGTGTGTGTGTGTGTGAGAGAGAGAGAGAGAGAGAGAGAGAGAATGTATCTAATAAAGGATATGTTGGTGAAAGTTGATTTTACTCCTTATATGTATAAATTCTCTACTTGACTGTATGTGTGTGTGCTAAAGTATAAATACATATGTATGTAAGTCGTGTGTGTGTGTGTGTGTGTGTGTGTGTGTGAGAGAGAGAGAGAGAGAGAGAGAGAGAGAGAGAGAGAGAGAGAGAGAGAGAGAGAGATGAAGGCATATTGCAGAAAAAGTACGGTCATCATAAAATTACTGCCATCCATTGCAAATATCATGGGTTATCTCTTTGACCATCATGTCTCCTTTCTTTTCTCTGCACCGGAAAAAGAAGTCTCGTCTCAACGAAATTCCTTTTAGTACCTGACTTTTCTGTATTTTTATCACATACTATACATTTTTACCTTTACCGCCTTTCATTCCGTAATCATTTATGCAGAAGTAAGTTTTTTGCTGACAGCCGATGATTTTAATGTGATTCAGAAAGCCACCTACAAAAGAGGGGGTTCGAAACATCTAGCAAGAACTCAGTAAAGTCATCTGGAGATAATAAGCATAAGGTTAACATGAGGGCATCGTATTACGGTATATGTTTTAAAGTTCATACGATTTTGGGTGCTTAATTACTTGTTTGTGGTAAGAATCCGGTTGCAGATGTTAGGCCGATGACATGATCGAGTACTATATTTTACTGTAATACGGTAACGCATGACTTATTCAGAGCAACAGAAAGTTCTCGGGCTAAAGGAGTTGGAAGAAAAAAAGAAAAACATAAATCGCTTTAGTACTGTAAGATGGCCTGTATTCTTTTATTATTTTTGGTAACTTCAGATGATTTTATTGTGCTCAAGAAGTCTACTTAGACTGATGTGGCAAATAATTCATATAATTTTCATGTTACTTCTATAGTTATTTTATTATTTTTTTTTTACGTGAGACGTTATGTTCTATAATGCTTTGACAGTTCTAGATATCTCACAGATTCCATGAGACGTTTGCCATTTTGGTTCGACTCGTCCCCATTTCAGCTTGCTGTCTGTAAATGGCCCCATACACAGTTCAGCCTGTCCGACGCCGTGTAAAGCCTGCATTCTGGCGGTCTGTACTGATAATCTCAGCCCAGGATGAAAGCCTTGTCTTAAGCAACCCACACAAGCTCTGTTTTGCCTGAACAAGCCATTTTATGTATGCGGCCCAACAAGCTTACCTGAACGTGTATGGGGCCCTTTACAGCCCCTCCATATAGGTCCTTCTTCTCCTTCCCTCCTTTTCTACTGCTGCCCAACACTCCTTACCTCTGATTCCTCCATCCTGCTTTCTTCTCCCCTCATTTACACTCATCTTTTCTCCTTTATTGATCTCTCTGAAAGTGAGTCATTGGAGCCTGAAATTTTAGTTGCTTGTTGTATTTTTTGTATTGTTGTTATTTACTGTATTCTTTCAGTCTTTTTCTTTCTACCGTATGTAATTACCCTTGCATTGATCTCGCTATTTTATCCACATGCATTCATTATTTACCTCTCTTTTTTTACCCTCATCTCCCTTTCCTCAGTCTCTTCTTTTTTCTTTCCTTTTTTTTTTTCACTCTCCCCACCCTTCTTTCTTTCTACCTCCTTCTTACTCTTCACTCTCTCTTTTATCTCCCTGTCCTCTTACATTTTATCTCCTCCTTCCTTACTTTTTTTTTCTTTTTTCCCCCCGGTAAAATGAAATACCTTACATTTATTCGGTGTATCATGTTTTGTCAAATGTTATGATCATTAATAGTTTCATTAGGATATTTTCGAAATAAAAGCATTTGTATAGCAGCTGGAGTTTATGTTCTTGACAATGAACTAGACAGTTTCAGGAGTCAATTGCATAATTTTTGCTGCTGAAATTCAAGAATCGTATGGTATAAATGGAATACCCGGTAAAATGGAGTATAATTCCAAATGTAATGGTCAAAAAAGGTTTCTGCATAATAAGAAAGTCTAATAGAATACTGGTTAACATAATGCATGGCACTAGGTCGTTATTTAACCTGCCCCGTCCCGGTGAAGTACATGTGCGCCCGAACGTTTTGTTACTGTGATTCCCGTTGACGTTTATAAATGCGCTAAAATTGCAAGGTCCGTCATTTGCACATTTTTCACATTTCGCACATATACGCGGGACACCTTCCTCTACTCGAGGCCAGGTGGGGACCATGCCTTACCCTGCGTGTCCTCCCCTCCCCCGCACGCCATTGTCTCGGCAACTCACCTGTAACCAGTGACCTGGCCAGGTAAGACATGTCACACCATGGGACAAAATTCAAGGCGAGAGTGATTCCCCAATCAACGACAATGTAGAGGACAAAGTTTATGTGGCACCAAAGGAAGAAATGATCAGAAGTGATGAGGAGATAATGTCTCCAAGAAAGGTGTGGTATGTTGATGTGTTTGGTGGAATGAAATAATGCTTATATCGACTATAATACTGTGCGAAAACCAATATACTCTTGTACTACATATAAATTCGTACCAAATAAATAAATATCTACCTATTCTGTGTGGTTTGGAATAGTTACCCCTCCCATAGAAAACACCTTCTCTGGAGCCTGGTTCAAGAGAACACAGTACCAGTGAGGGTTGGGTCACATGTACTGGGAATTTCTGAGCTCAGGTGAGCACTTTCTCTTTGAATTTTCGATGTTTCTCATAAAAAGCGGAGGTTTTAGCCAAAAAAAAATAAAAAAATCGAAAATCTGCTGGGATTGGGGGGGGGGGGAAGTCATCGGTGAAAAATCTGCTGGGACGTAGCGGGTTAAATCGTACAAATTCTTACTTATTATTCATTGCAGTATTTAACAAGTACTGGTAGCCTAGCTTATTTTCTTTTAATTTTACGAAAGTGGCATACTTTTCAAAATAAAGAGATTTTATGTTCCTCTATGTGCTTTTGCATTTCCATTTCCCTTAAACTTTATCATTTATCCCTGTGGGGGGGGAGGGTTGGATGTGGGGGGGTAGTGTAGAAGGAGAGAAGAATCACGCATCAAGAGAGGCAGAACCATTACTTCCATTCACGTGATTATTTTCCCTATTCAGCCCCTCAATCCAGTGCAAATTCTGGACTCGTTCTTGGATTCACGGGCGAACATTGCATAAAATTTTTTCTCTGCACTCGCTCGATAGTCAGAACCGAACAATGTGTCTGTTATGACTCTTGATTGAAGAACCACTGAAAAGCTTGGTTTAAAGAGCAGTGAAAAAGGTCTGATGATAGCAAAGCATTGCCATCCGTTTTGGTACAGACTAAGGAATAGGGAAAGGAAAATAACGTACTTTAAAATGAGGGCCATCTCATTTTCAGGTTTTCTGAAGCACACTTTTATTCTCGGTTGACTTGTATAGAATACTGATTTTAGACATACAAAAACAGTGTTGTTGGGACTATTAACTGATGCATATATTGCTAGCAGCACTCTCCATCCCTGCCATTGGCTGTAAGGAAACCGAACCTGAGCTTCATTCTAGGCAGAGACTTCTAATTATCCTTGTTCGAAGGCAACAAGAAAAGCAGCTAATGATGATAGTATTACTTGGGTACTCTGCTGAAGCTTTGAACTGAACTGCAGGACCTCGTTCAGAGTCAAAACCATGGCTTTGACTTGTTTCAGCCAATGGTAGGGGAGACAGGATGAACAGATGAAGAATATTTGTTAGCACGAATATTCCATTCCTCCCGTGATGATCTTGCCGCACAGTGGTGGAGCAACTATATGAAGCAGTATGCACTGTGTAAACCGTGCAAGCAAACGTGTATATTATTCAAATGCCTACTCCAGCACTGCTTCTTTACCACATGCAAGCCAAGATTTTCATGGCTGGTAGCAAATACAGGTACACTAAGGTAACTGTTTATAATGATACTCAGGTCTGACAACATCTGTCTCCCAAACATCGAAAGTAAACTTATCTATCAAGACACTGAATCTTTGATCACCTGAAAGTTTCACATGTCAGTGAGCTGACATGTTATATTCCTGCACCTCTTCGCTCCAACATCCACACATAAGTTCAACATTGTTTCTTTCACCTGAAAGCAAATGTGCATCCGACAAAAAAACAACACATAAGAATATTATGAGTGAGAATGGTAATCTGTTAGACGTGCAAATGTTCTCATAATGAAGATGTTAGTAGGTGAGTGTTATATCTAATAACATACAATAGGCGTCCACACCGAAAGTGTGGAACGTGTTCGAGTGAGCGAGCGAACAAGTCAGGCAGTTCCGAATATTGTATCATGTCGTTCATCATCTTCCTCTGATTTCCTGATCAGAAAATACTGAAAAGAACTTATGAGACTACACCAGAAATAATCCCTCACACCTCCTAAAACCAATACTCCTCTTGTATTTATTTTAGGTCTAGGGCTTGGAACCTAGCAGGTTAATAATGACTTTGCTTTTTGCTCACTCACAGAAATAACTTTCACCAAATCTCTCGGTGTGCTCCGATTCGAATCAGAAATAAGAAATTCTGAGTTTTTTTCTAGGGTATTGTATTAGTTTGACTCAGATTCAAAAATTTCAAAGAACAAACGAACAAACAAACGGAAGGAATTATTTGTTCAGAAAAGGCAAAAGCTGGTTGCTCTCAGCAATTGTCGGAAAATACCGCTGCGCTGCTCACGCAACCTCAGACCGTTACTTCTTGCGCAGCTGGCTGTTTCGCTAATCTGCCTTATAGACAATCGTTTCCTCAATTTACGGGAAAACTATTGGGACTTTTTGGTTGTCTATGAAATGAAAATAATTGAGGATTTTTATGCGATTTCCAAATTGGTGTGTATCTTTCTTGTAACTTCAGAATTGGCTGAGATATCTAAAAAAGTTAGCTACTGTACTACATAGTTTTCCTCCCGACGCCTGCTCCCATATCTTGCTGATGCGATAACTCTTTCGCTCGGGTACATGTGTCGGGGGTCCAGACTGTGACAAATTCGGGTGTTCTTGCTCACTTAGTTCGGTCGAATAATATTTTTAAACAATGAAAGAGTGCGTGTATATTTTGGCTTGACAGTTTAACCATAAATTGAGTTGTTGGTGGGGAGCTTTATAAACGTCCAAGAACACCCCTGTCATGAACTGTTTATTGGCAAATGATTCCGAAAAGGCAGTGCTCCAAATTCATGAAATGATCTAGTTTACTTCTTTAGTTTTAGAAAGCACATTGTCGATAAATTAACAAATATTTCCACTCTAAAATAAAAAGACGCTTGTTATTAATCATTCATTGCATGACCTCACATAGACAAGAAATGAGCATAGCAGAACGAAATTAAGTGGGATTCATAAAACGAGCAGCCTGTTCGGGTATGGGTATGATATGCGCAATGTACCATGAGTGTGGGAACGTACGGGACGCCCAAATTTCATTGTACATTGCTGACAACTTAATCAGACTGTCCTGATTACGGTGTTGGATCATATTGTAACTGATGGTAACCGGACCAGGACTGGTGTCTTTACAGGATTTTAGGGCAAGAAGTTCAACTATCGTAAACTCTTGGTTGTAAGGGAAGTTTATGGATTCAGTGGCAAAATCTAATACCCGTAGACCAGCAGTGTGTTTATGATCTAGAAAACGCTAGTCATAATTGGCTGAGCTACTTACAATATAAAAACTCGTGGAAAGGATGTTAGCTACGTCCATGGGATTGTCATGGATATTATTATCCACCAGCAGAGTGGTCACATTAATGAAAGGCTTTTATTACTTAATACTGTAATAGTGGACCAGATTTTACTGAGAAGGGTAAAACGATGCACCCTGGCTACAAAAGACCATCAGAAGTCACATTCAGCCCTTCTAATTATTCGTTTTGCCTCATCCCGTGCCTGTTTGTAAGAAATAAAGTTTTCATCAGCAGGCTGACTATAAAAATCCTGTGTCTCCTATTGTGTTTCCGTAACACCTGTCGGCATTCTAGAGTCCGCCAATGAGCTCTGTGCTTAAGCCTCACTTGAGCTGAAGATGTTTTGGTAATAGCAAGAAAAACAGATGAACAAATGATCACTTCCCAAGGAGTCGTCATAAGGATCCCACGATATATCTTGATGTACACCTTGGGAGGCCAGAGATAAGTCAGCTGCTGAAAAGTTACCAGTACAATCATCTACTCATACATTAGTGGCTCCACCATCGTTCAGATGACAGAGGTTGGACGTTAGCATTAGGTCAGCAACTTACCTCTCATGAACGTCAATCTTCAAGCTACCCCACTGACAGTGATGAGCGTTAAAGTTGCCCTCAAATAACTTATCTCCACGGAGGTGTTCGGAAGGATAGTTTAAGGCAGTACTATTAGTGAGGCCATGTGGAGAACAGGTGGGAGAGCAAATAGACACTTACATGTTAATAAATTTTACTTTGCATTCATAGGTTTCCAGAGAAGAATTTAGAGCCACTTCTGTATGTGGCTGTGATTAATTTTTTGTGTGTATATACCACTCTGTGACTATCACATCTTCTATATAAGTGGTGGTGCTTGAACTGTTAAGGATCAGGGTGACCTGCCAAGTGCATCTCCTGTAAACAGATAACATTTAACCAGTGTATAGATAGGAAGATTGCTATATTGTGTAATTTATTCCCAAGTGTTCCACAGTTCCATTGTAACACAGTGAATGCAAAGGTTTAAGATTTATGAGGCGTGCCACTATAGTTATTTATTTATTTATTTATTTTTTTGTGCTGCTTTCCACCAGGCATGTGGCTACTGCGGTACGTATCTCGGTGCTTGCTTATGGAAACCTCCATATTATTATCAGTGAGGAAGCTCCCAGACTTCTCTGAGGACGAGCAAACCCTTCTCTCCCTCAGTGGAACAGGAAGAACATGAAGATGTGATCTACCGTACAGGGGAAAAGTGGGTGATGTACTCTATTAGATTTGTCAGGCTTCTGTTTCTTCTTATTAGAAGAAGAAGTAGTGAACTTAGAATATGAAGATGCAGCAGGGACATCAGTAAGAGAGCTGTATCTCACAGGGGGAGCAGACGTGGTAGAAGAGCAAGTGGTACGAGTAGTAGGGATAAGATCAGTTTGTGTCCACAGTGCACATCACGGGAATGGACACGACCGCCCCTGCAAAGGAGATATTAGGCTTAGGAGTTGTATGCAACTCTCTCAGCTTCCTAGCATCGTAATAGGATATGATCATTGTTATATTCACTATGCAGACCTCCTCCTTCTCTTTCCACAAGGGACATTCCCTCAAGGAAGTCGAGTGAATACTCTTGCAATGAAAGCAACACTGAGTTAGTAGCTCGACAAGCCTTTCTGTGATGCATATAGATCTAACATTTTGAACACCAAAGAGGGGCAAGGATGTATGGCCTTGTGTTAACAGTTTCATAGCAAGTCTTGACACATGAAAGAAGGAAAACCTTGCCGAAAGAAAAGACAAGAGTCACAGTCTGTATCCTCTTGCCATCCATGAATCTAATTGTAAACTGAGCATCCATGATATCCTGCCGAGCAAGTTCATGTATGATATCGTCCTCTTCCATAACCATGAGGTACTTGCAGGCGATAACACCCTTGCACGGCAGGATCTTCTGCTCAATATTTTATGAGTGGAACTTGCGCAGTTTAAGCAAGTCCTTAACCAGGAACGAATATACAGTTTTAATGAGCAGGTCTCCACTCTCAAGTTTATTTACTTTTTCCACCTCATGAGCACAGCCATCAATCACCTTCTTGATGATGAAAGAATTGAGGCTGGACAGGGGGGTTGAACTGAGGGCGTGTAATAGTACAGATGTTGCATTTTCTACTGACACATCGAGTAGGGTATGCGTCTGGCAACTGCCAATTTGAGGGCAGTCAGTCTGGTCAACATTCCTATTGTCAATACGACTACCTCTACCCCTGAGACGGGAAGATGCAGCAGGGGCAACTGTCATAGTAACCACCATGCCCTTGCAGGGGAAGTGGGAAGAAAGAGAAAACGAGCAAGGGACAAGGCACTTGAGGTAAAATAACCATGGCTGAGATTACCCTCTCAGACCACTCTACTGTATTAAGGTCATCTGTGTCAGTTCACACCCTGGAGAGATCAGTGAGGAGGTCACTTCACAGATGAGTGACCAGAGGGAGTCTTAGTAAACAGATACAGTCTCCTTCTGTATCTCGATACAGGGAAGGGAGGAAATTGAGAAATAGCTAGCCTACCCTTAAACACATCCTTAAGGTGAAACAAAAGCTAATGCCAGTGGGGCAGCCCTACAGCTAGGGGTGAGACAACACTGTCTGTAATAGCTGAGGATGTGTTCTTTGCGGCTATCATCTGATCCAGACACAGGGAAAACCTGAAGACTTCAAGACCTATACCCAGATTTATTTATATGGCAAAAATAGTACATTAAAATACACATTAGAAATTTTAATACACCGGATATAAATCCTACCCCACTCTTGTTTATAATAAGCCCATAGGTACTTAGGCCTAGCATTCTTCAAGATCTTGCTTGTAGGCACAAATACTATTAATGTTCACTTCAGACACAGATTGAAAAATACCTGAGTAGTCACACCTTACATTAAACTTAAGGTCGAGATTGTTATTCCATGGGGCACTCTACTTTGGGAACTTGACACTGGCATCTTGGATTCACTGATGTGACTGGGGTCAAGGAATGTCTTCATCAAAGTTCAGCCGGAGAAGGTAGTACGGTACATCCGTAGATTAATGAATAATATAAAAATGGATGACGTCCCCACCAACTGGCCCTGGTTGGTGGTAGAGTCCTGCCTAGGGGACAAGCAAATCACAATATCAATCCCATTGTACTATTAAATATTTTGCACTTCATGTCATTTTCATTATTGGCTCTGGGCACCTTGGCCCTTATAACAAACTCCTTAAAATAATTGCTAAATCCTAGTAAACGCATATCATAAAACCAATCATTGTAACCTAACCCTGACCAAGTGGTGTCAGAAGTTGGAGTAGGCATCTGTCCAAACAAATCCCTTCGGGTGAGGCTAAGCGAAGCCGCATTTGCAAGTGAATGAATACAAACCCAACCTTCTGACACTAGTTCGGCTAAGCAAAGCCACATTCATAAGTGAACGAAATAATCCCGAACTTCTGACACTCGCACGATCTCATAGAAAAAAAGTACCAAAAATTTATACAGTACCATACAAATGTAACACCCCGGACAATATATTAATATTTTACAGGAAATTGTCAGAGTTAATATACCTTGTGCCCTGACAAACACACATATGCGTAGTCTCCACGACCATGATAAGAGTCAGAGCTCAGAAAATCACGAAATAGCCAGACTGTTTTAATGGAGACAAGGAAAGACAGCGAGTAGAGGAGACGTGAAGAATGGAGAAGGGGAAAAAACAAAAAAAAAAACAAAGGCAAGAGGATGAGAATGTGGATGGGAGTGGATGTAATAATGATACTACAGTAAAATGACAAATGCATCTCCAGTCACGATCCTCAAAGTCATTTATTCTCAGTGATATTTTGGTAACACTCGCACGCTGATATTCATTGTATTCAGGAAGTGTATTGCAACCAGATCTTCTTTAGTAATTTTTAAGTATTCATCTATTAAAAACACAGTAATCAACCTCGCTGAAACACACTACAACACCCTACAGACCATACAGAACAAGGCCCTGAAAATAAACACGGGCTGCACAGCTACTACACCTACAGACCACCTACACCAAGGAACCAAATCCCTCAAAGTCAAGGATCATCTGGACACGACAGGCACAAAATTCTTGCCACAGCCTCCACAAACCCACACCAACCACTACACTACATGGCAGTTCATCCACACAATCCAAGGAACATCAAAGCAACACCCAGCACACGATATCATACACAAATACTCTCATATCTCCCCCGTTGCCCGCCTGAAACCAGCTTCCAGAAGCATATCCATGCTTATATCACTCAGTGCTCCATTCAGTCACTCAAAGACAACATGCAGCTGCATGCACAGCCTCCCGATATCCACCCTCCTGAATCCTACCTCCCTCGTGAGGACAGGGTCCACCTGGCCAGGCCGAGATGTGGGCACCATCCACATCACTGATGCCTGTCCAGGATGCAACACAACACCCCATACTATTAAGCACGTTACGGAAGACTACATTGCACACAATCGCCTGCACCAAAAACACAACATACATTCCTTGAGAGCTCTGTGGGAATGCCCGGTCTCGGCTGTGGCCTTCCTTAGGGACTCGGGGCTGTTCGGCAAGACTGGCTATGGAACTACTACTACTACTACTACTACCCCGTGGCTCACGGTGTTGACTCCCACTATCAGGCTGGCCAAGGAACAAATTATGCCGTTAACTGTACCGTACTCTTCAGCCAGCCAAAGTGCGAGTAAAAAAACTGTCTGCAGTGAAGAGCAGTGCTTATGGAAATTGACTTATAGTTGTCACTATGTCTGAATATATCAAACTGTGTATAAACCACTTGTATGGATCGGCGGAATATAGACGTGTGCAAGCAGTGAAAGGACATACTACTGTCTTTTTCACCCAGTTTGTCCTAAAATTACTTTCTCTCCCATCTTGAAAACTGAGTTTTACAGCAGTTTAAAACTAGAGCATGATGCTAGTCATGAAGAATTACTATGGAACTATAGTGCGCTCAGAGAACACATAACTTCGTCAATGCCATTGCCATTTAAATGGATCCGGATCCGTGGATATAGGATCCCGATCTTGATCCATGGATATAGGATCCGGATCCGGATCTGCCCCCAAATTTAATCAATTGTTTCTTGATCCATAGCCCACCTTCAAAATGTTATTCAAGTTCATTGGGTACTTTTGGAGATATTGTGCAGGATACTCTGGATCTGGATCTAGATCCGGCCCCAAATTAAATCATTTCTTTCTTGGCCCATGACCCACCCTTCCACAAAATTTCATCAAAATCCGTTCGTAAATTTTTGAGTAATCCTGTTAGCAGATAGACAGACAAACTATCGCAGGGTAAAACATAGCCTCCTTGGCAGAGGTAAACATTATACAAGTAGAACCGTAAATAGTATCTCATTCTGCCAGTGTGCTGCATCAAATAAGCTACAAGAGGACGAAATTTGGGTAAATCAAAATGAAAATAGCATATCTGCATTCATTTTACAAATTCGTCACAGTCTGAGTTTTGAACTACTAATTTTGGCCACACACAAATAGGAAGACTAAAGCGCTACGATCGAGCTCCTGTGTTATTTATTAATTCAGTTTCATAACCCAGTAACCCCTTTGCTACTTCAATACTCTTTTCTTCTGTTCAAAGCGCAAACCTAATTAACTGAGTGATTGATGCCCAAAAGACAAGTGGGTTTACTGGTCAGAACGAAAAACATAGGAAATTGTTCAATTCTTGACATTCGAATACTTCGAACTATACAGAATACAATATCTTTGAAGATGGGTCCTATCTTGTCCGAAATGTCAGAGAAATAAGGAACTTATTTTTCTGTGTCGATTTCATAGTACAGTGAATTGCTTATATGTAAAAATTTTATCCTCATATATGAGGAGGGACCCCAAAATTGTAAGAATGGTTAACAAAAAAAAGTTATTAAAAAACTTATGGCAAATACATTTTATTTCCTTTCAAAGTACTCCCCTTGAGACACTGTACACTTGTCCCAGTGCTTTTCCTTTCCTGGAAACACTTTCTGTAGTTGTCTTTTGTCATACTTGTCCACAGACTTCTGCATTTTTTCCTGGATTTCTTCTAAGATTTCAAATCTTCAGTCTTTCAGTTCTAACTTAATTTGGGAAAACAAGAAAAAATCTCTGGGAGCGAGATCTGGCGAGTACGGGAGGTACAACGCAACAACGACGGTATTTCTGGTCAAAAGTTGCTGAAAAGCCAATGTGTTATGTGATGGGACATTATTCTTATGCAAGAACCATTTCTGGGTGCTCTACTGTACTTCTCTGGATGCTTGAGCCTGATTCTTTCCCAAAGGCGCCTCAGCATTAAATAATGTAAAACTGCTGGATCAGTCTGTCCATGGGAAACAAATTATTTATGGACAACTCCCTCAGCGTCCAAAAACAAGTTCAACGTTGTCTTAATGTTGGACCTGACCTAACGCGTTCTTTTCGGTTCTGGAGATGTTAATGGTGTCATCCAGTGGCTGGACTGCTGTTTGGTTTCAGAGCCATACCCATGAACCCAGGTCTCGTCACCCTAAATGACATTTGAAAGAAATTCAAGGCCATTTCAAGTCCTGACTCACGTTCACACAGTTTGATTTTTGATCTTCCGGTAGAAGACAGGGGAGGAATTTTGCTGAGAATTAAATTGGCGCATGCCAAGATCCTGTATCAAAATCTGTTGGACTCAACTTAAGGAAACGCCTGTGGCCTCCACTAGTTCGTCAGTGTGCGATGGTGATCTTCAGAGATTGCCTGTCGATATATATATATATATATATATATATATATATATATATATATATATATATATATATATATATTCAACGTTTTCACCTGCTAAAGAGTTCGAAGGATGGCCAGGACATGACTTTATTAAAAAGCGCATACCATTTGTACACTTGTTTTCTTTTATTTTCATAGCCTGGTCCTTGGCACTTTGCTCCAGCATTGTCACTGCCTCATCCCTGGTTTTCCCGACCAAAAAACAAAATTTAAAGCACACTTTTCACTCATTCAAGTCTGCCATAGTGATTTGAGGACGAAAATCGCAGATGTAACGTGCACGAGCAAAAAAAAAAAAAAAAAAAAAAAAAAAAAAAAAAAAAAAAAAATACGGACTCGACCTTCTCAGTGCAGTGTCACGTGGCAGAATGATTCATGAAACTACACTTGTCACACAAGTGGTGCCTACCAGCGTTATGGGGAAATATTTCTTTTTCTTGCGCTATCAATCTATACCTGGAAATATGGGGTCTCTCTCCCTGTGTGTGTGTGTATGTGTGTGTGTGTGTGTGTGTGTGTGTGTGTGTGTGTGTGTGTGTGTGTGTGTGTGTAAAACTAAGGAGGGTCCCATTCAGACTGAAATAATTGTATCTTGATAACAGACACAACTTCCCTATTAGCATGATTTTTATTTGGGATTATCCAGTGTTTTCCTTACCATCATATTTATAGCACCATGGTAATATTTGTCGTACCTAAGTATCATATCAGTGAATTTACCCACACATTTCATTTTACTTCCCCTACAGTGATCGGGTACCTGGGCCTAGTGATGTTGGCTCTATCCCTGTGTGGCCTGCTAACCTGCATCCTGCTCTTCATTGGCCTGTGTAAGGTAAGGGGCTCATTCGTTGATCACAATGAAAATAATTCTCTCGTTGGATTTGCGGGACAAGGGGCTCATTTATTGTCGGAACACAATGTAAACAAGAAAGAACACTTAGAAAAAGCAACATTTTCCACCTACAAATGGTCAAAGGCGAAATCTCACATCATGCCCGTTTTGCCGTTTGTCCAATTGTTCCCAAGGTCAAATTACTTCATTTTTGTCTGACTCATAATCCGTTCAACAAGTTGCGTCGGAATCGATCAGATTTGTTCAAGTTGTTGTTGTTGTTACCTTTGGCCTATTGCTCTCAAAATAGCATCACTTCATCTTTGGCTGACTGTAATTCCTTTCATTGGTGGTCCTAATTGAATTAAATTGTATTAAGATGCCAAACATTTGATCTTGCCTTTGATTTTTGCCTCTGTCCGGCTGTTCTCACACCCGAATCATCCCATTTTTTCCTTACCCTCAGCCATTCCACCAGTTTTGTCCTAAATTGTATAAACCTGGCTGAATTGAGTTTACCCTTGATCTAGCTAGGCCCTGTGGTTATTTTCGGTCAAAACTTTTTTTCTCTGATCATCCTCAGTCACTATTCCAAACTTGGCGCAGCTCCTGTCAAGAGTATTTTAGTGATCTTGTTAACATGCAGGCGTACAGAAAAAGAGAGAGGCAGGTAGACTGGCAAACCGAACGAATCACATAAGACTCTAGTGATACAACCGCCGGCGTAAGAAAGGTGCTCATCAGTATCTGTGAGACTGTTAACCCTTTTTGTTTCCTGATATTGTAAGCAGTGGCATGGCAAGTGGTCCTATGACTGTGTCACGGGGGGACGTGAAATTTAAGAATGAAAAGTGCTTGATATTACTTGAAAATAGAGACAAGGAATTGACTTGTGAAAATCAAGTAGTAAGTTCTACTTTATGCCGGCTTACTTCGCCGATTCTCTAAGGACGAGAAATTATAAACTTTCTCAACAGTACACAGCAGAGCCTAATTACTCACGAGTGCTGTTTGTTAGTACTGTTAGCCACTTGAGAAAGTGACTCCACCCCTGACAATCAATAACTAATGCTAATAATAATAGACAGGTTCTTGCCAGTGCTGAACTCTTGGCTGGCACAACGGATTTAAGTTTGATACAAAAGAACTGGCCTAAGTGCCAGTTGTGGATAATGTAAAGTTTGTGCAAACTAGGAGCGGCAACTAAAGTAAGCTTAATGTGGAGAAATAAAACACGATTCTAATTACATTAACCCCTACACCGCGGGCTTGTTTACCAATGACTTGCGTGTCCCACGGGATTATTTGGGCTCCGACAGACTCTCAAAAAATATTTGCCAAAAATCAGTTATTAGTCCTAGAATAATAAAATTAAATATGCTTATGGCACATACCTTCAGCTTTCTCCTGGAAGGATTGTTGTGCCTTCGTCTGTTACCGTAGGACTTGTGGAGACCTCTGAAGTAGGGTAACGAAGTCTCCACTTTACACTTCCCGACAACCTGTAATATGATTACCACAGCCAGATACAAACACTATAAACACTATTCTACAATTTTCAAGTAGTTTGGGATCCATACTAAAAAAAAAAAACACTGTGAAAGCAATGGAAATTACGAGCGCGTCTGATCGTCGCACTGGCACTAGTTCACTCTTGGTACTCTGTCATTTATTATTCATAAAACCCCTCACACTTTATATTTCTATTACTATATAACACTTATATATATCTACAGTCTTTATCCATAAGTTTCCTTCAGTAGTATTAGTTTATTGTCACTGTAGGGATTCAATTTCTTTCAGTAAAATACATAGCATTCACTTTCTCTTCCTGTATACTGGCATTGAGAGTGAATGTCACTTTCATCTTCACTCTCATAACTCATAGCATTCAGACATGCTAGAGTGAAACTTTCACTTTCATTACTCCTAGGGTATATACTCGTATTCTTATAATACTACTCATTTACATTTCTATTTACGTTCTCTATTTTATTTACGTTATTTACATTTCTATTTTATTTACACTGTGTTATGCACTGTCACTTGAAGTAACTTATAAAACTATTTTCCATTGTTCACGTATATTTACATTCATTACTTTCACTTGCTGTTTACACATTATTTACACATTATTTACAATTCCACTTGCACTGTTTTACTCAATAGAAAGATCGTAGTCACTCTTTTATCAATTGTCAGCCCTTTACCTCTTTCCACACGAGGTTTAGTAGGGGGTAAAGGTCACAGGGCCCTTTGCATGGGGGTGAAAAAAGGCCTTGAAGTCAGCAAGAAGAAACATACGTACCCTCGCTTCGGAAGATGAGAGTAAACTGATAACGGAGGGCCGGGGTGGAGGCCTGCTTAGGGGTTATTCAGAGTTACCAATATTAGCTCTTGAAACAGCTATGTCTAGCACTGAAATGATTGGCAGGAAATCTAGACAATACATTATAAATTAGGTAGTTCCAGGTGAATGTAAATATCACTTAGGCTTCTCCCTTCCCTCCTTACATGTATATTTATTACGAAAATAGATTAGAGGCCTACTTAGGAGATATTCAGAGCTACCAATGTTTAGCTCTTGAAACAGCTTTGTCTAGCACTGAAATGATTGGCAGGATATCTAGACAATACATTATAAATTAGGTAGTTCCAGGTGAATGTAAATATCACTTAGGCTTCTCCCTTCCCTCCTTACATGTATATTTATTACGAAAATAGATTATACGGCATATTTCAAGGGGAAAAAAACAGCAAAAATTAGCGAACGAGTGCACGTGAGGTGTTGTCAGGTGATAATTAGCCAATTCCAGGTGTATGGCACTCTCACTTACCTTATTTCTTTCTTGTATATATTATTTGGTATAAGAATAGGACATAGGGCTTATTTCAATAGATGAAATCAGTGAAAAATTCCAGGGAAGATTTACTTAGCGTAGCACGGCCGGGCAGGCGAAAGGATAGGGTAATGGAGGGGGGGTAGGGAGGGGAGTCAAGAACGGGGAGAAATGGCTAAATTGTCAACAATGGATGGGAGTACAGATGAGATTAGGAGTGCTGACTAGTGTTGGACATTGGCAGTACTGATAGATGATACAAGTCCCCACTTGGAAGCCCGGGTGAATTCAAAATAACGCAGAATCACAAAAGCGACACCCCGCGGTATGATCCCTTGCTCCCAAGCGTCACGAAAGTGACGCCCCGCGGTTAAGGGGTTAAGCTCAAAGAAAAGAACTGTAAATTTTTTGATTACAATAAAATAAATTTAAGTTATACGAGACTCAAAATGAATTCACGGTCACTAGGGGACTCATGAATTCAAATAACAAAGAGAATACACTCACTCGCTCATTCAAAATCTAATCGAACCTAAGCCTAGAAAAACGAACAGACATACTGGTCAGTGGAGGGACGAGCCAAATGAAAGACTGGGTGTCCGCGTGATAAACACCAAATGCTGCTATTCGCTGCAAGCCCTCTTCGCCAATTCACCATCTAGGTGGAGATTCAGGAATTTGCTGTACAACGGAGGCGCTGCTCTACACTGGGCACAAACAGTCCTACTGTATCCTCGAGGCGACTCAAAGCTGACTGAGTTCAAACTAGGAAGGGGTAAGAGAGATGGCCGTGTTTGCCAGAAGTAGGCGTGGCCTAACTTCAATGGTCAATGGAAAGAGGGCAAACGATATAGAAATGCAATAAATCACTCAGTGAAAACACTAATGTTGTGCATAAGAATGGTAACTTGTGAAACTGTGGCAAATGTTCTGAAAACCATCCCGATTGAAGTGAATACGAGGACGGTTGAACTGAGTGGTGCCCAGCGGGAATTCCACTAGAGTTCATGGTTTTCTCTCCAAAATACAATGTCACGGATTTGTATAAATTCACTCGCGCGAATTCGTGACATTACACCCCATCAAACTCAAATTTTTCTTCAGAAAAATTTTACGATATACATATACATACAGTAAATCCTAACTCAGTCACACAAGAATTACACTGTGGTGTGTGTACTATCCTACTACAGGAGAAATCACAGTCACCCATGAGCGTGAAAATCTTGTATTTGCATTAATAAAAGCAAGCTTGAGGGAAAAAAATTCTGTGACGATGGTGAAAAATCCTGCACTCAGGTCAAACTGAGCAAAAAGTTCGCTACATTTACATTAACAACTAGTTATTATTAAGCATGGTGTATGTAATACACGGTGTAGTTGTGACAGTTGTAGTGTAACTCTACCTATGTGTAAAATGATATGATACAAATTAATAGTAAATGGAGATGACAAGTCAGAAGAGAAGAGGTGGCAACATGCGGCAGAGATGATCAGCTGATCTGCACGGCAAAACTGCTACATCCGCCAGCTGTACCTGCAAAATCATTCTAGGTGGAGCATCAAAAGTGTCAGTGCGACAAACATTTTTTATTAAATTACAATTTCACTCTCTTCCTAGTAGTCAGTACATATGCTACAAAAAGTTCACCCCAGCCAAAAATTTTAAGTGACAGCCAAAGCTTTGTAGGTTCGAGGTTGCCATTATTCTGTTACTGGATACATTTTTAACCAGGAAACGTAGTCCCAGGACAGAATCTCAAAGGACCCTTGTAGAGTACTGGTTAAACCTAACTCTACACTTACGATTAATATTGGCAAGCTGAGAATCCCTGCACAATCTTGGGCAGGTCACATTTTAACACCCAACGTGGGTGTAAACACTCATGTGGATAATGTGCATTCTCTAGGAATCCTCAGAGAGGCCCACAGCTCGAGACACCACAAGGTAATTCAAACACAGCCTTGGATTGTCCCTACGGGGATCTCAAACTTCCCCCTTAACCTACGGTACACATGTATAAACAGGTCCTGGACGTAATGTGTTCTGTGGGACCAACAGGCAAGACATCAGGTCTTACTGGTACACTATTAACTGGGAACCAGGGTGGTCCTTGAACTGCATAAATCTCTGAGGACACCTGTCTTATGGAACCCAGCATATAACAGTTGCCCATGTTAGTCATCAGTTAGCAGGTGAGATATCAGGTCGGCACCTACATTGTCACTTCCCTTGATGTATCTCACAACAATGTTAAACTGCTGCAAATACAGTGTCCAGCGTGTCAGTCTTGCATTAGCCGTCTTAGTTGTGCTGAGACTAGTGAGTGGCATATGATCGGTTTCCAGAGTGAATGGTGCTCCATATAAATAATAGTAATATTTCTTAACACCATCAACCACGGCCAAGAGTTCCTTCTCAACAGTACTGTAATTCCTCTCGGCGGGTTTTAGCTTACGGCTGTGGTATGCCACTGGGAAAATTCCACCTTCCGATTCTTGCATTAATACGGCACCTACTCCATCTTGTGAAGCATCACTGTGCGATATGAAAGGTTTGTTGGAATCAGGCAATTGCAAGATAGGTTCCTTACACAGCATATTCTTAAGGGCGGCAAAAGATCTCTCTTGCGCTTCTCCCATTCAATGGTGTTTGGAGTATGTTTCCAAAGCACCTCATACAACGGTTGGGCAATGAGAGGAAATTTGGGGATAAAACTCCTGTAATACCCCACTAGGCCAAGGAATGCCCTAACCTGTTTCTTGGTCACGTGTCTCGGGGCTTCCCTAACCATTCTGATCTTGTCACCCTGACACCTGCAGCAACTGTTGCTAACAATATGTCCGAGGAACTCCACCTCACTGTGCGCATTTTTTCACTTGCTAGGCTTCACAGTCGTGTTAAAACTCTGGAGTCTACTGAAGACAATTTCCAGGAGTCTGAGGTGCTCCTCCAATGTGGCAGAATGAACAAGGACATCGTCAACGAACATTTCTACTCCTACAATACCATGGAGCACTTGTCTCATGGCACGATTGAATACTGCTGAGGAATTGGTAAGTCCAAATGGGAGGACTTTATACTGATACAACCCCTTAAGAGTAGCAAAGGCAGTGAACTGACGGCTCTCGGGGTGAAGGGGAATCTGAAAGAATCCCTTCGCCAAATTGAGCTTCATGAAATATCTTGACCCTGCCAGCTTGGAGAAGATGGCAATATGGTCACCCACTGGCTCAGCATCCACTTTGGTGATTGCATTTAGCCTCCTATAGTCGCCAAAAATCCTGACTCGACCATCCTTCTTGCGGACAACTACCATTGAACTACAGTAAGGAAATGAGGACTTTTCAATAATACCCACAGTCTGTGTGTCGGCTATTTCACTATCTACTGCATCCAGTGGTTGCATGGGAATTGGATATGACTTAACCTTTTTGGGAGTATTGCTGGTCAACTCAATTTTGTGACAATCAACCTTTGCGAGGCTAGGTTGGTCAGAGAAGACATCAGCATACTGACAGAGCAGTGACTTTATGGCATTCTGGTCACCTAATGCTAAGTCAGTGTTAAGTAAGACATCTCCAACAGTCTCCTCCTGATGGGACTGAACGGTTTTGGGCTTGTCATCATGGTCATCAGCTGGGATCACCGCATCTGCCCCGCTTTCTTCCAGTGGTTGGTCACTGTCATTGGCTACTCATGGGCCAGTCTCCTTGAGGTTTGACTCATGATAAGCCTTCATCATGTTAAAGTGGAACCTTTTACGAAGATTCCCCATCTGAATTATGTAGCTGGGGTCTGAAATGTGTTCTACTACATCATGTGGACCCTCCACTGTGCCAACAACTTGTTCTGGGGAGTGGGGATAAACACCAAGCACTTATCGCCTGGACTGAATTTCCGAAGCTTTGCCTTCATATCATAATAAGTTTTCTGAACTTCGCGCATCTTGATCAGTTCTTCCTTAGCTAACTCGCACATCGACTGGAGGTCGTCAGCTAGATCAAGGACATAGGTGTAAGTGGTTTTGACTTCAGAGTCAGGTTCTTCATCATACCATAGCTTGCGAAGGACTTGAAGTGGTCCATGGACTGACTTCCATACACCAGTTCAAAAAGTGAGAACTGTGGGGCATCTTGATAAGCAAATAGAAGAGGAGCAATGAACCACGGCCATTCCTTTGGCTGTTTGGTGGCCATGCGCTTTAACATCTTCTTCAGAGTCCCACTGAACCTCTCACACAACCTGTTACACATGGGATGATAGGGCATAGTTTGCAAGCCTGGATGGACAACAACCTGAATCCTTCGTTCATCATTGCAGAGGTGAACTGCGAACCCCGGTCGCTTAAGACCTCCTTGGAGATACCTACGTGACAGAACTCTTCAATCAATGCCTCAGCAACAGTCACAGCATCTATATTCTTAAGGGCCATGGCTTCAGGTCACCGTGTGCTAAAATCAATGATAGCGAGGAAATACTTTGATCCATCACTTGCCCTAGGAGAGATTGGCCCAACAATGTTAGCCGCTACTCTCTCGAACGGTTCAAAGATTATGGGCACTGGTTTCAATGGCGCAGGATGGACACATCCCCTGTCAGTGGTACGCTGACACACATCACAGAAATGCACAAGCCTAGTTATTTCCTGTCCCATTCCTGGCCAGAAAAAGTCAGCATGGATGCGGTCAGAGGTCTTCTTTTGGCCCATGTGACCTCCCATCACTGAACAATGACCCAATTCGAACACTGCTCGGCGATACTTCGCAGGAACGATGAACTGCAGTCGAACCTTGCCCTGGGGTGTTTGTGACTCACGGTACAGCCATCCTCGCTTATGAAGGAACCTGGCTTGACCTCCCTGTGAGTACTTAATCACATTACCTTCCAGCTTCTTATGCACTGAAGCAAGTGTCGGGTCGGACTGTTGCTCTTGGACAACATCTTGACTATGAATCAGATCTTGCAGTATTACGATTGTCAACGGGGTGACACAGTTCGGAGCCTTGGCCACGGCTCGTGTTACTGCAACAGCCGAAGTCTGAGTAGCAACATTTATGGCGCAACTATTTTTGACGCTTGGTATGTTGCCAATAATGAGGTCAAACAAAAGTTCTGGCATGACAAGAGCAGCTGTCAGACCAGTGTAGAAAGGAGATGCCACCTGGATACATGCCTCAGGGAACAATCTCACTGATCCATCAATATGTCTAACTTGGATCTGCTTACCTGTGTACTCGTCGGGCCGAACTAAACTCTGCTTGACGGAGCAACCAGAGGAACCATTATCTCTCAAAACATTTACGGAAACACCTCCCACAAACCCTGGCTGAACAAGAAAGGCAGTGTTGCTGGTGGAAGAGTCTGAGGAGGTAGCAGCCAGTCATTGATGAGACTGTGGAACGAATGATGCAGCAAATGTGGCCCCCTGAGAACTAGATGCCTGAGGGGTTGTGCTCACCATCTGAGGAGTTGGAGCATTGACCACCTGTGATGGAGAGTTCACTGTCACTGGGGGACTAGTGAACTGTGGAGAAGTACCTGTACTGGTGGGGTTGGCACCACTGTGCGCTTGTTGTAGAATAAAGGGTGCATTTGAATCCTGCCTCCGATACACTAAAGTCGATTGTCTTGACTGAGGGTTACGTGGTATGTCCTTGCTCTACTGCTGCTGGAAATATCGATACTGCTGCTGGTTAGGGTTCTGCTTGTACCGCTTCCACTCAGGTTTCTGGGTATTTTGCCCCTGGTTCTTCTGCGGTTTGTTTGGACCTTGGCCATTATTCTGAGAAAGGCCTTGATGCTGGAGTTCAGTCTGAGACGGTTTCCCAGATTTGTCAGCTTTCCTGTTCCAGGCGTGCTGCTTACAAGTTTGATACCCATACGCAGTGAAGAATGCATCAGCCTCCCCCACCATTTGGCTGGCATCCCTTACCTGGCAGATCTTAAGCTGAGCCATAAGCTCAGCAGGCCATGACTTTTCTAGCTTCGTGCGCAGCATAAGGTCAATTATCCCCTCTCGCGTGGGAGGGGTTTCATCTTTCTCCATCCACTCATCTAAGTAAGCAGTAAGTCGATCAAGAAACTAAACAGCAATCTCCATTTCTTGTAGATGCACCCTCATAAACTGACTCCTGGCGTTCTCAACTGTGAGTCCGTACGCTTTGATAAGTGCAGCCTTCATCACCTCATACGCGAGATTGTCTCCACGAATTCTGTGGAGAATATTGGGGCAGGGCCCTCAAACAAGCTATGAAACTGGAGCCGCTTAGCTGCCTCATCCACCTGGTACAGCTGCGCCATGTCTTCGAAACGAGCTATGAATGGCTCGATTCACTTGCCTTCCTTGTATGGAGGAAGCTTGAGGCATGGGGTTGCCAGAACATGTGCAGGGTGAGCACTCGTGGAGCTTGGGTTAGCTGCACCAGATGTCTCTGAAGCCAAGGGGTCTTGCTTCAGCTTCAGCATCTCAAGTTCATGTTTCTCACGTGCCTCGCACTCGACACATTCGTGTTCTCGTTTGCTCTCTCTTATTCACATTCTCTCTCTCGTTGTTCTCGCTCATGTTCGCGTTGTTCTCACTCGTGTTCGCGTTGAATTCTATGCTTCTCACGGGCATCACTCTCATGCTGTTGTTCGTGACTAAACCGTGAGAACACATATTCTTTAATTTGTTGGGCATTGGTAAGCCCCATATCATTGGCTTCCTGTATATGTATATTAGTGGTCATGATGCTAACTCAGCTAAGGCTGAGTGGACTAAAGACTGAGTACTGACTGCTATTTTGCAGAGAAATACTAATAATCAAAAGTAAAGAATATAGGGACAGGCTGGTGGTGACCAATCTTATCTAGTTAAGCTGGTAAAGAAAATTTAAAAAAAATGCAACTGACTGGGAAAACTATTATGTAAAATTAAGAGATGAATCAATAACCACCAGTAAGATAGTGCCTATAGACTTTAATGATTAATACTTAGGTGTGAGTGAGTGAGTATTATTTCATTAATAACTTTAGAGCTAGGAGTTAATATCCTGGAATGAGGTCGCCAGATGTCATGGGGGGGATGTGAAATTTAAGAATTAAAAATGCTTGATATTACTTGACAATAGAGACAAGGAATTGACTTGTGAAAATCAAGTAGTAAGTTTTGCTTTATGCCAGCTTACTTCGCCGATTCTCTAAGGAAGAGAATTTATAAACCTTCTCAACAGTACACAGCAGAGCCTAATTACTCACGAGTGCTGTTTGTTAGTTCTGTTAGCCTCTTGAGAAAGTGACTCCACCGCTGACAATCAATAACTAATGCTAATAATAATAGACAGGTTCTTGCCAGTGCATAACTCCTGACTGGCACAACAGATTTAAGTTTGATACAAAAGAACTGGCCTAAGTACCAGTTATGGATAATGTAAAGTTTGTGCAAACTAGGAGCAGCAACTAAAGTAAGCTTAATGTGGAGAAATAAAACACGATTCTAATTACATTAAGCTCAAAGAAAAGAACTGTAAATTTAATGATTACAATAAAATAAATTTACGTTATATGAGTCTCAAAATTAATTCACGGTCACTAGGGAACTCATGAATTCAAATAACAAAGAGAATACACTCACTCGCTCAATCAAAAGCTAATAGAACTTAGAACAGAAATACTGGTCAGTGGAGGGATGAGCCGAACGAAAGACTAGGCGTCCGCATGATGAACAAGAAATGCTGCTATTCGCTGCAAGCCTGCTTTGGCAATTCACCGTCTAGGTTGAGATTCAGGAATTTGCTGTACAACGGAGGCGCTGCTCTACACTGGGCACAAACGGTCCTATCCTACAGGCGACTCAAAGCTGACTGAATTCAAACTAAGGAGGGGTAAGAGAGATGGCCGTGTTTGCCAGAAGTAGGCATGGCTTAACTTCAACGGTCAACGGAAAGAGGGCGAACGATATAGAAACGCAATAAATCAGTGAAAGCACTAATGTGTATAGGAATGATCACTTGTGAAACAGTGGCAAATGTTCTGAAAACCATCCCAATCGAATTGAATACGAGGACGGTTGAACTGAGTGATGCCCAGCGGGAATTCCACTAGAGTTCGTGGTTTCTTCTCCAAAGTACAATGTCACGAATTTGTATAAATACACTCGTGCGAATTCGTGACAAACTGGTTGCTAAAATACTGTATAAACAAAAGTACTGAGAACTTGCTGAATGTAAACCATAGTGGCCAGTTACCATATGCAATGTTGTGCTTCTTGCTTGCCACCTCCAGGCGATTTCATTTTCTTTATTATGAGCCACCTATATTTTTAGTGGGGTAAGTATAAACTACGTAATCCACTTAATATTACATGCCTCCAGATGGTCATATTTAGCAAAGGGGACATATTGGCACATATTCACGTACTTTAAGGAGGCTCTCTAGCAGCTCTCGCATACCTATTTATTTTTGGATTCGGCCGGTAAATATACAGTAGAGTATTTTGTATGTTATTTGCGAAGGGTACAGTGATAACAGATTAATATAAATAACTCAGAAAAAGAAAGGGTGTAATAAGTAAAATATATAAATCTTTAGGAAGAAATGATAGGGAGTTTCCTTAATCGACGAGAATACGGACCTTTTTGTACTGCAGGGGTAAATGAAGGGTATTATTTTTTTCCATATACTTCCAGAGGATTTTTATTCAGCCATGGAGTTAAATGTACTAAAGTGGTAATTTATTATTGGCTATATGTAGCCTCTCCAGTTCGCAAAATTTCTCCTAATTAAACAAATGGTTTGAATGTACCAAAAATTAATATAATACGGTAGCACGTCATCGTCATCTACCCCTCTGTCTACAGCCAGACGCCTTAATCCCATAAGAGATGGTTACAAACAAATCGCCTCCGTTCACCCTGTCCCCCACCATTTCGATGCCCTCCCCCAGCTCATACTCCCCTCTTTCATATACCTCTCCACTCCGTCCCTCCATATCATCCTCGGTATCCCCTTTACTCTTCCCCCTTTCTATCTCTCTCACCTGCATTCCTCTCGTTAGTCTCTCCCTCAAAATTTTCTCCACGTTGCCAGACCACCTCAGTGTATTTTTCCTAACGCTATCTATCACATCCACATCCACACAACAACGCTCCTTCTGACCAGATTTGTCAGTCTGTCTCTCCATGTAACTCCACATGGTTCACTCAAGTAACTCATTTTCACTGTTATCTCTATTGGCTTGTGTCCTTACAACATGGTCCAACTTCGCTTCCATATGTTTCAGTTGATATCACAATACAGTCATGCAGTGACTTTTTGATTTCCATGCTCACTTCCCTATTTCTTAACACTGCTTTCAAAGAACCAGCAACTTTTCTTTCCTGTTGAACCCTTTAAGCACTTCATCCTCTAGGCTTCCATCCTTACTCATCACACTACCTGGGTAATAAATGCACTCACATTTTCGATGAGTTTGGGAGAGTGTGTAAGAAACGGAATCTAAAGGTGAATGTAGGGAAGGGTAAAGCGATGGTTTTTGAGAGAGGTGAAGTCAGTGAATGTACAGCGAGGTTGGATGGTGAGGAATTGGAAAATGTGAGTACGTTTAAGTACTTGGGTAGTGTGATGAGTAAGGACGGAGGTTTGGACGGTGAAGTGCTTGAAAGGGTACAGCAGGGAAGAAAGGTTACTGGTTCCTTGAAAGTAGTGATAAGAAGCAAGGAAGTAAGCATGGCAGTGAAAAAGTTACTACATGACAGTATTGTGATACCAACTCTAACGTATGGAAGTGAAGCTTGGACGTTGCTGGAAGGACACAAGTCAAGAGTGAGAGCAGTGGAAATGAGTTATTTAAGAGGAGCCTGTGGAGTCACATGGAGAGACAGGCTGACAAATGAGGATATAAAGGAGCGTTGTGGTGTGGATGTGGATGTGATAGGAAGCGTTAGGAGGAATACACTGAGGTGGTTTGGCCATGTGGAGAGGACGGAGGGTGAAAGACTGACGAAGAGAGTGTATGTGATTGAGATGGAGGGGGGAAGAGGGAGGGGGAGGCCGAGGATGAGATGAAGTGATGGGATGGAGAGGTATATGAGAGAGGGGGGTGTGAGTTGGGAGCGGGGCAGTGAAATGGCGGGGGACAGGGCGACGTGGAAGCGATTTGTTTGTGGCCACCCCGAACGGGATTGAGGCGTCTGGCAAGAGAGAGATAGATAGACATTTTCGATTTCCTTATTATGCAACCCCACTGTGCACCCAGTGACTTCATTTCTCTTTAAAACCACAACTTTACTCTTCCCTACATTCACCTTTAGATTCCGTTCCTTACACACCCTCACTCACTCACCAGGCCTTGCAGTTCCCCTTCGTCTTCACTTAACAATACAGTATCACCACCACCTTTGGCTCTCCTCTCCTTTCACTGATCCACCTGGTGAACAAGCCTACACCTTTTCTATCCTTAATGACCTAGAGCAGCTTGTACAGCACCTTACCCGTATCCCTGACCGCCTTGGAGAGAGCTCCAACATACTTGATCTCTTCCTTACAACTAATCCTTCTGCTTACACTGTTAATCTTTTCTCTCCGTTGGGCTCCTCCGATCATAACCTTATCACCTTAACCTGTCCTATCGCTCCGGTACGGCCTGCGGACCCTCCAAAAAAACGTCGTCTCTGGCACTTTGGAGCTGCGGATTGGGAGGCCCTCAGGCAGTACTTCTTTGATTTTCCCTGGAATGATTATTGCTTTCATGGCCGGGAGCCATCTGGGTGTGCCTTGCGCATTACGGAGGTTATTCTCTCGGGCATGGAAGCATACATTCCTTTCTCATATCCTTTGACTAACGCAAGAAAGCCTTGGTTTAATCACGCTTGTTCTAATGCTGTCCGCAACAAGGAGAGGGCCTATAAAAGGTACCAGAGCCAACCCACCCCTGAATCACATCTTTCATACATTTCTGCCTGGAATTGTGCTAAGTCTGTTCTTCGCTCTGCTAAAAATAATTTCATCCGTACAAAATGCTCTCAACTCACCAACTCGAACTCTCCCCGCTCCTTCTGGCACCTTGCCAAAAACCTTTCTAACAACTTTACCTCATCATCCTTCCCTCCTGTTTTCTACTCTGATGGCTCTGTAGCTATTTCTTCTACTGATAAAGCAGATCTCTTCACTCAGACTTTCTCCTCCAATTCCAACTTAGATGATTCCAGTGCTGTTCCTCCATCACTTCTCCCCTCAGACTTCCTCATGGCTAACGTTAAAATTTCTTCAGCTGATGTATTTTCTGCCATCACAGGCCTCAGTACTAATAAGGCACATGGGCCTGATGGAGTCCCTCCTGTTGTTCTCAAGAACTGTGCTTCTGTGCTTACACCCTGCCTAGGCAAACTCTTTCGCCTTTGTCTGTCAACTTGTACCTTTCTTTCTTGCTGGAAGTTTGCTCTCATTCAGCCAGTCCCAAAGAAGGGTGACCATTCCCAACCCTCTAACTATCGCCCAATTGCTTTAACATCCTGTATCTCAAAAGTTTTTGAGTCTATTCTTAATAGAAAAATTTTAAAGCATCTTTCCTATCACAACCTTCTTTCTGATCGTCAGTATGGGTTCCGTCAGGGACGCTCCACAGGCGACCTTCTCACCTACCTTTCAGACTCCTGGTCATCCTTCTTTCCGGACTTTGGCGAAAGCTTTGCTAATGCACTTGACCTCTCAAAGGCTTTCGATCAAGTCTGGCATTAATCTTTAATTTCCAAACTGCCATCTTACGGTTTCTATCCTTCTTTCTGTGCCTTCATCTCTAGCTTCCTTTCTGGTCGTTCTATAGCCGCTGTTGTAGATGGCTATCATTCATCTCCTACATCTATTAACAGTGGTGTTCCTCAGGGCTCTGTTCTATCACCAACTCTCTTCCTTTTATTCATCAATGACCTTCTAAGCTGTACATCTAACCCTATCGACTCATACGCTGATGACTCCACCGTTCACCTTTCCATTCGATTCCCACAACGTCCATCTCAGCAGTTACTTCAACAGGCAAGGGATAAGGCTATGGCACACCTAATGTCTGACTTCTAATGTCTGACTTGGCTTGTATCTCTGACTAGGGTACAAATAATTTGGTTGTTTTTAATGCATCTAAGATTAAGTTTTTGCACCTATCAACCCAACAAAATCTTCCACAGGTATACCCACTTATGTTTAATAATACTTAACTTAATCCTGCATCATCCTTGAACATGCTTGGGGTTTCATTTGCTCGGGACTTGTCTTGGAAAGATCATATTACATCTCTTGTAAAATCTGCTTCCAAGCGATTGGGTGTGCTAAGCCGACTCCGTTCTTTCTTTGCCCCTGCACAATTGTTGACTCTATACAGGGGTTTTATCCGCCCCTGTGTGGAGTACAACTCTCATGTGTGGGGAGGCTCCTCACATACAGCTCTTCTCAATAGGGTGGAGTCAAAGGCTTTTCGTCTCATTAACTCTCCCCCTCTTACTGACTCCCTTCAACCTCTGTCTCTTCGCCGCAGTGTTGCATCTTTATCTCTTTTCTATCGCTACTTCAATGGTCACTGCTCCTCTGAACTGTCTGCATGCATTCCTCCACTTCTACGACGGGCGCGTAGCACCCGTCTAGCAGCAAACTCTCACCCCTTTTGTGTCCAACTCTCTAATGCAAGAGTTAACCGTTACTCCCAGTCCCTCATTTATGGAACAGGTCAACTCTGTAACTGTCTCCCTCTGTCTGTATTTCCTGCTTCCTATGATCTCCAGTCTTTCAAACGCAGTGTGTCCAGGCATCTCGAAATGAATGGATCTTGAATTTGGCTCTCTCTTGTATTTTGTTTTTCTCTTGGAAGGAACAGTTTTGCGGGCTCATGGCCTTTGGTTCCTTCTTCTTCACATAAAAAAAAAATACACCAGAACAGGAAGTTTCCAAACGCTGCCCTTTCTCATTAGGGCTGCGCCAATATTCACTACCGTACCTTGTATCCCTTATAACCCCATCCAGTTACAGATTGAGCAGCCATGGAGACATAACACACCCCTCTTGCAATCCAACATTCAGATAGAAAAATTCACTCAGCTCACCATCCACAGGCAGTGCAGCCTCAGTGCCCTCATACATACTCATCACGGCATTCAACAGCTTCCCACTTACTCCATATTATTCTTAATATTTTCCACATTCCTTGTCTGTCCACTCAGTCATATGCTTTTTGTACATCAGTGAATGCCGCATATAACTTCTTTCGCTTCTCTATCAACTCTTTCACTAACGACGTTCGTAAAGAGATTATATCATGCTAACACTAAGGTTCACTATTGACTGGAAAGTACGCATTTACTTTGAAGGCATGTATCCATATATTGAAATTGTGTTTCTCGTGAAGATACAATAATTTCGGTCAGATCAATGCTTTCTCAAGAAAAGCAGAAGAAACTAACGTGCACAGTATAATATATCAAGGCAAGGGTGAGAGAGAGGGAGGGAAGTAGGGGAGCGAGGGAGAAGGACACAGTGTGGTTAAGGAATAGGAAAAAGAGAATAGAGAGAGGAGGAAGGGAAGCCATTATTATCACATACGCTAAAAAAAATCCACCCTTCATGCTATCACACTATCCACTCATTCCCTGATAAATTCACCTTCATGCTAATACGCCATCCATTTATGCACTGCTGAATCCACTCTTCATGCCAATACGCAATTCACTCATACAGTAATAAATCCACCCTGCATTTGATCTAACCCTTTCAAATGTTCATTATAGTAGTAACTACAATGTGGTAATTTTATCTTGGCATAAAATGACCTCTCTGTCTGTCTGTCTGTCTGTCTGTCTCTCTCTCTCTCTCTCTCTCTCTCTCTCGCGCGCGCGCGCGCGCGCGCGCACGTACTGAACTGTAGCAAGTAATTAACACTGCAGTATTATGCTAGTCACGAAAAGGTGGTACGGGTAAGATGTAGAACCGTGTTACTGTCTGATTTTGAAGTCATGGTACGTAAAATAAACTGCATTGAGGACTAAAAACTTCTTCAAGTTAAGGTAAAGGATCTATGATTATTACGCACTCTTGCAAAAATACCTAAACATATTTTTTTTGGGGGGAGGGGGGGAGTTCTTCAGCTTGTGGTAGGCATCTCGAACTGGAGTGGTTTGATGCAGCCTTCAACCCTTTAATATTCGTATGCACATTAGGGGTAAAAAAAAAAAAAAAAAAAATTCTTTTCATTTTCTGAAAAGGGAACAACTTTTAAAACATTTCTTTATATTTCCTTTAGTTCTCATAATATGTCTCAGCATTTTTTTTTTGTATTGGAGTGCCTGAATAGGGCAGCATTGCTCATAATTCATGAGCATGGCAACCTAAAAAAAAAAAAAAAAAAAAAAAAGTGTACTGTATTAGAAATAAACCTTGTGAATATCAGTTTTGGACAAAAAACAAAACAAAAACAATAACTGTGCATCCATAAAGCTTTCCAGTTATTAATATCATTGTTTTATTTTGCAGTATGTAATCTATCTATCTATCTATCTATTGCCAGACGCCTCAATCCCGTTTGGGGTGGCCACAAACAAATCGCCTCCAAGTCGCCCTGTCCTTCGCCATTTCATTCCCCTGCTTCCAACTCACACTCCTCTCTCTCATATACCTCTCCACCCCATCTCTCCATCTCATCCTCGGCCTCCCCCTCCCTCTTTCCCCCTCCACCTCACTCACATACACTCTCTTCGTCAGTCTTTCACCCTCCATCCTCTCCACATGGCCAAACCACCTCAGTGTGTTCCTCATAACGCTTCCTATCACATCCACATCAACACCACAACGCTTCTTTATATCCTAATTCGTCAGCCTGTCTCTCCATGTGACTCCACAGGCTCCTCTTAAATAACTCATTTCCACTGCTCTCACTCTTGACTTGTGTCCTTCCAACAACGTCCAAGCTTCACTTCCGTACGTTAGAGTTGGTATCATAATACTGTCATGTAGTAACTTTTTCACTTCCATGCTCACTTCCCTGTTTCTTATCACTGCTTTCAAAGAACCAGCAACCTTTCTTCCCTGCTGTACCCTTTCAAGCACTTCACCCTCCAAACCTCCATCCTTACTCATCACACTACCCAAGTTCTTAAACGTACTCACATTTTCCAATTCCTCACCATCCAACCTCGCTATACATTCACTGACTTCACCTCTCTCAAAGACCATCACTTTACTCTTCCCTACATTCACCTTTAGATTCCGTTTCTTAAGCCCGGGTCACACGAGCACTTTTTTCGGCAATAAATAATCGGCAATATACAGCCAAGCCGATTTTGTGAGAATATGAAGCCGAGTCTGGTCACACGTAGTTAGACAGGTTTGTTCCTGATTTCGGCTCAACTGTTTATTCGGTGCCAGACCGAGTCGTACGTGTACAATAACAAGCTGAAGCAGGTCTGTTTGATTTGACCGGAGGGGGTAGACAACAACATCACAGATATGGATGATAATATAGCTGCTTATGCTATGTTATTACTTCTGAAGAAAAAGAAGCAAAAGAAGAAAGGAAGGAAGCGTCTGTGGAGTCGTGAGTGGCTACAGAGAAGGAAAGAAGAGAGTATGGCTTTCAGACTGATGAGGGAGCTAAGAGAAGAAGATCCAGCCAGCCTGGGAAATTGGATTAGGCTAGACCAGGGGCAGTTCCAAGAGCTCCTTACCCTGGTCACTCCAGTAATTGAAAAGCAGAATACCAACATGCGTGAAGCAGTGACTGCCAACGAACGCCTAACCTTGACACTTTGTGATTTAGCATCAGGTAAGTTTGTCTGGTACCTTGTTGGGCAGCCCAATTAAGAAGTTTTGGTGTCAACTTCAATTTTTGGGTGAACATTTGTGTGTGTGGGTGGGTGTGTGATTCAGGGATAATACTGATTTCTATTAAAAAAAAAAATAATCTAACCAACTGAATAACCTATCCTTGAACTGAATCTGAAAGTCATTTCATACAGTGACTGCCCTGGTAATTTATGATGGTTGCTGTTGAAAAAGGGGTATTTACCATTTGACACTAAAACTTCTTAAATACTCATCCACATATAGGCCTATTAAAGAAACCCATATGAAGTATTTCCAAATTTTGGTATTTTTGTATATTATGTCCACCTGCAATAATGTGGACTAAGAGCAGATTTTGCAAAATTACGTATTTCCAATACAAAAATGGGAAGAAAAAAATTACTCATCAAAATACACCAGAAAGTGTTGTGGAAGGGGGGCAGGGGGTGTACTGGCTACTTGTAAAAGTTTACCATCCAAGCCACCTTCTTTATGATGAACATAATAGTAAATACAGGTAACTACAGTCTTAGATACTATGAAATATTTTCATATGTAAATTGTTCTCACCTCCATTTAGCTGTGAGAGTTCTGGGTATTCTTCCATGAGAGTGGCTGCAATGTTGTTGAAAATCTCCTGCCTCAGCTTGGTTTTGTGATAAAGAGGATCTCTTGGGTCCCACAGACATGGATTCTGCCCCACATATTCAAGTAATGAGGCCTCAGAAGACCGACACCAAGCCATTTTCTTCTTTATGTTTGCCATCGCGAATTGTTTTGAAGATATGTTCACTTGGAGTTTGCTGCACGCTGGTACACCTTTGTTTTTCGTACTGTGACTGTCTTGCTTTCAGTTTAAACAATAGATTGTATAATATTTGGATACTGTGCCTGTACTTGAATCAATAGCTGACATAAAATAGCATTTTTAAACAAAATTTTTTTATTCTCACACAACAGGTCTCTATGATTGTCTTCTCACAATACTGTACAGAGGTCAAGACAGTACTCACTATGTCTGCCACCCTCACATATATATAATATAACTTTTTAATGAGCATTGGCTTGATTAATCATATATAAAAGCTTCACAAATTTCTCAGGTGAAGCATCAGTTGTCAATTCTGCTCCGTAGTATTGCCGAAAATCGGCAATAAAAGACGGACACGACCGACTCACCAAAATATCGGCAATTCTAGCCGAGTTTCAGCCGAGTTTGTGTTGCCGGCTATTTATTGCCGAAAAAAGTGCTCGTGTGACCCGGGCTTTACACACTCTCTCAAACTCATCCACCAAGCCTTGCAGCTCCCGTTCATCTTCACTCAACAACACAGTATCATCTGCAAACAACAGTACAGGGAGTTTCCAAACACTATCCTCTCTCACCAGGGCCACTCCAACATCCACTACCCTACCTTGTACCTCTTTTATTATCCCATCCATGTACAGATTGAACAACCATGGAGACATGACACATCCCTGTTTCAACCCAACTTTCAAAGAGAAAAATTCACTTAGTTCACCATCCACACGCACTGCAGCCTTCGCACCATCGTACATACTCTTCACAGCATTCAACAACTTCCCATCTACTCCATATATTCTTAACACTTTCCACAATCCTAGTCTATCCACCCTGTCATATGCTTTCTCCAAATCCATGAAAGCCGCATACAACTTCTTTCCCTTCTCTAGAAACTTTTCCACTAAAGATCTGAGAATGAATATCTGATCAACACAACCTCTTCCCTTCCTAAAGCCTCCCTGTTCTTCTCCAACTAATTTCTCTGTTCTTTCTCTAACTCTGTCAATAATTTATCCTACCATACACTTTTCCTATTATACTAAGAAGACAAATTCCCCTATGATTACCACACACTTCTTTTTCCCCTTTTCCTTTGTACAAGGGAATAATTATACCTGACTTCCAATCCTCCGGGACTCTACCTTCCTCCCAGGCCAATCTGCACATCTTCCACATCCATTCTACTTCTATCTCTCCCCCATGCTTCAGCATTTCACCACACACTCCATCAATTCCTGGGGCTTTCCCTGATTTAACTTTCTTCATTGCTTCCACAACTTCTATCCTACTGATTTCTTCCTGTCTTCTCACCTCCCTCCTTCTCCCAGCCATTCCCCAGCCACTTATACTCGCATTACTTCCATCCTCCGCGTTCAACAATTCCTTAAAGTGTTCTCTCCATCTGCTCACTTTTTCTCCCTTCTCCACTAGTAATCTATATAATCAATATATGTTTATTCTTTGTATACAAGAACCTTTTACATCACACAAATGTATTTACTGTATACGGCCTGTTTCCTCATTGCATATCAAATGCAAAAGTTTTTCTTTTCTCTACCTCCACTTCAGTACACTTTGCACTCATTGAATATGTCTCACCATTTTTACTGAGCAAAAGGTTAAAGTCCATCATCGTATTGCTCTGCATCATAGGTACTAAAGCCACTAATCTTCACGTTTTCGCCCATAAAACGTGTGAGCATTCATTACAGTGTCTGAAAGAATTGTAAACAATCATAAAAACACTGTTTCTATGATAAGTCAACAGTTTTGTTGAACTGTTCCAGTACCATGTAGTTTTACCATAAACATTTTGTTCAACAATATTGTTCAGCATTAATTAAGAATCTAGTGCTGTATTGTACACATTATATATCTTATGATACTGGTATTCAAAATAATCAGTGTATAGAAAATACAAAAATGGTGCAGAAATACTGCATATCTTTCAATAAACCACTAAAAGTGAATGAGAAAGATGAGGAATATCAGGCCTCTTTGCTACCTGAGAGGGTGTGTTTACTCTGAGTCAGTTGTCTGACACGTGATGCCATCTGTTGAGGGGATCCTGCACCAAGGCAAAGGCTATGCTATTGCTGGCAGCATGGACAGGGTTTCTCTTTTCTGTACCTCCACGTTAGTGTACTTTGTACATGTTGAATGTACGTGCCTCACCATTTTTGTTGAGCAAAAGGTTAAAGGGTTTTAACCTCTTGAGTTTAGTGAGTTAATATATTTTGTAATATTCAGCCTCCAGGTCATTTTATTCAACTTAGACGAGACGAGCTGTACTGTACTTGAGAAGTCAGAAATACGGTAGCCTTTACTGTCTATGGGGATCGTATTCTCGTTCAGCAAGGAGGCTTCCTATTACCTCTCCCTCAGCAATTTATTTTTGGATCGGGCTAGTTAATAATTTTATACTTTATGTATTCACAGTATGGTGATATCAGAATTATTTGAATACAAAAGACGAGAGTAATGTATAACGATAAAAAAAAAAAATTGCTTTGAAATGGTGTTAGGGAGCCGACGAGAATGTGGGTCTGGTGGTTCATCAAACGTGCCCTAATAACCCCTTCAGTTCAGTGACGTATTTTTCATCTTAATCAGACAACTCACCGAAAATTTCATTCAATTCTGGAAAGACCTCTAGCTTTCCAGGGGTTACTGAAAGCAATGCCAGTACACTAACCTTGGAAAAGCTATCATAGGCTGAATAAATTCGTCTGAACATAGCGAAAATAAACTAGGAATGACATCACGGTAGGGGGAAAAAATATGAGAAAATGCATCTTTAGACTGAAAGGATTATTTTTTTTTTTAACAGGTGCTCTTCTAGACTGCCTAAAATCATCTGGTGGCACGTGAATTTTTGCTGTATATAAATTAAAACTGGTCAAGATGATTTCTGCTATTACAGGATGCTTCAGAAAGATGTTAACACTTAATATTAACACCCATTGAGATAGAACTGGCAACACACGAGATGCTTACACATATGTGTTCATAGCTTTAAAGAGTTAGACAGTGTCCACTGTTTTGCATCATTATCAGCACATTCGTGGACCAGTGCAGTCAACGAGAAAGGAAATGTTTAAAACATTTTCCAGGTGAGTGTTAACATTATGCTGAAGCACCCTGCATTATCATTTCTGGTTAAGAAACAACCAACCCTGCTGTATTCTCTTATGTTTCTTCAAGACTGAGAAGTGCCGAACAATATAATATTTGTACACTTACAGCGAATTTCTGACGTTTTGCCTGTAATTCATTCCTAGAAGTTGTGCCAGCCTTGTGTGTGTGTGTGTGTGTGTGTGTGTGAGAGAGAGAGAGAGAGAGAGAGAGAGAGAGAGAGAGAGAGAGAGGAGAATATATTGTATATAGATAGACAGATAGATAGATAGATAGATAGATCAATAGATAGATAGATAAATATTGTTATGGGAGTGTATATTACGGTGCACTCTTAGCCCTTAATTAATCACCAAAAGGGATAAGGTAAAGCTTACAAGAAAACTAACTTAACTTTACTCTACACTATACCATACACAACCAAAGAAGAAACCAGGGTTAGTTTTACAAAAGGAGGATTCATATAGACCTCAGGATACAAATATATAACAAGTTATTTCTTACCTAACCAGAATACACTCAGTGGAAGCTAAGTACTCACAAAGCTCGAGGAAACGTGGAGACTTCGAAGGTTGAATCCAAATATAAATCACACACTAGTGTAAAGGGAGGAGTGAACCAAAACTGGGAAATGGTGCACAAACAGTGTGTTTTGTAATCAAAGTCACGTATTGAGTAGTGTTGGGGAAAAGTGCAACACAATGTGACAAAAGTGTAATATGACAGTAAATCTGTACAAATGTGTACAAAAATGTGTGTACAAAAAATTAGAAAAAAATGTGTGTCTGTACAAAAGAGACAAAAAATGTGTCTCTTCACATATTCCTCGACCTTATAAAGGAGACTTACTCCGCCTTTCTCAGCTAATTAACCACTAGGCTGTATTAAAAATAATCTCCGTCCATACAGAAACAATAGAGGCACCTGCTACCAAGGGGAGCCAATGGCGGAGTTACACAAATTACACAAGACCAGTGACGTCTCTTGTTCATCTAGTATGTGGCGCTTGATGAACATTTGTTCGCACTGACTGATTAATGAAATGACATCAATGCGATCCTTGTCTGTGCCAGAGAATTTTGTGGCAGTCTTATCCTCGTGATACACAAAAACGTGAGGTGTGGTTTTTAGATCAGCAGTATTTGGTTCTTGATTCATATTTAATGATTGCCCTGTTAATTCAACTTGTACGAGTTTATCGTTATGTGAGGGAATGGTGGAATATGTATGACCGGACCGGTGAACCCTGTTAAGTATATTGGCATACATATGCAAGGCAGCTGCAAAGTCGACACTCTCTATGTCTGAAGGGGTTTCCCACTCATCATCCGAAACTCCCGTATTTGTTTCTTTATCTATAACGTGTGGTGAGGGTTGTACAATGGGTGGTCTGTCTCTTAATTGTGAGTCTGATGTTGTGGCAATTTGTGTGTCATCTGATATTAACGTGGGTGGTGGCGAAAATATTCCTGTCATTAAGATATGATGTTATGAAATACGCCTCTTGTTTATTTATGTCCTAGCAAACTAGATGATTAAATAAGTTGAATATAGCTAATTTTAGCACTGAGAAGAAATGAGCAAGTATAATTTTACCCACTTGATACAGATCGTAGAGGTGTGTCGATACAAAAGTCAAACTCGGAAGAAAATACAGGTTTGGTTGAAGATCTCTTGATAATTCTAGTGGTGTGTTGATGGACGATATTACTCAGGAAACTCCATGGCCTGGTATTTGTAGTGGTTAACGGCTGTCCCAGGCAAACCTCAGCATAGAACGTCGAATTTCCAACTTAACTGTGAAAATAAGTGAATATGAGTAGGAGCTATGTGAATAATGAGTAATGAGTAGTGGGTGAGAAGTGCCTGGTGTCAGTCACACGTTGCTTGGCATGGCAGACTCGCGTTGTGATGTCATCTCAGCACATGGTGACGTCGGCTTCCCACACTGGTAGCTGTGGTGAGTGAATGAGTAGCGATGAGTAACTTGAGTGAAGACGAGTGAGTAAGATGAGTTGTGAGTCGTGTCTCACTCTTCGTTTGTTTGTTCCGTTTTTCTATGTGGAAGTTTTCTCGGTCCTTTTCTCTAGTGATTTACTCGTTGTGGGATGAAGACTGCCGCTACTTGTAGGTGCGTGTAGAAGATTATACAGACGACGTAGAGTTGTTAATTGTAGTTGATTGTAGATAGCTGTAGTTGATTGTAGATGGCTGTAGACTTTGTAGACTATTTGCACTGTAGACTGTATTTTGTAGGATTCAATGTAGAACTGAAGCTAATCTTGTAGTCTCGGTTGCTTTTGTAGAAATTTGCTTTTAATTCGGAGGCGATGTCCGCAGATTTGCTGGTTTGTCGTTAAGCTACTTGCAAGGCGTCGAGTGATCTCTTGACCTCTGCATCAGCGTATTGATCTGGGAGACGGAGGGGGCTGGATGGAGAGAATACTGTCAGGAGCTGATGTTGTTGGTTGTTTTCAATCTTGATATTTTGTAGTAATTTAATGTTGATTCGTAGACGAGGTTCGTATACGTTCGCTGCTACCAAATGTCATAAAGACTTTGTAGTTACTTGTAGAGAAGTATATTTTAGACTTGTGGTTGAGCGGCTTTTATATCTTGTAGTAGTTTCCCCACCAGATGTCATGTAGTGACGGGAGAGGTAAAGAATAGTATGGGACTATTTTTATTTGTCTTGGAAATATTAAACAGGTCTCTCTATGGGAAGAGTATAAGTCCCGGGTAGCTACCTCCCTGTCTCGCTATCTCTCTCTTTCTGTTCTAAGGCTAATCTCCGTCTCGACCTCTCTCTAGGGTCGCTTGTCTCCTTCTAAACTCTCTTTCCTAAAATCTGGTGTAGCAGGGGTGTGTCACGTATGTTCCTCATGGTTACCAGATCTTTCTTCACGAGAGGACTGCTGACAGCTAACTGCATCATCTCCTTACTGGCCGCTGTCGTCAGCTTTCCTCCGTGTAAGCATGTTTAGCACTGCTCGATTCTCGCAGACACAACACCTTCTCATCATTTGACTTCCTGCTTCTATCTGTCTCTCTATCTATCTATTTATCTATCTATCTATCTATTATGTAGTCCTATACCATTAAGAAGGCAGAGCAAAGGTTATTTAGGCTTCTATTGTCAAATACTCTCTGTTAGCTCCTCCCACGCTATAAGCTACACCCACAGTTCAAGGACAAGAGGGATTTTCTGGGTAATTTGTGAGGAAAACATCTGGTGTGTTATCAGTTGATTTGACCGCTAAGTAAATATACGTGGGGACTAGGGTTACCCTTTACATGCAGCAAAACTGATAAGAGAAAAGATTTCATGTTCTTAACGGCTCGCTTCTCTCTCCTTTCATTATCATCATATCTTCTATTTCACCTATTCGCTACTGGGGTAACTACGCCAGTGACACCTTCCTTCTTGAGAGAAGAAATTTCCCAAGGGGAAATTTCTGGATACTGTACAATCAAGTTCTGGACAGGTAATCTGCTAAAACATTACTAACACCTTTTACATGTCTTACATCAAGGGAGTATGCTTGCAAGAATCGGGCCCAGTGGGTCAATCTAAGATTTTTGTCCTTAAATCGGGACAAAAATTTCAGAGGGTGGTGATCAGTGTACACTACAGCATCACCTGACCCTGGACCAACATACACAGACAAGTGTTGAAGGGCAAGTATGAGTGCAAGGAGTTCTTTCTCAATAGCTGAACAATTTCTCTGGGCCTTATTGAACTTTTTGCTAAAATAGCACACAGGCATCTCAAAGCCTTGATCATTAACCTGAAGCAAAACTGCGCCGGCCCCTAGACCACTGGCATCAACAGCTAATTTAAAGGGTTTATTAAAATTGGGAGCTTGAAGGAGACGAAGGGGAAGACAGGAGGAAACAGCTCCTGTGAGAAGAGTGGAGAATTTGCAAGATAGTGAGAAAATGGCAGAGTATAAGAACATAGTGGAAGAAAGATTGGGAAGGTATGAGCTAGAGCAGATGGAAGGGGTGGAAGACGTATGTAAGATATTCACGGAAGAGATAGGAGCAGCGTGTGAGGTGGTTTGTGGAGTGAGGAGGAGATGCAAGGGTGTACAAGGGACAGCATGGTGGAATGCTGAGGTGAAACGAGCTGTGGAACAAAAGAAGAAGGCATATAGTGAATGGTTAGCAAGTAGAGGTAGGGGAGAAGATGAGAGAGAGAGAAGGGAGAGGTATATGTGAGCAGGAGAGGGGATGTGAAGAGACTGGTGAAGGAGAGTAAGAAGAAAGTGGATGAAGAGTTTGGGATGAATCTGAGTGTGAAATGGAGGGAGAGTAAGAAATTGTTTTGGAAGGAGGTAAAGAAAGTAAGGCAGTGTGAAAAGGGAAATAGTAGGGGAGTGAAAGATAGGAATAATAGATTGCTGGTGGAGAAGAGAGAAATTGAGGAGATGGAAGGAGCACTTTGAGGATTTGTTGAATGAGAGTGAGAGCAGTGCGAGTATAAGTGGTTGGGGAATGACTGGGAGAAGAAGAGATGAGAGGAGGGAGGAAGAGATCAGTAGGGCGGAAGTAGTGGAAGCAATGAAGAAGATCAAGTTGGGAAAGGCCCCAGGAATTGATGGAGTGTGTGGTGAAATGCTGAGGTATGGGGGTGAGATTGTTGTGGAGTGGATATGGAAGTTGTGTAGATTGGCTTGGGAAGAGGGAAGGGTTCCAGAGGCCTGGACATCAGGTATAATTGTTCCTTTATACAAAGGAAAAGGGGAGAGAGAAGTATGTGGTAACCATAGGGGTAATTGCCTTCTTAGTGTGACTGGTAAAATATATGGTAGAATACTCATTGATAGGGTTAGGCATATGACAGAGGAGCTAGTTGTAGAAGAGCAAGGGGATATAGGAAGGGAAAAGGGTGTGTAGATCAGATATTTGTTCTAAGGTGCTTAGTGGAGAAGTATCTAGAGAAGGGAAAGAAAGTGTATGATGCCTTCATGGACTTGGAGAAAGCTTATGATAGAATAGAAAGACAAGCTATGTGGAAGGTATTAAGAATATATGGAGTGAAGGGGATATTGTTGAGTGCTGTGAAGAGTATGTACGAAGGAGCTAGGGCTACGGTGCGAGTGGATGGTGAGTTGAGTGAGTTCTTTGATCTCAATGTGGGACTGAAACAGGGTTGTGTGATGTCTCCATGGCTGTTTAATATATACATGGATGGGGTTGTAAAGGAAGTGCAAGGTAGGGCAGTGGATGTTGGGCTGGCTCTAAAGAATGAGGGTGAGATTTGGAAGATTCCGGCGTTGCTGTTTGCTGATGATACAGTAACGTTGAGTGAAGATGAATGGGAGCTGCAAGGTTTGGCGAATGAATTTGGGACAGTGTGTAGGAGGAGGAAGCTGAAAGTTAATGTAAACAAAAGTAAAGTAATTGTGTTTGAGAGGAATGAAGTCACAGAATGTACAGTGAGGTTGGATGGTTAGGATATGGAGAATGTGAGTGCATTCAAGTACTTGGGTAGTGTGATGAGTAAGGATGGAACTTTGGGGGATGAAGTGCATGAAAGGGTACAGCAGGGAAGGAAGGTTGTTGGTTCACTGAAAACAGTGATGAGAAATAGGGAGGTGAGTATGGAAGTTAAGAAGTCACTGCATGATAGTATTGTGATCCCTACCCTGACTTATGGAAGCGAGGCGTGGACCTTGCAAGAGAGGAACAAGTCAAGATTGAGAGCAGTGGAAATGAGTTACTTGAGAGGAGCATGTGGAGTGACATGGAGGGACAGGTTGACGAATGAAGATGTGAAGGAACATTGTGGGGTGGATATGGATGTGCTTGAGAAGATTAGGAGAAATACACTGAGGTGGTTTGGACATGTGGAGAGAATGGAGAATGAAAGACTGACTAAGTGGGTGTATGTAGGTGAGGTGGAAGGAGGGAGAGGGAGGGGTAGACCGAGGATGAGGTGGAGGGATGGAGTTGAGAGGTATATGAGGGAGGGGGTTGAGTTACGGGGAGGGTAGTCAAACGGTGGGTGACAGAGTGACTTGGAGGCATTTTGTCTGTGGCCACCCTTTGCGGGATTTGGGCGTCGGGCTATAGATAGATAGATAGAGCTTGAAGCATTGGGTTACTTGACAGGATGGCTTCGACTTTAGAATAGGCTTCCTCACATTCTGGCTTCCACTCATACTTGACTCCTTTTCTTAACAAATCAGTGAGGGGAGCTACAAGATTAGAGATGTTCAGAACAAAACGTCTGTAGTACCGTACCATACCCAAGAATCGTTGCAACTCTTTCTTATTTTTGGGTTGGAGGGAATTGACTATGGCCTGAACTTTAACATCAGGTGGACTCACTTGGCCTAAACCGACCACATAACCTAGGTTCTGCACTCGAACCCTCACAAATTCACATTTAGCTATATTAAGCACTAAATTAGGAGAGGACAGTAGCTGAAGCAAGGCACCTAGTTGGCTCAAGTATTGTTCCCAGGTGTTCCTAAAATAACATCATCATCAGTGTAACACAGTTCTCAACATCCTTGGTGAGATCATTCATCAGCCTTTGGAAGGTGCCAGGAGCATTCATACAATAGGGCATGACCTTACATTTATAAGTTGTGCCACCTACCACAAAACAGGAAATTTCTTGGGCCCTTTCTGTGAGTGGGACTTGCCAATATCCCTTCATTAAATCTAATTTTGTGATAAACTTAGCACTGCCTATCGCGTCCACACAATCATCAACTCTTGGAAGTGGGTAAGTATCAGACTTGGTAAGGGAGTTGACTTTACGATAATCAATACAATAACGATGTGACCCATCGGGTTTCAGAACCACTATGACCGGGGAGCACCACCCACTTTGACAGGACTCGATTAACCCCTGCTGCAACATGTAGTTCAGTTCCTCTCGAATGATGGTCTGCTTCGAGCATTAGCCTGCTAGGGGGACTGCTTTACAGGGCTGGCATCTCCAGTGTCCACGTTGTGCTGTGCCACTTCCATCTGTCCTGGGGTGTCTCGGAAGACATCAGGGAACTTCCTGAGAAGGGCAACAAGCTCAGCACACTGCTCTGCAGTGAAGTGGGAGAGTTTATCAGTCAGTGTACTCCAAGCTTCCTGGTTTTCTTTCCAAATGGTCATCTGGGCCAGAGTCAAAGGGCAGCCCTCACTCTCCGCCAACTTGACAGCAGACACCACACATGCAGCACTAGGGCGGTCCATGTCTCGCCTGTGGTACTCCTTCAACATATTTATATGGCACAATCTTCGTTCCTTCCTCCACCCTGGGGTTAAAATGACGTAATTTACTTCACCTACCCTCTTTTCCACTAGATAAGGGCCTGCAAAAATTGCCTGCAGAGGTTGACCATGAATGGGAAGCAAGACAAGAACTTGATCGCCTGGGTGAAACACTCTGTGCCTAACTTTCTTAGAGTGGTAATACCACATCTTCATCTTCTCCTGAGAGGACTCCAAGTGTACCCTGGCTACTTCCATACTGTAGGCCAGTCTTTCTTTAAATTTTGACATATAGTCTAGCAAGTTAATTTGGTCATCATCCTTGACCCGTTGTTCTTTGAGGAGTTTAAGAGGACCTCTTACTTCATGGCCAAAGATTAACTGAAATTGGGAGTAGCCCAAGGACTTGCTCCGGTGCCTCTTTGGTTGCAAAAAGTAGGAACGGCAAACACTTGTCCCATTCCTTTTCATCAACACATAGTTTTCTGAGCATACTCTTCAAACTTTGGTGATACCTCTCTGATGCACCTTGACTCTGAGGATGTTATGCTGAGGAAGTGATCAGGGAGATTCCTAACTCCTTATGGGTTTGTCTGAACAGTTTGGAATTAAAATTACTGCCTTGATCCGACTGCACTTACTTAGGGAGACCAAAACGGGTAAAGAAGGTTAGCATCACCTTTACAACCAATTTACCTGAAATAATTCTCAAGGGAATGGCTTCAGGACATCTAGTGGCCATGTCTAACATTGTGAGGATGTACTGGTGGCCTGAAGAGGTCTTAGGCAAAGGGCCAACAATGCCCACAGGAACTCTAGTGAATGGGGCCTCAAAGACAGGTAGAGGAATCAAAGGAGCCGCAGGGATGAGCTTATTGCTCTTGCCGACTAGCTGACAGGTGTGACATGACCTACAGAACCAGGAGACATCTCGACGGATTCCAGGCAAGTAAAAATGCTGCCAGATGCGGGAGAGTCTTTCTCACCCCTAAGTGACCTGCTAAAGAAGAGTTATGAGCAATGGATATAAATTTTTGCCTATAGGGTCTTGGAACCACCACCTGATATACAGCCTCCCACTCGTTATCATGAGCAACACTAGGAGGTCTCCATCTTCTCATTAACACGTTATTTGGCCTTAAATAATAACACTCTGTCAGTTCAGACTCACATTCATCTTCCCTAACTGCCGAGTCAATTAAAGTGGCAATCTCTGGATCAGATCTTTGCATATCAGCTAACTTTGCACTTGCATCAGTCTGGAGAGAATCATCAACCTCTGAGTCATTTAACTGGAAAAAAAAAGGTATCATCAAGCCCAATATCAACATCGGCATTGCCAGTGCCATTACTGTCAGCGTTCTCATGGCTGGCTTTTGCCATCATAGCTCTAGTTACAGCACATGCTGGGAAACAGTTTAGGACATGTATCTTCCAACTCTTTAGTCCAATCCTTACTCAGGGGAGTTTTTGACACGCAGGGAACAGCATTCACCTGTCCTCCTGCCAAGTCATTACCCAAAAGGAAAGTGACCCCTTGTACAGGAAGCTGGTCAACAACACCCACACACACTGAACCAGTAACTAACTCTGACTGGAGCTTCACCTCAACTAGGGGAACAAATACAAACTCAGCTAAACCCTGCAGCAAGACACATTCATTAGGGTGAGCTACATCAACAATCCCCTTCAACATCAGTGACTGTGAAGCTCCTATTTCTCTAAGTATAGTGACTTCCTTACCACCTTTTCCATCAACTGAAACTAACCCCTTAGAAAAAGTTAGCAAATAAATGACTCGGGGAGGAGTCACTTTGAGTACTGCTTGGGGGAGGACACTCTGATGGTTCTCACCTGAACCTAACGGCTGCACTGCTCCAGTCTTACTAGTGTCTAACAATGGCTCTACAGGAGTCTGTCTATCCATCACTGACGGCTCCACTCTGGCCTTATCAACACTATGCACCTGCTGGGGTTGTGTCTGACTACCGCTAACAATATCTGTGGATGGCTGCTCTCTGTTGGTATCAAAAGATCCCCAAGAGTTTACCAAAGAAACAGGTTTTACAGAGGAACTTTTCCCTCGTTTTTTCCAGCACCAATCCTCCAAGTGCCCCTGTTTCTGGCAATACTGGCAAAACCTGACACTTTTTCTTGACCCTCTGGCAACACTGTCCTCACTTGCTTTCGTAGAACTAACATGCTTTGGGGTTGCAGTGTTCCCACTAGTGTCACTTGACATTAACTTGCCTTTTCCAGAAGAAGGGTTCACAAAAAATGTTTGGTTCACTCTCCTACCCTTAACATATAACTGAGGTTTACGTTCATGCTTATGAATTATACTATAGTTATCTGCTACAACAGCAGCCTCAACTATGGTATCTAAATCTTTCTCCACTAGGTATGTAGCCACATCCCTATCTATCTTACCAGTGAAGTTCTCCAAGATCATTAATTCTTTAAGTTTACAGAAATCATCAACTTTCCTACAATGCAACCATTGATCAAATAAGTCTGTGAGTACTCTAGCATATTCCACATGAGTCTGATCTTTCTACTTAAAGGTGGATCTAAATTTAAGCCTAAATGCCTCTGGCACGAGTTCATATGCTTTAAGAATGGCATCTTTTAAACAATCATAGTTAGCACTTTGATCAACAGATAAAGAAATATAAGCCTCTTGAGCCTTTCCTTTCAAAACACTCTGCAGCAGTACTGTCCAAGAATCTTTTGGCCACGAGAGACGACCTGCCACCTTTTCAAACATATGGAAATACTTGGTGACAACTTGTTCATTAAAGGGAGGTACTGGCTTAGTGTTCCTAGCAACATCAAAAGATTCCTTGGTAGATGAACTACTAGCTCCAGGTTTAATTATCAGGATGCTTCAGTCTGAATTCGTGATCCATTTCATTTTGTCTCGTTTGAGCCTGTAATTCTATTTCATTCATTTTGGCATTCCATTCTTGTTCTCCCATTTTTGCTTGCACTTCTAATTCCCCCAGCTTAATTCTGGCTAACTCAAGTTGCACTTTGTCACCAGTATCATGAGCAGAAAAATCACTAGGGCCAGGTATCTCCGATGCCAAGGGCTCAGGGTCAAAACCTTGTGCAGTATCAAATGGCTCAGAACTAGCTATAGAGGACTCACTTTGCTCAAACATGGTGTCCTATATTAAATCAAGTAACTTAGTGACTGAAGCAGGAATTCTCAACTGTAAGGCCTTGGCAAGCAATATGAGCTCGTGTTTTGTGAGTGTTTTCACTCTGTTTGGGATGGCTTAGAATCCAAAAATGCTTTCACATCATTATCATTCATTAGGGCCATGATTACTGATTATAGTTAAGTAGGTAAGAGTAGGCACTGTGTATATGGCCAAGGTTGCTAATATTATGTCACAGAGCTATCCTGGCGAGGAGGTCGCCAAATTGTTATGGGGGTGTATATTACGGTGCACTCTTAGCCCTTAATTAATCACCAAAAGGGATAAGGTAAAGCTTACAAGAAAACTAACTTAACTTTACTCTACACTGTAACATACACAACCAAAGAAGAAACCAGGGTTAGTTTTACAAAAGGAGGATTCATATAGGCCTCAGGATACAAATATAAAACAACTTATTTCTTACCTAACCAGAATACACTCAGTGGAAGCTAAGTACTCACAAAGCTTGAGGATACGTGAGACTTCGAAGGTTAAATCCAGATATAAATCACACACTAGTGTAAAGGGAGGAGTGAACCAAAACTGGGAAATGGTGCACAAACAGTGTGTTTTGTAATCAAAGTCACGTATTGAGTAGTGTTGGGGAAAAGTGCAACACAATGTAACAAAAGTGTAATGTGACAGTAAATCTGTACAAATATGTACAAAAATGTGTACAAAAAATTAGACAAAAATGTGTGTCTGTACAAAAGAGACAAAAAATGTGTCTCTTCAAATATTCCTCGACCTTATAAAGGAGACTTACTCCTTTCTCGGCTAATTAACCACTAGACTGTCTTTTAAAAAAACCTCTGTCGATACAGAAACAATAGAGGCACCTGCTACCAAGGGGAGCCAATGGCGGAGTTACACAAATTACACAAGACCAGTAACGTGCCATTAAGAAGGCAGAGCAAAGGTTATTTAGGCTTCTATTGGCAAATACTCTCTGTTAGCTCCTCCCACGCTATAAGCTACACCCACAGTTCAAGGACAAGAGGGATTTTCTGGGTAATTTGTGAGGAAAACATCTGGTGTGTTATCAGTTGATTTGACCGCTAAGTCAATACACGTGGGGACTAGGGTTAGCCTATACAGGCAGGAAAACTGATAAAAGATTTAATGTTCTTAATGGCTCGCTTCTCTCTCCTTTCATTATCATTTTATATTTCACCCATTCGCTACTGGGGTAACTACGCCAGTGACAATATATATATATATATATATATATATATATATATATATATATATATATATATATATATATATATATATATATATATACTGTATACATATATACATATATATATCATCATCAGCAGCAGCAGCAGCCATTGAGGTCCACTGTAGGACCGGCCTATCCCTACCGAAGCAGGAAAGATACAACCAATGTATCTCTACGCAGTGGCTTAGGCTGTCTGGTAAAGACTGTATGTAGGGTGAGAAGTGCTTGTAAGTGTAATTGTAGTGTTGTAATGGTTTTGGATGTGCGTGTAGTCTGTGACCCAAGTGTAATCGACCAGTCTTAAGCCGATTGGGTGCAGGCATAGTAGTGTGCGACACTGGTTCAACCACAGCATCCCTTATGTCCGTCAATGTAGCAAGTGGCTCGGTGAACGATTCCCAAGGTTTTTACAACTCTGGCGGGAGGCAAACCCTGGTCCACCAGTGTGCAAAATACACACTCTACCACTGTACCACAGAGGCTCCATATGTATATATATATAGATATATATATATGGTGTTGGACCAAAAACATGTTGGACAAACAACAGAGCTTATGGGGAAAAATGAATTATGTCAGCAACCCTAGGAAAAGTCATCCTAAATATCTGCCATATACCTTTACATATATTGGTACTACTGTAATTATAATAAATGGTGCTGTACTATGAATGATAACTAACCTTTTAGGATAGTGTTGGTGGGCTTGCTGGGAATGGAATGTGGTATCCGAGGCTGTAGGTAGTCCTACTGGGTCCCTGGAGGATGGCTGCTGGCATCACTAGCAGGTAATGGCTGCTGCTCCTCCTCAACCTCCCTCATAAATCCTGCGAAACCACACTCAGAATCACTATCCTCATCCGCATCCATGGAAGGTCCTGCTTCTGCCCGTTCTAGCACTCCGTAAGCCTTCACTGTTGCCAGGATCTTGTCTTGGTTTTTTATTATGGTCCTCATGCTTGCTTCATTCACGTCGTAGGCCTTGTGATGTCCACTTTCCTCTCCCTTTTCTTCTTCCTCTCGATGATTTCTAGCTCGTTGGCCTGAGGGAGGTGCCGCCACTTCTTGGGGTTCTCAAAAGGCTTCCTAGGCATCATGAGCAGGATAAAATGCAGTAGCAAGGGCAGAAAATGCACCGAGAAAAAAAGCATCTTCCAATGCGAATTATGCGACTGAGTGGCACTGTGGCGGAAGAAATTTAAACAAAACGTCATGTGAAAGCAGAAGCATTCTTGATTGGGTGACATCACGATCACGTCACGATAGCGGGTGGGGGAGGCAACTTGATCAGAAGTTTTGATTGGCTGTCAGCATCACAGGAACGTCCAGTATGATCGTGTTGGACCGGGGGTGATCGTGCTAGAGGCGAACTCTGCAGATTTCGCCCACTTCTCGGAGCTCTGTGCGTGTTATGCTAATGCACCCATGTTACAGTAATTAAATTGTAATTAAATCATACTAATTTTTTGCTCTCCGTGCTGGACAAACGCGTGTTGGACGCGAGGGTACTGTATATATATATATATATATATATATATATATA
>NC_137033.1:43260944-43440755 GCF_032717465.1 Coenobita brevimanus
ATATATATATATATGTGTGTGTGTGTGTGTGTGTGTGTGTGTGTGTGTGTGTACACAAATTTTGAGAGAGAGAGAGAGAGAGAGAGAGAGAGAGAGAGAGAGAGAGAGAGGAGAGAGAGACTGGAAGACTGGAGAACGGTAAGACTGAAATATCGTGAAACAGAAATTGCGAGTGAGTTCCACAGAAGCCCTCAGAGACAAGATTGAATTTCCGGATTGAATCGAGGGTCAAAAGTGAATGTGTAGAATCGAAGGTCGTGAAATGTGGAGTGGTAGGAAGGGAATGGCGTCGTAAATGGGAAGAGGGTCTAGACTCTAGACAGAGGGGATACTGTCCATATGAGGTCCACTTCAAGGAGTCACGCTAAAATTCTTGGGCTAATGTTGAATATAAGATATCCTGCATCAATATGGGACCAGATTTAATAGCATGTACACCCGCGAACCAAAGTTTCGGTACCCCCCTCGATGGAAGGAATTGGAAGTCAGGGTTAGAGAAAGGGCAGGTGAACGGACAACCGTGATTGGTACTTTGGAACTGAGCTACGAGGCGAATAGTGAAAAACCTAATGAGACTGGATTCGAAACATTTCCATGCTATTCACCTGCAAAACATTATGCGTTCGTAACATACATACTGTAACATATAACATAGACTACTGTGTTATCATGGTGTCCTGTGATACTGACCCATCTGTTTCGGATCCTCATCACACAAACAAAGCACCGAACCAGTTGTATATAAGTTGCAATTTGTCATTATAACTGCAGTCATAATTTCTGTGAATGTTATCCCTGGATTGTCTAAGGCTATAATATAGAATGATTGTGAATTTAATGTTGATTCTCACAGTAGTTGTGCGGATGGTTATATATGTGGCAATTATTTTATGTGGACGACTAAACCACATTGTGATGGACAGCGGAGAGCATTCGCCAATAATTACTATAACCAGATGAAATTAGATGCAAACAACACAAAATATTATGAGACAACGAAGACACAGCTGTGGTATCCTGCTCCGCCTGGTTATCAAGGCCTTAACTGGGGCTTCACCTCATACGTGCATTATTTTCCTTCCGTCTCTGCCTCTTTTATTACTCTTACTTCCCGGTATCCTCATAGTGCGAGTCGTCATAATCCTTGGAGGGTTTCTTGTCGTCCGGTCCTATAACCCGTACTGTATTACATTATTCCTCGCATCATCACTCCCAGACAAACAACGTTAGCCCAAGACTGCTGAATCTGTTAATACCATTATTGCCACTGCCACTACTATTCCCCCTTTCCCCACTGTGTCTACTGCAATTCCCCTCACAGTACTACTACTGCTGCTCCTATTACTACTCCACTATAAATCTGTATAATAATACATATGATTGTCCTTATGTCTGTGTAACTGTTAATCATATTGTCCCTGTCCCACCGTCGACAACTCGTCACTTACCCCGCACCGCTACCCCAGTTGCACCCCACCCCCCTCTCTCCCACCCGCCATGAGCTCTATTCCTCCCCCACTCCGAACCATTTTACCCCTCACCTCCTTCTTGGGCCACCAGGCCTGTTGTTCACCTTTTACCGGTGAATATACGTGGCATGCATTAATAAGAATAATTATAAAATTGACAGCAACAACATACATCTGCAGTATTCCGAACATTACATAATTATAAAAGTCGCAGACCCAAACGTGCCTATATTACGGAGCTCTGATATATTAACCACAGAACCGACCACAGACCGTTCCTATCATTGCCACTGGACCTTACCTGTAGCACTTCACCATAGTAATACAACCCACTGAAGTCCTTTGTGGGATCACTACACATGTTTGGGAAAAATAACAGCGCACAACATGCCTACAACCCATTAAAATACACCTGTGACGTTTCACTGACATCCATTAAATTGCCTAGAAGTTAGCGGACAAACACACGGCTGGACATAGACTGAGGCCGAGTGTCTCTCATCGGTATATGACAACCTGACAAAACTATTACGATCCTGCTTTGTAGGTGTCATCATAGTTATAATAATAATAATAATAATAATAATAATAATAATAATCGTAGTAGTAGTAGTAGCAGTAGTAGTTGTAGTAGTAATAGTAGTAGTAGTAGTAGTAGTAGTAATCACATGTTAATATCCATGATACAGAGGAGGACAAACACCATAATCTCCCTGATAAAACAAGTGAAAACAGCTGTGACATTTAAAGCCAAACAGTGCCATAATATGCTGTAGTGGTAGGGTTATAGTAATACTAAATTAATGTTCGACCGCAACCCAACCTTCTGTCATGGCAAACAGATTCTGCATTGCGTCGACACATGCGATTCCAGTGTGTCCTTCTCAGTATCGTGCCTAATAACATGTGATTAATTATTATTATTATTATTATTATTATTATTACTGTGATGACACCTGCAATGCAGGATCACAAGAGTTTTGTCAGGTCGTTACATACCGATGCGAGACATTCCGTTTCTGTCTGTCTGTGTCCAGTCGTTTGTTTGTTTGTCCACTAACTTCTCCTAGGCTATTTGATGGATGTCAGTGAAACATCATATGCTTATTTTAGTGGTTTGTAGGCATGTTGTGCACAGTTATTTTTCCCAAACGCGTGTAGCGATCTCACAGAGGACTACAGTGGGTTGCATTACCATGGTGAAGTGCTATAGGGAAGATGCAGTGGTAATGATAAGAACGGTCTGTGGTCGGTTTTGTGGTTAATATAACAGTGCTCCGTAAAATAAGCACGTTTGGGTCTGCAGTTATTAAATGTAATGTTAGGAACACTACAGTACACATCTACGATGTTGTTATTATTATATTATTATCGCCTACCTTTAGAAGGCAGAGCGATCATGTTTTTAACTGCATCTGTGTGTGTGTGTGTGTGTGTGTGTGTGTGTGTGTGTGTGTGTGTGTGTGTGTGTGTGTTCCTATTATATCTCATGAAAGGCTTGAGCTATCAACATGAAGCCTTCAGCGAATCAAGATATGGCCAAAATCTTGGAGGAGTTCGAAAATGGCAACTCGGGGTCAAAGTCAAGGTCACCAAACTAACTGGTAAAGGTCAACTAGTTTTTATTGCCTGCCTTTAGCACCATTAAATCTCATGAATGGCTTGAGCTATCAACATAAAACCTTCATGGTATCAAAATATGGCCTAAATGTTGGACTTGGCAAATAGAATATTTTAGAGGGCGATTACCGTTTAGCTCTCAAATACCTTCTTTTTTACTATTAATGCGTGCCACGTATATTCACCGGTAAAGGGTGAACAACAGGCCTTCTGGCCCAAGGATGAGGTGAAGGGTAATGTGGTATCGGAGTGGGGGAGGAGTAGAATCCATGGTGGGTGGGAACTGGAGTAGCGGTGCCGGGTCAGTGACGAGTTGTCGACGGTGGGACAGGGACAATAATTATGATTAACAGATAGACATAAGGACAATCATATTTATTATTATACAGATTTATAGTGGAGTAGTAATAGGAGCAGCAGTAGTAGTACTGTGAGGGTAATTAGTCACAATAGGAAAAGGGGGATTACAGTAGTAGTGGCAGTGGCAATAATGGTATTAACAGATTCAACAGTCTTGAGCTAACGTTGTTTGTCTGGGAGTGATGATGCGAGGAATAATGTAATACAGTACGGGTTATAGGACCGGACGACAAGAAACCCTCCAAGGATTATGACGACTCGCACTATGAGGATACCGGGAAGTAAGAGTAATAAAAGAGGCAGAGACGGAAGGAAAATAATGCACGTATGAGGTGAAGCCCCAGTTAAGGCCTTGATAACCAGGCGGAGCAGGATACCACAGCTGTGTCTTCGTTGTCTCATAATATTTTGTGTTGTTTGCATCTAATTTCATCTGGTTATAGTAATTATTGGCGAATGCTCTCCGCTGTCCATCACAATGTGGTTTAGTCGTCCACATAAAATAATTGCCACATATATAACCATCCGCACAACTACTGTGAGAATCAACATTAAATTCACACTCATTCTATATTATAGCCTTAGACAATCCAGGGATAACATTCACAGAAATTATGACTGCAGTTATACTGACAAGTTGCAACTTATATACAACTGGTTCGGTGCTTTGTTTGTGTGATGAGGATCCGAAACAGATGGGTCAGTATCACAGGACACCATGATAACACAGTAGTCTATGTTATATGTTACAGTATGTATGTTACGAACGCATAATGTTTTGCAGGTGAATAGCATGGAAATGTTCCGAATCCAGTCTCATTAGGTTTCTCACTATTCGCCTCGTAGCTCAGTTCCAAAGTACCAATCACGGTTGTCCGTTCACCTGCCCTCTCTCTAACCCTGACTTCCACTTCCTTCCATCGAGGGGGTACCTAAACTTTGGTTCGCGGGTGTACAGGACTACAATTACTGATGACCTAACAGAAGACAAATGCTGATGATCTTATGTGAGTAAATTAGGACACCCTCATCATTTACTCACATCATAACCAGCAATTTTAGTGGCGTGACGGATGCGAATAATTGGACTCTTGATGATAAAGAAGTTTCTGATATAAGAAAAACATTTAGACGTTCCTTTAAAATCTAGGGGGAAGCCCTGCACATCAGCGGTCGCAGTTATTAAGTGGCGGTGACAGTCGTAAGAATATATAGGCTTTAGTCAGTAGAATGGCAGGATGGAGCTAGGATAAAACTGTATGAGGGAAAATCGTCATTAAATGGATATTCGGTTCGGGTTTCCTAACGTTATGTCTGCGGTCAGGTAGCACTTATTTTTTTGTTTTGTTTTTTAATGGTTCTACCTAACCTTGTGCGATTTTTATTTTTCACTCTGTTGGTGGCGAGATTAATGAAGGCTGTACGGTATCTAACACCTCCTGAAAAGATCTCGCATTGGCTGAATTTATTCTTCTCCAGGTAAAATGATAATAATTTTAATAATAATAATGATAATAATAATAATAATAGTAATAATAATAATAATAAATAATAATAATTAATAATAATAATAATAATAATTAATGATGATGATGGTGATGATAATAATGATAATAATAAAAATAATCTATCTGTCTTTCTATCTACTGCCTGACGCTTTAATCCCCGTACGGGGTGGCCACAAACAAATCGCCTCCACGTCCCCCGTCCCCTGCCATTTCACTGCCCTGCTACCAACTCACACCCTCCTCTTTCATATACCTCTCCACTCCATCCCTCCATCTCATTCTTGGCCTCCCCCTCCCTCTCCTACCATCCACCTCACTAACATACACCTTCCTCGTCAGTCTCTCACCCTCCATCCTCTCCACATGGCCAAACCACCTCAGTGTGTTCCTCCTAACGCTTCCTATCACATCCACATCCACACCACAACGCTCCTATATATCCTCATTTGTCAGCCTGTTTCTCCATGTGACTCCACAGCCTCCTCTTATATAACTCATTTCCACTGCTCTCACTCTTGACTTGTGTCCTTCCAACAACGTCCAAGCTTCACTTCCATACGTTAGAGTTGGTATCACAATACTGTCATGTAGTAACTTTTTCACCTACATGCTCACTTCCCTTTTTCTTATCACTGCTTTCAAGGAACCAGCAATCTTTCATCCTTGTTGTGCCCTTTCAACCACTTCACCCTCCAAACTTCCATCCTTACTCATCACACTACCCAAGTACTTAAACGTACTCACATTTTCCATTTCCTCACCATCCAACCTCACTGTACGTTCACTGACTTCACCGCTTTCAAAGACCATCACTTTACTCTTCCCTAATTTCACTTTTAAATTCCGTTTTCTTACACACTCTCCCAAACTCATCCACCAAGCCATGCAGCTCCCCTTTGTCTTTGCATAACAACACAGTATCATCTGCAAACAACAGTACAGGGAGTTTCCAAACACTTCTTTCTCTCAGTAGGGCCACTCCAACATCCACAGGCCTACCTTGTACCTCTTTTATTACCCCATCCATGTACAGATTGAACAACCATGGAGACATGACACATCCCTGTTTCAACCCAACCTTCAAAGAGAAAAATTCACTCTGTTCACCATCTACACGCACTGCAGCCTTAGCACCATCATACATACTCTTCACAGCATTCAACAACTTCCCATCTACTCCATATATTCTCAATACTTTCCACAATCCTTGTCTATCCACCCTGTCATATGCATTCTCCAAATCCTTGAAAGCCGCATACAACTTCTTTCCCTTCTCTAGAAACTTTTCCACTAAAGATCTAAGAATGAATGTCTGATCTACACAACCTCTTCCCTTCCTAAAGCCTCCCTGGTTTTCTCCAATTAATTCCTGTTCTTCTCTAACTCTGTCAATAAATATCCTACCCTATACTTTTTCTATTACACTAAGAAGACAAATTCCCCTATGATTACCACACACTTCTTTTTCCCCTTTTCCTTTGTACAAGGAAATAATTATACCTGGCTTCCAATTCTCCGGGACTCTACCTTCCTCCCAGGACAATCTGCACATCTTCCTGATCCATTTTACTACTATCTTTTCCCCATACTTCAGCATTTCACCACACACTTCATCAATTCCTGGGGCTTTCCCCATTTTGACTGTCTATATTGCTTCCACAACTTCTATCCTACTGATTTCTTCCTGTGTTCTCACCTCCCTCCTTCTCCCAGCCATTCCCCAGCCACTTATACTCGCATTACTTCCATTCTCTGTGTTTAACAATTCCTTAAAATGTTCTCTTCATCTGCTCACTTTTTATCCCTTTTCCACTAGCAATCTACCATTTTTATATTTCACTCCCCTATTAACTTCACTGCCACCCTGTCTTACTCTCTTCTCCTCTTTCCAGAACATTTTCCTACAGTCCCTCCGCTTTACACTCAAATTCCTTCCAAATTTCTCATCCACTCTCTTCTTACTCTCTCTTAATAATTTTTTCACCTCTCTCGTCCTTTCTACACATAACTCTCTCTTCCGCTTCTCAACTTCTTCCACGCCTCTATTCCTCATCCATTCATTGTATGCTTTCTTCTTTTGCGCCACAGCCTGTTTCACCTCTTCATTCCACCATGCTGTTCCTTGCACCCCCTTCTGTCTTCTCTTCATCCCACACTTCACCTCACATGCTGCACATATTTCTTCTGTGAATATCTTGCACAAACCTTCCATGTCCCCCATCTGCTCGAATTCACATTTACCCAATCGTTCCTCCACTTCTCTCTTTTATTCTGCCTTTTTCTCATCCTGTTGTAACCTTTCCACTCTCCTTGCAACTACTCCTTCCTCCTGTCCTTCCCTTCTTCTATTTCTCCATCTTACTTGGATCTTGATTCTGTCCACCACCAAGTTTGTGGTCAGAAAGTCATCATCATCTGGACCTCCTTTCCCACCCTATGGCAGGGTGAGGAGTAGCAACGTCCAGACAGCCTATGCTTGCCCAAACCAATGGGCCACGCTTCCATTCACTCATCATTCAAGTCCCCGGAATCCTGGCTCTATCTGATACACCAAAAACTTTCACCAGATTCTGCAGCTTCACATAATCGTAACCGGTAGAGTCAATCCGGACCCTGTCACGTTAAAAAGGGGTGCCAAATCCCAGATCATGCACTTCTTACAGCATTCATCCAGCCAGCTCGATCTCTTGTCAGTTCCCAAGCTTCACCGACTTCCATACCCCTCTTCCTCACATACTCATCCACCATATCCCTCCACCTTCTCCTTGGCCTACCTCGCCTCCCCCTCCTTCAAATTCGCTCAGATATACCTTTTTCATCACTCTATTGTAATCCATGCTCTCCACATAACCATACCATCTCAGTACACTCTCTTCGATTCTGGTGTCCACAGACTTCCTCACTCCGCATCTTTCACGAATCACATTATTTTGTATCCTAATCACTCTCTGTACTCCACATTCGTTTTCAGTAGTCCCATTTCCACAGTTGTCACTCTTGACCTTTCATTTTCATTCCACACCATAGTCTCACATCCGTATGTTAACCTCCTTCGTGCCAGCCACTCCCAGCCCTGTCACCCCCGTGCTGGCCAATTTTGGATTTTTTTGGCTAAATTGATAGATTTTGATGTGAAAAAAACGAATATGACCATTAAAAAACTCACCGGAGGCTTGAAGTGCGTTTTTCGTAGTCTTTCAGGCCGCCCGCAGGTGTGAGCAGGCGGGGAATACCCAGCGGCGGTGAGAGACAACCCTTTTTCTATTCAAGGTAAAATCAGGTATTCTCACCAGCGTGACTCAGGGAAGGTATAGGAATGGTCTTAACACTTTTCTGTCCACTTCTCACCCACAAAAAAAAAAAAAAATCTTATTTCATAAAAAGATCGTGTTTATTTGGGAAAAAAATCACTTACTCATGCAACACTATACTGTACATATCACTGTGAATGCATTGTCTTGCAATTACGAGAAAATATGCATAAAGTGACTTCACAGTGTACAGCCCTTTCACTTACAGTAAATTATTTACAACATGCCTTCAGTATACACAGACATTACCAGAGTATTTTTTATCCTCTTACTGTGAATATATCGTCTAACACTTACGAGAACATACGTAAAACTTCAATCCACAGCGTTCAGTCCTTACACTTACGAGAAAATATTTACATGTCATCACTGTATGCAGTACTTATAATAACACTTCCTGAGCGTCTTTCGTATTTACAACACTTTTTGAGCATCTTTTTTTTGCTCGTCATTACCACGCTATTGTTTCTCAATAGTTAGTGAGAGTGTGGTACTCCTTGAAGCATGGGTATATGCACAGTCCTACATCACACTCTGCACACATATACCTTCAGTCCTTCCTCTGAGTACGTGGCCTTACAGTGCTGTTTGCACACACGTGACACCTCTGCTGGGGATTCTGACGTGTTGCACTTGGAGGGACGATTTTGGGGAAGTGTCTAGAGGTGAGGCGGAGGGGTGTGGCGGCGGTGTGGTGGTGGCGAGCAGCACTTCTATCTTCACCATATTCACCCACTATCTCCCGCACCAGCTCACAAATATAGCCCTCGAATGTCTCTTGGATGCCAGTGCTCTGTGCGTGGAGATAGTGAGCATTGAGGACGGTGATGTCGAGGAGATGGAAGATTAATTTTTTATACCACTTCATCGTGGGCCTGGCACAGTCAGTGCTAGAAATCATGGCGTCTGATTAATCCCCGTGTCGCATATTCACGTTGTACGCCAAGACAGGTTCTGGTTTCCAGACGTGGCGCCCCCCTTCTGCCCTGTAATCTATACTGTCAGTGCGGTGTACAAGGGGCCGATGAACAGACGAGAGGAAGTATACTTCGCGGTTGTGGTGCCATGCTGTTGCGAGGATATTATGTGCTTTGTAAAAAACAACCTCATTTTTCTGAAGCTTCCTCCCCACCTTCACCATGTGCCGATGTTTCTTCTTTACAGTGCGGCACAGACCAGTTTCGTGCAGGTGAAGGTACCTGGCGAGAAAGGGGCTTGTGTACCAATTATCGAGGTATAATACGTGCCCAAGATGTAGGTATTCCTCGATCATCGTTTTTACCACAGCCCCTGAGAGTCCCAAACTTCTATCTTCTGTGATGTCCGTCTGAACACCTGTGTACAGGACTATGTCCTGCACATACCCAGTCTTACAGTCACACATCACGAAGATTTTGAAGCCAAACCTGTGTCTTTTGCTGGGGATATACTGACGAAAAGCAATATTACGTCTCCATAGCACTAGACTCTCATCTATGACGAGGTCTTGGTGTGGAGAGAAGGAGGTACGGAATTTCTCTTGAAGGTGATCAAAAACCAGACATATCCTCCTCATCCTGTCCGTGTTGTTTGCATTAGCAGGGTCAAGGGTGTCAAAAAATGAAGACGGCTCAGGATGTACTGAAAGCAATTCCTTCCCATCACCTTACCAAAAAATGGTGTCACCATTACTGGATCCACAGTCCAATATGAGGGATGCTGATTTTTCTTCAATATCCCCATCAAAAGCACAAGTGCTAGGAACACACACATTTCACCCAGGGTCACGTCAGATTCAAACAATCGGCTGTGTCGTGTCTGTGTTGTTCCCCCATGTTCAAATGCAGCAAAGGCATTGGTCAGGGCCACAATCTTCAAAACAAACTTCACAGGAAAGTAGTTCCTGAAGAAGTCAAGCCTACTGGAGGTATGGTGAAATTCAGGGGCACTACACCCGGCCTCATTTTCTTGGGTGAACGGGTGAATGTGGGGGACAAAGTCACTACCGTCCTCCCTCTCCCACTACATTTCCTCCTCATCATCATCATCGCCACCATGTTCCTTGGGCTGTGGGGAAGCATGGGAAAGTGTGGGGAATGGGGGAAGAGTTTCACGTGAGGTGCTGGGTGTGGGGAAGGTGGAAAGACTTTGTCCTGAGGTGCTGGGCTGAGCTGGGTCACGGGGAGGCAAGGGAGAGCGCGGGCGAGATGAGTCACTCTCCCCCAACAAAGGAACTTTCCCAAATCTTCCACGCTTCCTCCACACACTTTCCTCCCCATGTGGCGAAATTCTTTGCCTTCCCAATCACCCCTCAACTGCAGGACTACCTTCCTCCTCCCTTTCCTCCTCATCGTCGTGATGTGAAAGACGATGATGTGCAGGTGGCCTCCTACCATGTGTTGCCCTAGTGTAGCCCACATACCTGGATTTCCTAGGTGAGGGAATTTCATCATCGCTGCTACTTTCCTCCTCAGGCTGGATGTAGTCCTTATCCTGTGTCCAGATCACTTTCCCCAGTGTAGGGAACCCTCAGGAGGTCCTGAATCTCCTCGTCAGAGAGACCACGGCGAGACATCACTGCACTGTATGACTGACACAAGCAAAGTGAGGCAGAGCAAGCGTGAGGCGGGAGCGCGTGGGTTTATGGGTCAGGCCGCCTGAGGGCAGATAGAGGAAGGGTTGCCCTACAAGTAAACCAATTTTTCCGCACCAAGCTTGAAAATTGCAGTCACAATTATTTTTTGAAATCGAGACTGTTTTAAAATGGCACTGGCATGGGGCGGGTTAAAGTTGGCACTAACATTCCTTCATGTAAGCCTTGTGCAGCTGCAACACTCAAGCCTCTGTTTCTTATCAAGACTTTCATTGCACCAGCTACTTTCCTTCCTTGTGTCACTCTACTTTCCACTTCTTTTACGCATTTTTCTCTCGTGTCTATTACTGTACCCAGGTATTTGAACTCTCTCACCAATTTCAGTCTCTCTCCATTCACTGTAACATCACACTGGGAGTTAACTTCTCTCTTGATTACCATCGCTTTGCTCTTTTCTACATTTACTCTTAAGGCATGACGCTCACAGACATCAGGAAAACTCTGCACTAGTCTACCAGGCTCTTGTCCGGTATTTGCAAGTAGCATTGCATCATCAATTTACAACAAATTTGAGATATTCCATCCATCACCATTCCTTACCAATGCCATCTCTCTCACCATTACTCGTGTTATTACTTCTCTCATCACTCCATCCATACATATATTGAACAACCATGGGAACATCACACAACCTTGTCGTACACCCACACTGATCGTGAACCATTCACATAGATACCCATTTACCCTTACACTTGCCTCACTACCATCATAAAAACTCATGACAGCTCCTAGTAGTTTACCATCTACGCCGTACATACGCAGAACCTTCCACAATCCTTCTCTGCCTACTTTGTCGTATGCTTTTTCCTGATCCATAAATGCCATAAATACCTTATAGTCCTTCTCCCATGCCCTCTCCACTATCTGTCTCACTGCAAATATTTGCTCGTCACATCCTCTGCCACTCCTAAAGCCACCCTGATATCCCGCTGACATTCTCTATAATAATTCTTCCATATACCTTCCCTACAACATTCAATAAACTTATGCCACGATAATTCTTGCACACACTTCGCTCACCTTTACTTTTGTACAGGGGTACAAACACAGCCTATTTTTACCTCTGCTGGCACAGTTTCACTCATGCATGCCTTCTTACATATCTCCAACAAGCACTTCATTCCGCTCTCTCCACCACACTAGATCCTTTCACGGATCCACCTGGTGAACAAGCCTACATCTTTTCTATCCTTAATGACCTAGAGCAGCTTGTACAGCACCCTACCCGTATCCCTGACCGCCTTGGAGAGAGCTCCAACATACTTGACCTCTTCCTCACAACTAATCCTTCTGCTTACTCTGTTAATCTTTTCTCTCCGTTGGGCTCCTCCGATGACAACCTTATTACCTTAACCTGTCCTATCACTCCGGTATGGCCTGTGGACCCTCCAGGGAAACGTCGTCTGTGGCATTTTGGAGCCGCGAACTGGGAGGCCCTCAGGCAGTACTTCTTTGATTTTCCCTGGAATGATTATTGCTTCCATGGCCGTGAGCCATCTGAGTGTGCCTTGCGCATTACGGAGGTTATTCACTCGGGCATGGAAGCATACATTCCCTTCTCATATCCTTTGACTAACGCAAGAAAGCCTTGGTTTAATCACGCTTGTTCTAATGCTGTCCGCAACAAGGAGAAGGCCTACAAAAGGTACTGGAGCCAGCCCACCCCTGAATCACATCATCTTTACGTTTCTGCCCGGAATCGTGCTAAGTCTGTTCTTCGCTCTACTAAAAATAATTTCATCCATACTAAATGCTCTCAACTCTCCAACTCGAATTCTTCCCGCTCCTTCTGGCACCTTGCCAAAAATCTTTCTAACAACTTTACCTCATCATCCTTCCCTCCTCTTTTCTACTCTGATGGTTCTGTAGCTATTTCTTCTACTGATAAAGCAGATCTCTTCGCACAGACTTTCTCCTCCAATTCCACCTTAGATGATTCCGGTGCTGTTCCTCCATCACTTCTCCCCTCTGACTTCCTCATGGCTGACATTAAAATTTCTTCAGTTGATGTATTTTCTGCCATCACTGGCCTCAGTACTAACAAGGCATATGGGCCTGATGGGGTCCCTCCTGTTGTTCTCAAGAACTGTGCTTCTGTGCTTACACCCTGCCTAGGCAAACTCTTTCGCCTTTGTCTGTCAACTTGTACCTTTCCTTCTTGCTGGAAGTTTGCTCTCATTCAGCCAGTCCCAAAGAAGGGTGACCACTCCCAACCCTCCAACTATCGTCCAATTGCTTTAACGTCCTGTATTTCAAAAGTTTTCGAGTCAATTCTTAATAGAAAAATTTTAAGGCATCTTTCCTATCACAACCTTCTTTCCGATCGTCAGTATGGGTTCCGTCAGGGACGCTCCACTGGCGATCTTCTCACCTACCTTTCAGACTCCTGGTCATCCTCCTTTCGGGACTTTGGCGAAAGCTTTGCCATTGCACTTGACATCTCAAAGGCTTTCGATCGAGTCTGGCATAAATCTTTAATTTCCAAACTGCCCTCCTACGGTTTCTATCCTTCTATCTGTGCCTTCATCGCTAGCTTCCTTTCTGGTCGTTCTATAGCCGCTGTTGTAGACGGCCATCGTTCTTCTCCTAGATCTATCTACAGTGGTGTTCCTCAGGGCTCTGTCCTATCACCAACTCTCTTCCTTTTATTCATCAATGATCTTCTAAGCTGTACATCTAACCCTATCCACTCATACGCTGATGACTCCACCCTTCACCTTTCCATTCGGTTCCCGCAACGCCCATCTCAACAGTTACTTCAAGAAACAAGGGATGAGGCTATGGCACACCTAATGTCTGACTTGGCTAGTATCGCTGACTGGGGTAAAAATAATATGGTTGTCTTTAATGCATCTAAGACTCAGTTCTTACACCTATCAACCCGACAAAATCTTCCACAGGTATACCCATTAATGTTTAATAATATTCAGCTTAATCCTGCATCATCCTTGAACATGCTTGGGGTTTCATTTACTCAGGACTTATCTTGGAAAGACCATATTACATCTCTTGTAAAATCTGCTTCCAAGAGATTGGGTGTGCTAAGCCGACTCCGCTCTTTCTTTACCCCTGCACAATTGTTGACTCTATACAGAGGTTTTATCCGCCCCTGTGTGGAGTACAACTCTCATGTGTGGGGAGGCTCCCCACATACAGCTCTTCTCAATAGGGTGGAGTCAAAGGCTTTTTGTCTCATTAACTCTTCTCCTCTTACTGACTCTCTTCAACCTCTGTCTCTTCGCCGCACTGTTGCATCTTTATCTCTTTTCTGTCGCTACTTTAATGGTCACTGCTCCTCTGAACTGTCTGCTTGCATTCCTCCACCTCTACGACGGGCGCGTAGCACCCGTCTGGCAGCAAACTCTCATCCCTTTTCTGTCCAGCTCTCTAATGCAAGAGTTAACCGTTACTCCCAGTCTTTCATTTATGCAACAGGTCAGCTCTGGAACTGTCTCCCTCTATCTGTATTTCCTGCTGCCTATGATCTCCAGTCTTTCAAACGCAGTGTGTCCAGGCATCTCCAAATGATCGGATCTTGAATTTGGCTCTCTATTGTATTTTGTTTTTCTCTTGGAGGGAACTGTTACTGCGGGCCATGGCCTTTGGTTCCTTCTTCCTCGCATAAAAAAAAAAAAAAAAAAATACACCTCTTCAGCTGCAGCTGCTTTCCCATTTTTCAACTGCTTCAAAGCTTTCTTCACCTGTGCGATTGTCACATTTCCAGGCACTGCATTCCTTCTCTGCACACTCCCAAAACCAATCATGGTAACAGTAGCTTTACTCTCTCTATTCGTTAGATTTTCAAAATATTCTTTCATCTGGTCCTTACTTCATCCCCATAGGTTAATAATCTACCACTTACATCCTTCACACTTTCACATTCATTCCAGTGTCACTTCTACATTTCTGCATCTCTTTCCAGAATAACTTTCTATTCTCAGAGTAATTTGGAATCATTTTTTTTTTCTTCCTAGATCATCATTTACTGCCTTTTCCCTCTTCACTTCTTGGTGTCCATAAATTCAGTTCTTATTTCAGTTAAACCCCTGTCCTGTAACCACTCTAGCCACTTCTTCCTCTTTCTCTTCACTGCTCTCTTAACCTCTTCAACTCACGCCGTACCTTTCTTCTTTGTTATTACTCTTGCCACACCACACACCACTTTAGCATTCCTAACTAAGCAATCCCTGTATGCATTCCACAAGCTGTTTAGATCCATTTCATTCCAGTTCATTGATTCGAACTCCTCCCCTACTTTGGCCCTGTATTCATCTTCCATTTTTTTTTTTTTTGATCCTCAGGTTCTTGACTCTCAATTTTTCTCCCTGACTGCTCCTCTCTCTCTTTTGGTTCACCTAACTCCTCTCAGCTTGATCTTTCACATCACAATCATATGATCTGACAAATCTCCACATCGTCTTCTCGCTGCCCTCGTGTCAGCAACCATTCCGAGCATCGATCTTTCTACGAGCACGTAATTAGTATTAAATAAATAAAATTTGGGGGGGGGGGGCTCCATGAGTATCGTAAAAGCCTGGGGCTTGATTACAGTGTCACGATATTATAGGTAGGGATGACCAGGCTTACTCAACCTGGAGTGGCATTGTGTGATCAGTAAACCCCATTCATCCCTCAGATGGAAACCCTTTCACGTTCCAGCCAGTTGGAGCATCTTATCTCAGTAGGCCACCAGTGTCATTTGTTTGTATGGTTACCACCATACGTAGTAAATAGTATACTCTTGAAGGTTGCAGGAAACCATTGAACTTGACATTCTGTGTAGGGTTACCGGAAAGCACACTACATCCGGTGAGTGGATGATGGGCACACCCAGTTGCCTTCCCCAAAATAAAATAAAATAATAATAATTGTCATCATCATCATCATCATCATCATCTAATATCCAGTAATAATAACTAGAGCCAAGTGACCTGAGGTCACAACATCCCGCCCACTCCAGCTGAATTGGGGTCAAAGTCACTTAGGGTGAAAGGAAATTGGATTAAATGAAGTTTTATGACTTGACAATAGCACTATTACCAAAAAAATGGCAGTTTCTGAAATTTAAAACTTTGAAGTTTGATCGACCTTGAGTTTGTCATTTCAAGGTCATTTAACGTCACATCTTATGGTGCCAACAGAACCTCCAAATATCGCTTATTATTGGTGATCAATAGTAACCATATGACTATCTCACCGTTTAGCTGATTTAATCTCTCAAAATATGTGTGACTTTTACTTTGACCTTTCAAGGTCACCCAAGGTTAAATGTATTGCTGCTAATAGAATCCCCATTTATGACATCCTATCAGTGATTAAGAGTAACTATGTGCCTGTCTCTTACCATTTTTCTCGTATGACACTTTGAATAATTTGCTCCCTATCTTTATCATTGGACACCAAATTTGGGGCCTCCCACCCCCACCCTTACCCCTGGTGGATTTTCACCAAAATCGAATCACTTTTCAGTTCCACATACCCAACACCTGTGAAAGTTTGAAGACAGTCCATTCATTGGTTCAAGAGATAATCGATGAACAGACTTACAGTACATAAATATAAAAGAGCCGCATTTTTTGTTTGTTTGTTTGTCCTTCAATGAAGCCCAAACCAAGGACCAGAGACCCCCAGACCCATATATATTCTGAATCAGGGTGACCCAAGGATGGGTTATTTTTTTTATTTTTATTTTTTTTTTTTTTGGGGGGGCAAAATTCAGATCTGGTCATTTTAGGTCACCAGTAGAGTGTTCGCCTTTTTGGCCTGGGCACCACAGGGTACCCCTGCAGCCCAATTTTTGGCATGGAAACTCATACGACCTCCATTTCGGATATAGGCTATGTGAGATTTACCTCTGAGGTTATTTGAGGTAACAGGTTGGAGGTCATTTTGAGCTCACTGGTAATGCAGCCCAATTTTTGAAATAAAGACTCAAATAACCTCCAGTTCGGACAAAGGGTAGGTGAGGTTGACCTTCGAGGTCATTTGAGGTCACTGGTTGGAGGTCATTTGAGGTCACCAGCAATAATAAACAAGTGCACACAACTACTGTGCGTTAGTCTGCGAAAGCTGAAATAAAAAGCTCCTGGGCCTCTTATAATCCCTCTTCAAAAGTACAAGAGGTACATGGTCTTTGTGGAGTAGAAAGATTGAACTAGAACAAATAACATTATAGTGTTAGCCTTTTTTGGCCCGGACAACTCCAGGTACCCCTGCTAGTAAACAAATAAACTAGGGCAATTGGCATAAGGTCACAACATCCATCCCGTGCCGGTTGAATTGGGGTCAAAGTCACTTCAGGTGAATGGAAATTGGATTAAATGAAGTTGATAGTAGCATTATTACCAAAAAAATGGAAGTTTCTGAGATTTGAAACTTTAAACTTTGATCTACCTTGAGTTTGTTCTTTCAAGGTCATTCAATATCACATCTTATGGCGCCAACAGATTCTCCATATATGACTTCCTATTGTTGATTAATAGTAATCATATGCCTCTCTCTCACCGTTTGGCTAATTTAAGCAGTCAACATATGTGTGATCTTGATTTTGACCTTTCAAGGTCACCCAGGATTAAATGTATTTGTGCCAATAGAATCCCAATATATGACCTCCTATTAGTGATTAGGAGTAACCATGCATCTATCTCTGACCATTTGGCTGATTCCATGCCTAAATCTGCCTGACCTTGAGCTTGACCTTTGAAGGTCACCAAAGGTGTCAATATGATCTTCATATATGACTTCCTATTGGTGATTAATAGTAAGTATGTGTCAATCTCTCACCGTTTGGCTGATTTCAGGCCTTAAAATATGGATGACCTTGAATTTGACCTTCCAAGGTCAAATTCAAGGCCCTTCACCCTGAGGCATTTTCACCAAAATCAAATCACTTCCTCAGTTTCATATACACAACACGTGTGCAAAGTTTCAAGTTGATCCATTGATTGGTTCAAGAGTTAATCGATGCACTGACTCACAAATAAGTAAGTAAATATACGCCGACGATCACATACCGTACACCCCTTCCGCAATGAATTGCGGGCAAGGTGAAAAATAAATACAATAATAATAATCCATCCATCCATCATCCATTCCTATGTTGCCCCATGAGGAGCGTAGGAGCCCGGGGCTAGGGATGTTGGTCCTGACTTTTAAGTTGAGAGTGACCAGCCCAATCCTATGTTGCCCCATGAGGAGCGTAGGAGCCCGGGGCTAGGGATGTTGGTCCTGACTTTTAAGTTGAAAGTGACCAGCCTCACTCACCCCTAAGTGGCATTACGTGAGCAATAAACCCCAACCACCCCTTGGATATAAACCTACACCGGCTCAATTCTATTGGAGCACCTTAATTACCCACTAAACCACCAGGCGCCATACTTAGGTTATATGGTTACCACCCAGAGCAGTAAATGGTTTCCTGGTGTACAGGAAATCATTTGGCTTGTCACTCATTGTAGTCACCCATAGGCAGAAGGAAGGGGAAAGAATGAAGGAAAGACAGAGGAGGGAGTGTAAAATCACCCGTAGGCAGAAGAAAGGGGAAATAATGAAAAAAAGAAATACAGAAGAGGAAGGGACGAAGAGAAGAAAGGGCAGACACCCAAAGCAGCATTACATCGAGTGAGTGAATGGTGAGTGCCTCCACCTACCACTATAATAATAATAATAATAATAATAATAATAATAGTATTATAGTAGTAATAGTAATAGTAGTACTAGTAGTGGTAGTAGTAGTAGTAGTAGTAAGAAAAGAACAAGAGGACACATAATCAACGAACACCAAAATTAACTGGCTTATCTAGTGAACAATATTGTTTTAGTCGCAGTGGTTGTCGTGATGGTGGCAAGGTTGTGAACTGTCAGGAGAGTGAAGGATGGAGTGGCGTCGGAGGGGGGAAGGGGGGAAGTTGAGTCATAAAAGGGAGTCGTAAGTGATCGTAAGAGTGGTGGTAACTTCGGAGAGGCTGCTATATTTTCAATCCAGTGTTCATCTGAGTGTTGGGTCTTTTAATAATTTTGAATTACTAATAACAGACACTTCAAGATATGTTTTTCCATTCGTTTTCATCCCTATAGTCGTTGTGATCTCGTGGACTTATTCCAATCTTCTTCTTCTCTCTTGTTTTCTTGCCATTTGTTTTCCTTTACCTCCTCCTCCTCCTCCTCCTCCTCCTCCTCTTTCTCCTTCCTTTCTCATCCTTCTTCTCATCCTTCCTTTTCATCTTCCCCTCCTCCTCCTTCTCCTTCTTTTTCTCCTTGTCCTCCATATTTCACCGCTGCCCACTTCCTAAGTCTCTCCCTCTCTCTCTCTCTCTCTCTCTCTCTCAGGTCTACAGACTGAAAGAACTATATCAAAAGAGAGGGGAGGGGAGAACAGAATCGGGGATTCTGAGAGAAGAGAAGCAGGGAAGAAAGCAGGAAGAGAAAGCAGAAATAACTGGTGAAATGGGGAAGAAGTGACTGTCGAGAGACTGTCTGTGAGAGTATGAAAGACAGAGAGAGAGAGAGAGAGAGAGAGAGAGAGAGAGAGAGAGAGAGAGTGAGAGAGGTTAAATTTTATAGAATTCTTTTCGAACAAGAAAAGAAGCTTAATGACCTTACATATAAAAAGGTCAACACAATCAGACTAACGGTGAAGTACATACCTGTCGTCCCTGTGGCCGGATTTAGCGGGAAAGTAAAGTAGAGATTAAAAACATCCTCTGACTCTGCTTGTCCTGCAGAAACAAATCCCATAAGATTCACGAATTTGCAGTCGTTTACCTACCATACCTTTCTATGAGCACCGGTAGTAGTTGTAGTCCTAGGTTCATCTGAATGTGAATCCTGCGAACTGCAACTTGAAGCTGCACCTCTCATGCAGTCCATCACCTTCCTTTCAAGGAATAGAGACGGAGTTGAGAGACGCAGAAATAACCAGGCAGGTTCACCCCCCAGCTATGTCTGTGTCACCTCGTGAAGGCGCCCCTCTCCAGTAGCTATCGAAACTATGATTGATTTTTGCAGAATGGTCAACGAGAGCATATAATTTTCCCATGCTGTCTCATTATTCTCCCTGAAAAATCACAGATCTTATCTGAGACTTGTTTTTACATGAAAGAAAAGATCATGGAATCTATTTTGTTTTTTCTTTAACAATTCTACAAAACCACAGCTCAAGTTTCATTGACTTCTATGTACACCATCTCTCTCCCCAAATTCTGTCTAACTATCTTCTTATATTCTTTTGTGTTCTCTGGGTTTTGAATCTCATCTCCATATTTTTCTTACATTCACTTCCAATATTATCTTGTTAATATGTGACCAGAGCTGTGTCCTCTAAATTCGGCAGTGGATTTATTTATAAATTTCACGTTTCCTCAGCACCTGCTAAGCGTTTCTTTCTGTACAGTAGACTTGTATTTTCTTCCCTCTCCACCTCATCCATTAACAGATATTACATCCATGGATACATGAGTCAACCTTGTCGTAATCAACTTTTACCTCACACCATTCGCCCTACTCCCTTCCCCCACATGAGATGTCCTCTTATTTAGTAGATATTATCAAACAGACCCGTCTCCAGTCAAACATTATCGATGCCAACCTGCTATTTTACCCTCAGGGTCTTGTTCATACATTGGAGCCATTTTCCCCTTGGATTTATTTTCCATCAAGGACCTATGTTCATTCTTTGACCTGCCTCACTATATGGACCTATTTTTCCCTTGGACCTGTATTTGTTCATGGGGATATTTTTCACATGAACTTATTTTTCGCCTGGGACCTATTTCCTCAAAGATTTTTTTTGTTTTTGTTTTGCTCATGGAGATACTTTTTAATGGGAACCTATTTTCCCTATGGACCAGTTCTTCCCATGAACCTATTTTTCCCCGTGGTTCTATTTTCTTCATGGATCTATTATCCTTGGGGACCTATTTTCCACCATGGACGTATTTTTCATCATGTATTTATTTTCACCATAGTCCTATTTTCACTTAATAGGCTAATTTTCCATCATGTAAATATTTTTCTCATAGGCCTGTTTTAACTCATGTACGTATTTTCTGCCCAGGAGGAAACAATAAGTCCGCACATGAACTTATTCTCCTGTGGACCTGTTTTGACCCACTGGACGCATGTTTCTACTTGGGTCCATTTCCATGGGAATATGTGCCCGATGGACCTATTTTTTCACATGGGCTTAGCTCTGCTATGGACCTGTTCTCATGAAACTAATCCCCATGGACCTATTTTCCTACTACCCATCCCACCCACTCACCTACCCACCCCATCCTCTGCTCACCCCTCCACCCAGGACGCACTCTCATCCAATCACCCTCCTCACCGGCCACCAAACTCCACCAGAAAACATTCATGCTTCCAAATGCACTCACTCACAGAGAGAGAGAGAGGCACAGCTGTTCATATAGTAGGGTCTATACTTCATGATATAATTTTCCCTTGTTTCATGTGCATCCCTTCCTCTCTCTATAATCTTTCACTTATGTTTCTCTGAGCAAATATCGGATCTACATGCACAATGCCTTACTTAACAGGTAATTTTCCCCCTAATTAGATTTTCTGTAAATTAGCATTCTTCAAGTCATCACCTCCTCATACACATACATCTTCCCTTGTATGATCAGCAGAATCACGTCTGTTACACTTAAGCCGTCCTTTTTGTCCTCCTTACATTAATGCATTGACACAATCGTTTCCTAAAATCTCATACTTATAATTTTGTTTCTACTGTTTGACAGCCAAACATTCCACCTGCTGCAACCACATGTACATTCACATTAACAACCATCCGTTCACTTGTCTGTCCACCAAATATTTCGTCTATGTTTGCTGTTCCATATCTTGACTCACAATATACACTTGTAGTGTGTCCTTGTCAGTGGCGTATGTGAAATTCACTCTCCTCATTTTCTGCGCACAGGTTTACTAGAGTCTTTGTTTGATTACTGGACTTTTTTTTTTTCCAAGATAACTATCGATTGTTGTTTGAAAAACTTTCAAGTCCTAGGTTTTACAGATAGAGTGCAGTCAGAAGGACATTTCAGGCCTCCTCTATCAAGATTTATGGGCAATGACAACATTCAGGAATTTCAGCATTATTGAGTCTTATCCAAAGCCAGGCGATACGAAGAGAGTTTCCACTTCTGGTCTGATTGAACGATATTTCCAATAATATATATCAGAACACTAGTATCTTCCACCAAAATCTGCTCTTCGGGCATTACATGAATAATGAAAATTTAATGCTTAGGAGATTCACTTGAAGGAAAGTCAAGATCATCCAAAGTATATATATATATATATATATATATATATATATATATATATATATATATATATATATATATATATATATGTATGTATGTATGTATGTATGTATGTATTTATATGATTAGGGGAGCTGCCCAGATATATCAGTGCCACGATGTCAAGGTGTCTCTCTCCAGCACGAGTATTTAATAGCGATCACGTTATATGCCGAATATTATTTTACTGTAAGATATAATAGAAGAGTCTGGGACTAAGTAGAATTATATCATTCTTATCTGTAAATATAACTCAAGCGTCATACATTTAGTTTTCCGCCTGGGTTTTCACCAGAAATACTTTTGCATCAGTTGGAGAATACCGGTAGTGGCAGCTATTCCTGAAAATTTGGTATCTGTAACAGAAAACGCTTTCAGGTTCTATACTGGGACAAAGGAGAGATCTAAGTAACTGTTAAATGTTGCTTTCAGATTGGCGGAGGGGCTGCACGTACCACTATAACCACTCGTCTTACCTCCCTAGACAGTGTTTAAGTTATAATTATGTACTAGGCAAATGTTCAACAGGACCGATTGTCAAATAATTATGGTATAATTGCATGAAAAGCAATTCATTCAATATTTTCTAGATTTTACCCTAAAACGTTCAATGGTTGGTGGAGCGCTACACCGAAATGCAATAATAAAGACTCCTTGCCAACATTCTGTGGTCTACTTCCAAATTTGGACATGCATATGGTGAAATTCATACAATCTATTTTTGATATTCTGTTAGTCGAAATTCCTGTTATACATACGTGTATCACTTGTGAGCACTGAAATTGCACTACCGAAGTTGATTTAGATTCGTTTCAAGGTACTTACCCCTCGCATTCTCCTAGGTATTAGTATTTTATTTAGATCTGAACTTTCTGGAAGTGTTCATGGTAGCTCCAGCACCCTGGGAGCTCAATTATTTTCTCGGAAATATTTTCATGTGAAATAAAGTATATGTGCAGTTTCTTTCTGTACATTTAGACAAAACGTGGAAACTTCATAACGATGTGTACACCGATTTCGTTGAAATCCATGTGCCCACTTTCCCATATATCTGCCTTTTTGTATTTTCGGGAGGAGGCTGACCCCTCCAAGAATCACTACAAGGGTCACGCACCGTCCTAGTTGTGTATGTTCTTTGAACTGCTAATTTTCGAATCTGTCCGTTTCTTGTTGGGTTCCAGAGTTGGCAGCAGTATTCTAATATCGGTAGGGTCATGGTCTTGTACAGCTTCATCATCGTCATTGGCATTCTTGTTCTGAAGGTTCTCAGGATACGTCCAATATTCTGTCTGGCTTTCGTTATTACACTGTGTGTTGCCTGAAGTTTGCGTCTTCACTCATTACAACTCCAAGATTATGCGAATGCCCACACTGCATAGTAATACCATCTAGTGTCTTGTACTGATCGCTGGGGACTTCAGCATTTGGGTGGCGGTTCCTCAACATTTCAAACTTTGGGTTGTTGAAAGTCATGTTATTGTTTTCCTCCCATTCACACATTCTCTTCACATGTCTTGTATTTGTTTGCAGCCTTCTTCTTTCTGTACATGGCCTAACATTCAAGTGTCGTCTGCAAACGACGATGTTTTACAGTGATGCATGTTCTCTTCTATGTCGCTGATATAGACAAGGAACAGCACTGGACTGAGGACCGATCCTTGGGCGACTCCACTGAACACTTTCGATTACTGTGATTTGGCCCCTTCGACAATAGCTGTTTGGTTTCGATCGGTAAGGGAGCAGTGTATCCATTCCAGTAAATTACCTTTGATTCCAAAGTGCGTTAGTTTGTTTAGTAAGACAGTCTGGGCAACCTTATTGAAGGCTTTTGAAAAGTGTAGATAGATGATATTTGCTCTGGCTCCATTTTCTAGCAATTTTATTATGTCGAATCGGTGTAGTAGGAGTTGCGATAGGCACGATTTTCCATGTCTAAATCCATGCTGCATTTCATTGAAAAGCGAGTTTTTTTCCAGGTGCTTGTGCAGTTCTTTCACCACAAATCGTTCAAATGCTTTGATAATGTGTTACATCAACGCGACTGGTCGGTAGTTCATTGGCTCTGCTCTGTCCCCGCCTTTGCAGACTGATGTGATTATTCCTTACTTCATTTGTGTCAGTATTGTGCCTATATCCAAAGAAGCTCTCCAAAGTCTGAAGATTGGGTCACATATGGTATGAGAACATTGTTTAAGCAGGACTTTGATAATTTTGTCTGGGCCAGCTGCTGAGAATGTTCTTATTCCAAGGATTGATTATTGTGTCAGTTTTGGTAAATTATATGTCATGCAGTTCCCAGCTAGTAACTTCGGGTGTGGCTTCTTTCCACCTGTCTCCCCAAATGTGTTTTGGTCGACTGAAAGTAGATACATAGTGTTTATTTAATGCTTCGGATAGTTGACATGAATCACTTACTGTACTAGTCTCCGGTCTTGCTTAAGTGATCCAGTAGTGCTGTGTACTTTAGCCTTTCTTCCAGCTTAGCGATAAAAATATTTTGTTTCTCGTTATAACGTCTACAGCTTTTTGTTCCTCATGTATTAGCTTATGTTCATTAGACTGAGGCACCTTCATTTCAATAGTTTTCAATTGTTCTTTTATTTTGCCATCAATTCTGTTCGATGCTGATTTTTTTCCCTAACTTTGCCCTTTTCCTTATCAAGATTTTCCTGTCTCTAGGGATGACTGATTTTGGTGGATGATTCCTTCTAGGTGTTCGTGTAATGCAAATGTCGAACATTTTTTAACTTGAGAACACATACATTTTGTCAGTTGTCATGCCATTCAAAGCTTTGTTCCAAATGACGCTCGCATTGTCATTGCTGATGCTGGTCCAGTCAGTATTTTCATGAAAAATTGAGTGAGGAGAAGAACATGCTTTCCTTGTTGTGTCTGGATTCCTCCGGTCTGATCGCCAGTGTCGATTCACTCAAAAGGAGTCTACTTTCTGGCTTGACTGTGTCTTCTATCAGTATATAGCTGATGACTTTTTTTCATTATTAGTGAAGAATAGATCGAGTATATTATTTCCTTGGGTTGCAGAGTCGACCATATGTTTCAACACTACAGTAAGTCATTAGTAGGACTGAACAGAGCGCCGGCTTACAGTCGGTTGGCGGATGTTCCTCATATATACTAAACTCACACTACAGTACATTCAGTAGGTTGAAATCACCATTAATAACAACAATAGGCTCGAGATTTCCGAACTTCTTCACTTCCGACCTAATCAATTCCGTCACCTCCAGGAATTTTTCTAGTAAATATACCGGTGGTCTATTCACAGTGACAACAACCACTTTCCATTTGTCGGTGTATAACATGACGTATTCCACCTCGCCATTGGATCCTAATGCACTAGTGTGGTGTGGGCATGAATTCGCCTTGAACAAAAATGACTGTTTCTCCTTTTCTTCTTCCTTTTAGTCTGTTTGCATGGAATAATTCGTACCCAACTCTCTCAAACTCTGCATCCCTTATGTCTTTTCGTATGTGCGATTTGGTTAGGCACAGTAATAAACCATTATGAGTTTTGGTGATTTCTCCCATCATTTTCGATTTGTGTCGTTTATTCCTCAATATTGGGCCAGATCATGGTCAGCACTGTAGAATAGGCTTTGATCACAGTTTCTTCATTTCCACTGACTTCGTCTTGCGAGGTAGGTACGTCCGGCGGGATAGTGAAAGAAGGTCTTGAGTTGCTACCACAGTGTTTACTTATTTTTTATTTATTTTATTTTTTTGTAATAGTCTCTTCATCAGTGCAGCGCATGGCTCCTTGAATGATGATGGTTTTAGCGGCAATGAATGGAGGGCATTCGGTGTTACAGAGTTCTTAGTGTTCGCCCTCCTGTCGGTGCAACAATGATAGCAATTTGGATGGTGTTTCAATCCACACACACACACACACACACACACACACACACACACACACACACACACACACACACACACACACACACACACACACACACACACACACACACACACACACACACACACACACACACACACACACACACACACACACACACACACACACACACACACACACACACACACACACACACACACACACACACACACACACACACACACACACACACACACACACACACACACACACACACACACACACACACACACACACACACACACACACACACACACACACACACACACACACACACACACACACACACACACACACACACACACACACACACACACACACACACACACACACACACACACACACACACACACACACACACACACACACACACACACACACACAGCCTGAAGACAGAACAACGGTTTAGGGCACGCTGCCAAAAAAGATACTATCCTACCTCACAGGAATGAAAATATCATATTTCCTTACACAAAAGAAAAGAAACAGTTGCACTCCAACCTACCTATCTTTGAGTAACACTAGTTTGTGGCCGACAGTCTCATCCGCCATTTGCAGCCGTGAGAGCATTTTTGTTCACTTTGGAACTCTCTTCCCCAGATTAGTTTCTCCCCATCCTTCAACTTACAGCAACTCAAATCCAGATGTTACAGATTTTTTAAAAATGATGGAGGCTTGTAATTGGTGGATGTAGTGTTTTGTATTTGCTTTTTCCTCCTCTGTTCATCTGTATTAAAAAAGAAAAAAAAAACTTGTCATCATTAGGGCACTAGGTTTGGGCCTGAATATTGTTGGCCTTCAAAAGGACCTCGTTCTCCCCATTACTTCCATCTTCCTGTGTTCTCCATTGTCCAGAAGAAACATTAATCTGTATGCTCTGGAAGGAAAGGCTAATTTTTCTCTCCCAGGCTGGAGTGTATTCATTCTAGAGCAGCCTAATAAATGCCTTCCCCTCCTGACCCCCCCCCTTACCTCCTCCAACTACAACCATTCCTTTTTCCTTACTTCTCCTCATTCTTCCCTTCTTACTTTCCTTTCCTTGTTTCTTGTTCACCTTCCACTCTCAACTATCCCTGCTGCCTCTCATCCTCCTTCCTCCTCACCTTTCCCTCTTTCTTCTCTCATTCCTTCCCCCTTCACCTTTTCTAGCACCTTCCCCTCCATTTCCCCTCACCCCTACTTTCCTTCACCTTTCTCCTTCCCCTAACTTTCCTCTCCCCATTCTTCCTATTTGTCTTCTCCATTCTTTACGTCTCCCCTCCATTCCCCATCCCAGTCCTTCCCCCACTACTTTCATTCTTTCCTCGTTCCTCCAGCCCCCGAGCACCCATTGACCCCCCACCGTTTGCTTGTTTTTCCGCCAAGTTACCTTTGAATTGACGTTGTGAAGAATAAGAGTACTGTGGGCAGGTTTGTCACTGTTATATTAGTAATTTTTTCAAGGCGAAAATGAAATGAATTTCTTGATCCTACACACCTAGAGAATTAATAAAAAAATAAGATTGTGATGATAGAGGTGGTGATGATGATGATGATTAAAAACTCCACACCTTGTGGAGTTCTTAGTGATATTGTAGATATTATAATTATATATCTTTTTTTTTCCCCATCCACCTGACAAAGTCAGAGGAGGGTATTGTTATCACTATTGTCCGTCCACAGATTGGGTGGCAGGGTGGCAGGCTGGGCGTAGAGATATAGTTTCCGGAGCAAATATAAGAAAGTATTAACAAGTCATGATTTCTCACATAGCTATGTGTCTTATATGAACTGGTGCCTTTTGACAGGAAAAATGCTTTGCCTTAAGTATTATTATTTTTTTTAAATAAATAAAAAGTAAAAATAACATCTCAGATTTCAGTGCGCCCTCGCAAGTAATCTTAAGGGACCAGGCTATGTCTTCCATGGATAAATTGCTTAAATTTTTTACTTTTAATGTCTCTGTTATACAGGGGGGGGGGGGCGTTATGCGCTTGGTTAGGAGTGTAGGGAGTGGGAGTTATATGCTTGGTCAGATTGAGGGTTGCAAAAGCTTAGCGTTGATGATGATGATGATGATGATGGTGCTGGTGGTGGTGGAAGTGATGTTGGTGGTGGTGGTGATGATGATGACGGTAATAGTAGTGATGAAGGTGGTGATGGTGATGATGATGGTGATGGTGGTGGTAGTGATGATGGTGGTGGTGGTTGTGGTGATGATGATGTTGGTGATGGTGGCGGTGGTAGTGATGATGGTGATGGTGGTGGTGATGATGAGTGATGATGATGATGGTGGTGGTTTTTTACTTCCGATCACACTTCCCTATTCTATATCACTGATTTTGTTAAATTTTAATGTCTCTGTGGTATACAGAGGGATGGGGGTGGGGAGGAGATCCGTTATGCACTTGGTTAGGTGTGCAGAGAGGTGGGGGGTATGTGTTTGGTCAGTTTGAGGGTTGCAACAGTGTTGCGTTGCCTATGTTTTGAAGATACCGCATTGAAAAGTAAAAGGCTTGGAGCAAAACTCAGAAGGTATTAACTACAGAGTCATGAAAATTTCACGTAGTTATTTGTCTTTTAGTGAACTGATGCCAGTTGATAATATAGAATGCTGTGTCTTAAGCAGTTTTTTAATAATAAAGAAAAAGTAAAAAAAGAAAATAATAGCAGATTTCAGTGCACCCTGCACAAGAAATATGAAGGGACCAGGTTATGTTTAGCATGGATAAATTACTGAAATATTTAAGTTTTAATGTCTCTGTGTTATATAGGTTGTGTGTGTGTGGGGGGGGGGGTGGCATGAGGACTGTTATGCGTTTGGTTAGGTGTGCAGGGAGGTGGGTGGTATGTGCTTGGTCAGATAGAGGGTTGCACCGATGATGATGATGGCTGAGTTGATGATTGTAATTATGATGATGATGGTGGTGGTAAGGACGAAGATAATGATGATGATGATGGTAATAGCGATAGATGATTATGATGATGATCGTGGATCGTGATGGTGATAGTTGAGAGGATAATGATAATGATGACGATAATGGTGGTGGTGATAGCTGACATGATGATGATAATGATGATGATGATAATTATTTTCCCTGTCATCTTTTTAATGTACCTGTGTTATACAGAGGGGTGGGGGGAGTGAGTGCCGTTATGCACTTGGTTAGTTGTGCAGGAGGGTGGGGGGTATGTGTTTGGTCAGATAGAGAGTTGCAACAGCATAGCATTGCCTAAGTTTAAAGATCTAGAAGGCTGGCATTCCAAGACCGTTCGAGATAGACACTTGAATTTTTTAGGAGTGATGTATCTTGGCTGCAGGCTTCTTTTGCCACAAAAATATTTTTCCGAGGACTAGAAGTGCACTAGCGCCCTCAATGTTATTTTTTTCATTTTATCTCTCCTGCCTAGCAAAAACTACTGAATCGATTGCTTTGCAAATGTTCCAGTATGTATTCGTCAGCATATATCAGTGCACCTGGTTACTGATATTGAGATCCAACGAATAGTTTTTGAGATATTAAGGAAAATTATAATGACCGCCTCATGCTAAATTGCAAAGTATTTGGCCGATTTTGTCCAAACTCGGTGGAAATGTCGTGGGTCATGAGTGAACTTGACTTACATAGTGTTAATGACCTTGGCCCTGATCCCAAGGTCACAGCTCAAAATCCGTGAAAAATGTCGAGTCACACCAAAAGTCTCTTAACATTAGGTCGACAGTGATAACAAAAGCATTTTCATCTGGAATGTGAAGTTCTTTGTGTATTGCTCCAGCAGAATTCTAGTTATTATAATTATTATTATTATTATTATTATTATTATTTTTATTATTATTATTATTATCATTATTATTATTATTATTATTATTATTATTATTATTATTATTATTATTATTATCAGTCACCATTCTCTCTCTCTCTCTCTCTCTCTCTCTCTCTCTCTCTCCTTGCCACAAATAATATACATTGCTACATTTATCTAGCACACTATCTTGTTTCTTCCCACCTTTTTCTCAGTTTCTTCTCTCCAACTTTCCTTCCCTTTTTAACTTCCTATTTATTTCAACAATTATGTTCCATTTATTTCTTGTGTTGTCTTTACCAGTCATCTTTCTCCTTACTTTTCTCTCATTTCTGTCCTGATTCTTCTTTATCTACCTTAATTTTTATTTATTTGTGCTTATATGTGTTTTTTTTTTAGCCTTTTATTTTTTGTTTATCCATCCATCCATCCATCATCTAATCCTGTGTTGCCCTATGAGGAGAGTAGGAGCCCTGGGCTAGGTAAGTTGGTCCTGATATTTAAGATGAAAACGACCAGCTTCATTCATCCCTGCGTGGCATTACATGAGCAATAAACCCCAACCACCCCTTGGATATAAACCTGCACGGACTCAATCCGATTGGAGTGCTTTAATTACCCACTAAAAAGCCAGGCGCCACAATTTAGTTATATGGTTACCACCCAGCATAACCTGGTGTACAGGAAACCATCTGGCTAGTCACTCAATGTAGAGTCACCCACAAGCATAAAGATAACGAAAGAATGAAGGAAAGACAGACAGAAGGGGATATGTGAAGTCACCCATAGGCTGAAGTAAGAGGAAAGAATGAAAGAAATAAAGGCAGAAGAGGAAGGAAAGAAGGAAGAGAGGAAAGGGCAGTCACCCGAGAGCAGCACTACATCGAGTGAGTGAATGGTGAGTGTCCTCACTATCACTTCTTTTATGTTTTACTCCTTTGTTTCCTTCATCAATTTTTATTAACATATAATCACACTAGAATCTTCGTTACTTTTTCCCCCTACCGCTCTCTCTCTCTCTCTCTCTTTCTCTCTCTCTTGTCATGTTTCGATATGTAATTAAGTTTAAAAATTCTTGTAGTTAAAGAGAAAACTATTTTATAACTAACATCAAAATTAATATCATGCATTATTATTATGTGGATGTGGTTGAGAAGATTAGGAGAAATACACTGAGGTGGTTTGGACATGTGGAGAGAATGGAGAATGAAAGACTGACTAAGAGGGTGTATGTAGGTGAGGTGGAGGGAGGGAGAGGGAGGGGTAGACCGAGGATGAGGTGGAGGGATGGAGTTGAGAGGTATATGAGGGAGGGGGGGGTGAGTTGGCGGGAGGGTAGTCAAATGGTGGGTGACAGAGTGACGTGGAGGCGTTTTGTCTGAGGCCACCCTTTGCGGGATTAGGGCGTCGGGCTATAGATAGATAGATAGATTATTATGTACGATACATGGATCACCAGTGTATGTATTTATGTAAAGAAGGTTGTTCCTTGTTATCCTATTAAGGATAAATGAGCCCGGAATAGGCTTCCTAAGTCCAGAACGTAGGAGTATTTATGGGTAGATGACCAGTATACCTCTTCGTGGAATTATGTGATCGACGAAATTTCACCCGCCTTTTGGAGATTCGAATCTGTTATTTCCTCTTTTCATTTAGTTCCTCCTTATTCTATGAGTGATTGGGAACCATGGTGACGATGGTTGCATTTGTAACTGCCTTTGTTGTTATCCTGACTACGATGATGGTGTTGGTGGTGGAGGTGGTGATTGAGGTGGCAAAAATATTAATAAGAAAGACCACTCAAAGAGTGCAACACCGGAGCCCTACAAATGGTCTAAGCGCAAACACTGACTTTGGCCAGGGACAATGTCCTTCAACTGATTACTCTCAGAACTCGAATTCTATCGTTCATGTCTAGCTTTAATCACTTCCACCAAAGTTTGGCCAAGATCAGATCAAAACTGATTAAGTAGGCCTTGTCCTGTGACCTTAAATTTAAACCTTTACCAGTAATCTTGACCTTTGACTGTTCTCATAATCGAATCCATTTACCTTTCACTAGTCCTGAACATCAACTACTGTCCTCCAAAGTCAAGTGTAAATCGGATAAAAACGGATTAAGATGACCTTGTCATGTGGCCTTGACCTTTGATTTATTGTTCTCAAAAACAGTAAATCAACCCCTTGGCTGATTCTTAGCCCTTCCACCAAGTTTGGTCAAAATCATATCAAAACTGTTTTAGTTATTTATTCACACTCAGTCCTGCGGAACGAGCTTTGAACTTGCGCAGTGAGTTTTCATATTCGTTTTTTCACACAGTGGAACCCCTTACTTCCTGTGTTATTCATAACCTTTCCACCAAAATTTGTCAATAATGAAAATGCTAGGTCAAACACTTAGCTTTGTGACCTTGAACTTTGGGTTCAAAAACAGCACATTAGTTCCTTTGTTGGTTCCCTGCCTCCCCACCAGATTTGGATAAAGTCGGATAAAAACTACATTAGTTGTCTTTCACACACACACACACACACACACACACACACACACACACACACACACACACACACACACACACACACACACACACACACACACATACCTGTATATATATATATATATATATATATATATATATATATATATATATATATATATATATATATATATATATATATATATATATATATATATATACACACAAACACACACACAAACAAATACACAAAAAACAAACAATTAAGGACATGTACAGGTAGTTTATTTCACACACACACACGTGAGGAGCCGAGCAGAGAGGACACGCGTCACATCACTCCGCATCTGGCCAAACGTGGCCAAGTGGCCATACCTAAATTAGTATCATTATATGAGTCAAGCTCTGTACCAGGTCAAACTAAATGGTGTCCTAATATAAAAGAGGAAGTTTTAAGTAAGACTGTTGTTCAAAAAGTAAAATAAACAAAGCGGTGCAGGAATGCGCCCAGCAGCATCAGTTGATCAGTTGTTTTGTTTGCGCCAGGGAATATAAATAGAATCTGTGCTCTTAGTACATGATGTCCATCTACCTTAGTAAAGCAAATTTGGAAAAGAAATGGGATAAAGGTAGAAAGCTGGATGATGATTTCTACCAGGAACTGGTTGAAATGGAGAGTAGAATAAGCTGATAGAACGGGTAAACAGATTGGAGATGGCATTTCAGAATGAAATGGATGAAATTAAGGAACAGTTGCACATGCATAAGGAAGAAATAGAAAAATTAGGAAAGGAAGTCAACAAGAGAGACACAACAATAGATGAGCTGACAGCAGAAGTGAGTTCACTTAGAAGGAAAATCAGTGAAATGGCAAGTGGAGTAGTCAACCACGAGAGTATCTTGGAAGAGTTCAAGAATGATAAAGAGACAATTAAGCAAGTAAACAATCTGATAGATCAGAGCTGTGATACTGAGGAGAAGATAACACAGGTGAATGAAGCTGTGCAAAGCTACAAAAATGATGTGGAAACCACTTATGCTGAAATGGTGAAAGTAAAAAAAGACTTAGAAACAAGGGTTGAAGAAAAAAGTAATAAAAAGGAAGTGAAAAAAATGATCCAAAACAATCCTAAATTGCTTAGAGATTCAGCAGATATCAACAAATCTATAGTAAACACTGGTATAGAAAATAGAAAACAAAATCTCGAGAGACAAAAAGGAGATGGCAAGTGTAATAAGTGTAATGAGCATATTGAAGGAAGTAGCAGAGGAAATCTGTAATAAAGACACAGAGGAACACAAAAGGCTAGGGAAATATGAGAGAAATAAGTCAATGCCCCTAAAGGTAACCTTCCAGAGTGTAAACACTGTGGACAAGCTACTAAAAAATGCAACGAACTCATAGAAAAAGAGGAATTCACAATTATATGGATAAAAAGATGCCTAACTCAAGAGGAACTGGAATTACTAAAAGACAAGAGGGAGGAAGCAAAAATAAAGAACGAGGGAAGATCAGAGGAGGAGAAGAATACATTTTTTTACAAGGTAATTGGATTGCAGGTTCGAAAGTGGTACATAACCAGGAGGGAATAAAAAGCAGGAAGGCAGTAGACCCAAGTCATGACAAGTATGTAAACAAGATGATTAAGTTGACGTACTCAAATGTAGATGGAATGTTATCAAAATTATTAGAAATGAATGATTATATCAGAGTACATGAAGCCTATCTAATTTGCCTGACTGAAACAAAATTAACACCAAGGATATCAAATGAAATCCTAAACTTCGAGGAATTCAATATATGGAAAAGAGATAGGAACTTAAAAAAGGAGGAGGAATTATAATATTAACAAAGGAAAATCTAAAAGCCAAAGAAATAGAACTAGATATACTCTCACAAGTAGAAATGATTGCAGTAGAGATAATTACATCTGAAGGGAAAATAATTGTAGCAAACTTATACATGTCACCCAGATCAAACACATGGGAAAGAGGCAAATATGAGGATCTGGCAGAGAGTACAATTCAGAGTTTAAGAACATTACTACATAGAATGGAAGAGAAATCTGAAAGAATTATACTGATTGGAGATTTTAATACAATAAATTGGAATACTCTAGATACCGGTATAATAAGCCAAGAAAGCTGTTGGGACCAAAAGCTCCTGGATCTCGTACAGGAGTTTTTCCTAACGCAATATGTACTGGAAAGCACCAGAAAAAGAGGACTCGATGTACCCTCAGTACTAGATCTTATATTTACTAAGCAAGAAAACGATATTGACAATTTAATGTATCACCCTCCATCCGGCAAAAGCGACCATGCACTACTAAACTGCAATTTCAGGATTGCATTTGACATAGTTAACAGCAATAAAAGTTACAAAAAGGGTCTACATTATGAAAAGGGAAACTACCATGACCTAAAGCAGTACTTCTTAGAAACAGATTGAGAAAAGGAGCTTAGAGGACAAGATTTAAATGCTATGTATAAAAAATTCTGTGAACTTTATGAAATAGGAGTCCAGAAGTACATCCCACAGCACAAAGAAGCAGAAAAGAAAAGAAATGGTTTAATACAGAATGTAAAAAATCAAAAGAAAAAAGAGATATGTTGTGGAATAGACACAGAAGACATAGTAGTGAAAGGGCATATAACTGTAACTTGCAATACTTTGGTGATAGAAACTCCGTGTACAAACAGCTAGATAAGGAGTTTATTACAGGCTCACAGTAAAACAGTCTGCCCGTGTCGGCTGTCTGCTAAGAACTGATGCAATAAAGCCGTCTTCAGGCGTGGGAAAGCATGCTGACCTAGCAAATTTAGTGGGGGCATGTATGCATTGGGGGGGGACATATATACATCGGGGGTAGACATATTGTGGAGGGGGTACACTACTCCCCCGGGTGGATGAGACGGTGTCTCCTGACACCGGGAGGTAAATGGAGTTTGATTATAGGAGTAAGGCAGGACCGGGAGGTTTGGACAAGGGATAAGTATGATACAGGGGCAGTAGGGGAGACATGGCCATGTTGAGGGGAGGGAATTAGAAGGATATATACATATAAGATATACAAGGAATAATAGGTACAAATCCAGTAAGGGTCGAAGGGATATATAAACATAATGGGAAGTACACAATAATAGTTTGATACATGATAAACAAGGAGTAGATATGAGAGTTCTATTGTTGTTCTTCCTTCATTTTTTTTTTTTTTGTATTTTCTGTAGGATACACTGTCACTCAGTAATGCATGAAAGAAATACCATCATTTTCTAGTAGGCAGAGTGCTGTTCACAGTGTGGTTAAATGTTAAATGGCAATGGTAGTCACGGAATGCGAGGGCACTAAGTACGGGGAGTTTCTACGTCGTGTGTAGGGCGTACTATGCCGGTAGCGACTCTGATTTCCTGGAGTCGACGTTCCATTTTTCTGACACAACAATGCACTGCACAGATGATGAGTAGAAAACCTATGAAAGCGATAACCACAGGGGGAAACACAACTGTTGGATGAACCCATGAACGGCTGAAGGCCAGAGAAAATTGATCCATAATGAAATCACTGTCATTGAGGAAGGTGAGCACGCGCAAGTGAGGGGAGGTGATGGTAATGTTGGCAGATGGTAGGGTTGAAGGCATGTCGATTGGTTGAAAGATGTCATAGGAGTGTTTACGAACAGCCTGGTGATAGCGAGTGGTGTAAGTGATGACGGACTCTGATTTGACGGTACAATAGTCAGGGGCTTTGTAGAGACCACTAGCGGGGACCGAGTGAACGGAAGAACCAGGACACATGATTGTGACAGAGATGGGAACAGCAAAGAAGAAATACTGGACATGGTTGAGGTGAGCATGATGGACCGGGAGGTCAGGAGCTGGGACAAAAGAACAGGCCGAGTAGATGGAATGGTTGCGAACTAAAGCAGACTCACAGGGTGTAGCACTGCTAGGGAAGATAGCGAAAAGGTGGGCAGCACAGAGACGAGAGGTCGGAGTAAGGGAGGAACATTGCTGGAGGTCTGTGGAAGAAAGGAAGGCAACGGAAAGATGATCATGGGAGAGGAGGAAATATTCTGAAGGAACAGATACCTGTAACAAGGAGTTGAGGCGGAAAGGGAAGGGAATGATGTGGAAAAGGTTAAAGGTTATGGCAGAACGGAGAGGAATATGGACGACGACGTATGTAGTGAGAAGAGTGGCTTCGAGAACAGGATAATAATATTCAAGGGAGGAGTAAGGGAGGACTGGGGAGAGACCGAAGGTGGAGTGAGCCCATTCCAGGACAGAACGGAGAGCTGAGACAGGTACCAAGTCGGCAGTGACACGTCCATTGATAGCATCGACCAGGATACGAACCAAGGTAGAGACTTGAGACAGGAGAGAGTCAACGGCCAGTTGGTGATTATCCATGTTGAGTTTGAGGTAGAAGAACTGAGAGATAACGTTGAGATCTGAAAGGTGGCGTTGTAAGATATCGGTGAAATTGTTTAGAGTGGACGTGACTTCATTCAGTTGGGTTGTGAGCTTCTGTAACATAGTGTGTTGGATTTTAATGACTCGGCGTTGTGATTCTAGGGCTGAAGCTAAATGAGTGAGATCAGATTTGAAGCCAGAAATGTCACGGGCTGTAGCAACGCCAAACAAGCCACTCAGAATCTCACCGCCGAAGTCGAAGAGACCTCGTTTCACACGAGAACGACCCACGGGTGTCTGAATGGAAAATGTGTCATTGAGCTCAATGAATCTGTTACTTATGTAAAGCAACTGCCAGGAGAGCGGGAGGAAAAGGTTATAGAGATACTCATTCGGGTTGTGTGTCCCCATGAGGGCCGTGAGATGGTTTCTGATTCTGTGGAGCTGGTGTGCGTAGGCAGGTAGGGCAATGGCTACGTCGGCCAGGGGCGTAAGATCGTAGCGCAAGGAGACCTCGCCTCCTGAGCCGACCAAGGCCCCAGGACGTACTCCACCATCGTCCTGACCTGACCCAGACCCCAGGAGGGTCAGCACTGCCAGCAGGGAGATCGCTAACATCGTACCTAGAAAATCAGGGTAGAGTTAATGGGGGAGGTCGTGAAGAGGTTGATGGGCAGAGCGCAGTTTGGACCGATATTGATTGATTGATGAATGAGCAGGTGGAGATGGAGAGGAAGGAGACTGAGGGATAGGTGGAGACAAAGTAGACTGAGGGATGGGAGGAGGGGAAGAGGGGGCAGGAGGTTGTGTAAGTGACTCTTCCAACACGAGGCCACGGGGTGCTCGCTTTAAGTCATCGACGTGGACCCATCTGGTGTCCCTAGTGGACAGGTCCTGGAGGTGAAATTTGTTGCCTTGTTGAGTGAGGACGCGGTAGGGCCCTGTAAATTTGTCATCCAACTTAGAGGAACGCATATGGGAATGAACAAAGACAAGATCGCCTACACTGATAGTGATAGGAGAGGCGGACTTATGTTGGTGCTGCAGCATGTCCTCCTGAGAGGAAGCCAAAGTGGATTGGACATACTGGTGGATTGTCTGGAAGTTGGCCAATTTTAGTTTAACATAATCATCCATGTTGTAGATGGGTTCTGGCTTTGAGGATAAGAGAGAGTATGGGAGGTCCTTGTCAAAGCCAAAGAGGACGAAGAAGGGAGATTCAGCAATGGATGCATTGATGGAACTATTGATGGAGGATGCCACTTGGGGAATCCAGTCATCCCAGGACGAACTATGGGAGCCTAGATGTCTGAGGCACTCTAAGATTTTTCGGTTGTGGTGTTCTACAAGGCCATTGGAAGCCGGATGGTTAGGCACGACATTGCACTTACTGATATGAAAGTGGCGACGGATCTCATCTAGAAGGCTATTGTTGAATTCTGTACCGTTGTCAGTAAGAATGGTATGAGGGGTACTGAATGGGCAAATTACGTGATCTACAAAGGCACGGGCAACGCTCTTCGCGGTCTTATCGGAGAGGGGAACGAGGACACAGTAGCGGGAGAAGTGGTCGACCGCTACGAACAAGTACTCAGCGCCAGATTCTGTGAGAGGTAGTTTTAAGAGATCGATTGAGACAGTTTCCCATGGTCGTGAGGGGATTGGGTATTGTAAGAGAGGTGCTGGTAAGCCGGTTGATCCTTTGTGGCGGTGGCAGGAGAGGCAAGAGTCACAGTGGGCATTGATATCGCGGCGCATGGTTGGCCAATAGTATTTGAGACGTGCTTGGCGCAAGCATCGGTCTTTACCTGGATGGGAAGCTTGAGGAGTATTATGAACAATATGAAGAACTTTGGTATCAGGGCAGTGGGAACAACAAGTTGGCATACTTCGCGAATGGGCATATCTTTGCCTGTTAGCAGTGTTTTCCTGTACAAGAGATCATCATCTAGCATGAACTCATCTAGTGATACTGGCAGAGTAGGTAAGGTCGAGGCATCGCCAGATTCTAGGAAATAAATGACTTTGGACCACATGGGGTCTTGGCGTTGAAAGTTTCGAACAACTTCTGATGTTAGTGTAGTATTTTCAGTTACTTCAGGCTGCAGTGATGTTATAGCTGCTGCTACGTGACGTGAGAGTGCGTCTGCGACTACATTCAACTTGCCTGGTACATATTGAAAAGTGGGATTAAAGTCCTGGATGATGACAGACCATCTAGCTAACCTACCTGTTAGGTTGCGATTTTTGAACAAATCACATAGTGGAAGGTGGTCTGTTTGGATATGCACTGGATAACCATAGACTATATCTCTGAAATGTTTCAAGGACCAGATGACCGCTAGCGCTTCGAGATCTGTGACACTGTAGTTACGTTCAGCGGTTGTAAGGGTGCGACTAGCATATGCTATTACGCGCTTCCTTGATGCTTCATTGAATTGCATCAAAACGGCACCAAGTCCAGTGCCTGAGGCGTCTGTGCAGAGATGGAAGGGTGTGGTATAATCAGGGAACGCTAGAACAGGGGCATTTACAAGAGCTGTCTTTAGCTTTTGGAAAGCCTGTGACTGGTCGTTAGTCCAAACAAAGGGCACATTCTGCTTGAGTAAGTGGGTCAGAGGAGCGGCGATCTGCACATAATTCCGGATGTAGCGACAATAATAGCCACTGAGGCCCAGGAAACTTCGTACAGCGTCGGTAGTGGTAGGTTCTGGGAAGTTAATGATCGCCTTAGTTTTATCCTCATTAGTATGAATGCCTTGTGCATCTACGACATGGCCTAGGAATTTGATTTTCTTTCACAAGAAGTCACATTTACTGAGATTGATTTTCAGGCCTGCGAGCTGGAGGCGTTCAAAGACTTGCTGGAGTTTGGTAAAATGATCAGGGATGGATTTACTCACAACAATGATATCATCTAGGTAAGCAAAGAGAGAGTGTCCCATCATACCGCAGAAGACTGAATGGATAAGTCGCATGAACACGGAAGGAGCATTTCTCAGACCAAAAGGGAGTCTCTTAAACTGAAAATGTCCGGAAGGGGTGCTAAAGGCTGTAACTGGGCGAGAGGACTCTTCCATTTCGACCTGCCAGTACCCGCTGAGGAGGTCTAAAGAGGAAAAGACTACGTTATTGTCACCAAGGGATTCTAGCAAATCAGTGAGGACAGGTAACGGGAAACGGTCTGGAACGGTGACAGAATTGACCTTACGATAGTCGACTACTGGTCTAAAGTTGCCGTCCTTCTTTGGTACTAAGAAAAGTGGGCTATTCCATGGACTGACGGAGGGTTCAATAATGTCCTGGTCTAACATGTTCTGTACCATTTGATCTGTTTGCTTTCTCTGGCTGTGAGGCAATCGATACGCTGGTATGTAAATCGGCTGAGTTCCTGGGAGTAGTTCAATCGTATGTTTGACAAGGTCTGTTCTACCCATCGGTTCACCGGGTAAGGCAACCACGTTTCTGTACGAGGTCAGAAGGTCGAGGAGTTGAGGCGTATGTTCTGGGAAATCTGTGCAAGTGAGATGTGAGAGCATATCGGGTGAATATGTCGGCGCAGATCCCGTAGAGTTAATAGTACATACACCGATTGGCGTATCATCAGTCTGAATAGTAGGAATTGAGGAATCCTGGCACACCTTTAGAGCCGCTGGGTATACTAGGAAGTCTCCAATCTTTACACCACTTTTAAGTTTTAGTGGAGCATTTGTGACATTGAGCAAGTACAGGTAGCATAAACTGTCCTCTAAGACTGTACACCACGCTGACTCATAAGTCAAGCCATTCACACAACACGTCTCAGGTAGGGTTAGTACATCCACTCCTTCTTTCGCACCGGCAACACAAACAGAGACTTTGGTGAACTCATGCGGTAACAAAATTGTGCACGTATTCGTTACTGCACGTTTCGTCTCTGCGTGTTGGAGAAGATCATTCAGACTGTGTGAGGTAGGTAACTGAGACATGTCTGAGTCAGCGATAGTGTTGTTGGGAGAGGATGTAAGAGCCATGTTCGAGGGCTGAGATGATGTATCAGGGGACATTGAGGAATTTATGTCCTTGCTCGCAGTCAGTGAAGGAATGATCTCTGTATTCTCAGATGATGATAGTGGTGGTTTGGGCTGGGTTGGACTTTTTGGTCGTGATAGGGACAGAGGTAATTGAAGGACTGATTTGATCGTAAGAACAGGACGGGGACATTCCATAGTGTAAACCGGGAATCCAGAAATGTCTATACTACCACAAGCAGGTAATAATGCAATGGAATGTTGTGCCATGGTGGAGAAACCAATAAGGGCATCTGCGGGATACTGCAAGTCATTAGTGACATGAAATTCAATGAGGATAGGGGGCAAATCTCTGTGGAGTTTGACTTCAAGGGTGACTCTTCCCTTAACCTTAAACTCTGAGCCGTTAACACCACATAGGCGAATGTCTGGTGGTTCTAGGAAACTGACGTGGCTGTGATGGCGATGAATAATTTGTAAGGAATTTTCGGAGATGAGATTTACTATAGAGCCTGTGTCCAAGAAGAATGACGTTGGTATGTCATGACTGCTTCCGAGAATGACTAAACCCGAGGATGTTATGGGACCTACATGGCGGATGGGGAGTTGGGTTTCTGGTTCTACATGATATTGGTCCGATACGGGCGCGGCGCTTCCCCCGACTGTGGGCGGTTGAGGTAACGACATTCCTCAGTGGTGTGAGTCGTGCTTGATTTGTGGTATTTGCAGTGTGGACAACGTGAGCGGGAAGGCGTACGCTGTCTGGTTTGGGAGTGAGGACGTCTGTATGTACGGTCGCAACTGGATGCTCGATGTCCAGGATGACCACAGTACCAGCAAAGAATCGAAGGTTGTCTGTTCCGTCGGACGCTAGATTGATCACGGCCTGCGGTAGGAGAGCGATGTGTGGCAGGTCTGCTGCGTGCGGTGGGACGGGAGCGAGATTGGTCTGGGGTAGTGGAGGTGTGACAGACTGAGGAGACCAAGGGTTGGGTGGTGCCCTGACGCATGTAGTTCGAACCTGTTCTTTCATGAATGGCTTTAGTGACCTGAATAATTTTATCTCCTGGATTGAAACCGATTTCCAAGGCTAGCTCTCGCTGTTTAGGAGTAAGCCAGTGAAGGAATCTGAGGTAACCAATTAAGTCAGCAAAGTTGGTGAGTGAAAGCATTGGAACGCCATTCTTGTCTTCTAACCATTCCGTGCCTACCAGTAATTGGAGCATCTCGCTACTAGTTGCTTTCATGGCGGCGGCAGCTTCGCGGAGCTTGGCATATTGCACTGGGACGCGCAAGTCCTCATCTAGTTGGTTTAGGAGATTAATGAATCCCATGAGAGACGCGGTATTTGAATGCTGGCAACAAAGGCTGATGAGTTCCGTACGAAAATCAGCAAAGGTACGAATGCTATCGAAATGTCCTGCACGGATCGCGGATCCGATGTCTGATTTACCGTGATGCAAGCAACCGAGGAGGTAAGCTACTTTGAGCGATTCCTCGGTAATTTGTCTATTGTTTATTTCTGTGTCGACTTCTCTGAGGAAATCGTAGACAGACCAAGTTGGGTCCTGGCCGGTAAATTTGGGACAATTGGCATCGTCGAGATAGATAGACTGTGGAGGGTTGGCCATGGCTGGAAGTGTAGAAGTGGCGGAAGGAGAGGTGTGGTAGAGAGAGAAGGTAGTGGCAGTTAAGGGCGAGCAAGACGGGGTATGGAGGGAGGCAGGAGAAGTAACGACAGTGGAAGGAGTAGAGGAAGAAGAAGGGAGAGTAAAGGCAGGAGTAGAGGAGGACGTATCTGGATTTACGAGGGTAGGACGGGTAGTAAGTGATTCTGTGGGAAGTGAAACGGGAGTCTCAGGTACAGGGCGGTGGTACTCTTTGCCACTTCGTAAATGAGTGATTGTGTTAGAGTCGGCAGACGGGGTATGAGCAGGTGATGTTTCCGGGTCGAGAGGGCTGGTGGTAAGCGGTTGACATGGAAAGTATGACATTTAATGCGGCAATGGAAGATGAAAGGATGAAGATGGATACGTAGGTGGAAATGTATAAATAACAATGAGAGAATGGAATACACTAGGTGTGAAAATGAATGAAGGTGCGGGCATGGATGGTTTAAATAAAATGCGAAGGATGAGATGGAATATAAATAACGTAGGTGAAGATGAAAACGGGGTAATGGAAATGAGATGGAATATTTACAATAACCAATCTGTAGAGAAAATCGAGGATAATCTCTATAGAAAGGAAAGATATACTATAGTTACACAGTAGAAACGGGAGTGTCGAGATGTATGACGTGCATGGTGGCTGGGCGTAGCTGGGCTGGGGCGGGGCGGGGCGGTGGTGGAGAGACAGCTGGGCGGAGAGGAGAAGAGACGCCGCGATGAATCACCGGCAGGGAGTGGCGGTCTTAGGAGGCTCCGTAATGCAGACCAGATGCGGGCGACGACGGAGGCCGGTGGTGGGTGGTGAGGCAGATGTCGGCGCAAGGCAGGTGTAGAGCTGGTGAGTTGCAAATGCAGAGAATGGTGGTGGGCAGGCAGCGGGCAGACAGTGATAAGTGGCACCGTGGGGGCAGGAGCTATGATGAGTCTGGAACAGGTGCTGGGAACAGGTGCAACAGGTGCGTAGGTCGGCGACGGCGACACATGTGATCAGGAACAAGGCGTATGGGTGCGGTGGTTTGAGAGGTGAGCACTGGTGAGAGAAATGGTACACTCGAAAAGCACAGCCAAGGTATAGAGGCACGGAGGAGGGGCGAGGCTGACAGATGCGAGTCGTCATGTATCTTGTTGTATCACAAAAAATCCAAGGAGGCGGTCAGAATGTGATGGTTCGAAACACTGCTGCTACCAAATGTAACTTGCAATACTTTGGTGATAGAAACTCCGTGTACAAACAGCTAGATAAGGAGTTTATTACAGGCTCACAGTAAAACAGTCTGCCCGTGTCGGCTGTCTGCTAAGAACTGATGCAATAACGCCGTCTTCAGGCGTGGGAAAGCATGCTGACCTAGCAAATTTAGTGGGGGCATGTATGCATTGGGGGGGGACATATATACATCGGGGGTAGACATATTGTGGAGGGGGTACATAACAACTATAAACAGGCAAGAAACGATTATACTAGAATAACGAGGGAAGCCCAGAAACAGTTTGAGGAGGATATCATAAATAAAAGTAGCAATCAACCGAAGCTATTTTATAGCTACATGAGAAGCAAAACTAAAGTAAAAGATAAAATACAATTCATTATTGATGAGGGGATCACCTTTACACAAGAGAAGGATATTTGTGAAGCACTAAATAAGAATTTCCAATCAGTTTTTACAGAAGAAAATAATTTTGAGAGGGATGATATGGAACATGCATGTCCACACATATTACCAGATATACAAATAAAAGGAAAAAAAAATACAGGAGGAGTTAAGTAAATTAGACAAAGGAAAAGCAAATGGTCCTGATGAAATTTCATGCTGGGTGCTACATGAATGTGCAAAGGAGTTAAGTAAACCATTATCTTTAATTTTCAAGGAATTCTTGGGACAAGGTAAACTACCTGATATTTGGAAGAAAGCAAACATTGTTCCCTTATTCAACTACCGACAAGTATCACTAACCAGTGTTGTATGAAAGGAATTAGAAAAGCTGATAAGAAGAGTTTGGGTAAATCATATAGAAGAACACAATATGATAACAGAAAGACAGTTTGGTTTCAGAAAGGGAATATCATGTGTTGCTAATCTGTTGAGCTACTATGATAGAGTAACAGAAACATTACAGAAAAGAGAAAGATGGGTGGACAGTATCTATTTAGATTTCAAGAAAGCATTTGGCAGAGGGTGAGAGACTGACGAGGAGAGTGTATGTGAGTGGGGTGGAGGGGGGAGGGGGTTGGGGAGGGGGAGGCCGAGGATGAGATGGAGGGATGTGGTGGAGAGGTATATGAGAGAAGGGGGGTGTGAGTTGGGAGCAGGGCAGTGAAATGGCGGGGGACAGGGCGACGTGGAGATTTGTTTGTGGCCATCCATTACGGGATTCAGGCGTCTGGCAATAGATAGATAATAGATAGATTTGACAGAGTACCGCACCAAAGACTTTTATGGAAACTGTACCATCAAGGAGGAATCCGAAGCAAACTGTATTGTTGGATGCAAGATTTTCTTAAAGAGAGAGAGAGAGAGAGAGAGAGAGAGAGAGAGAGAGAGAAATGAGAACAGTACTAAGGGGAAATTACTCATCATGGAGGAAAGTGACTAGCGGAGTTCCACAGGGCTCAGTGCTGGCACCAATCATGTTTTTAATGTATATAAATTATATAGATAGCAACATTGGAAATGAAAGCTATCTAAATATGTTTGCTGATGATGCAAAAATACAAAGGAAAATTACTAATGCAGACTCCTGTAAAGAGCTACAAGAAGAATTAAATAAACTTCATGATTGGAGCAATACATGGCAAATGGATTTCAATGTGGACAAGTGTCATGTAATCAAGTCTGGTAGAAGTGGAAAAAGACCTGGTTGGGATTATAAGTTAGGAAGCAAAACCCTACACACATCAGAAAGAGAGAAGCACCTAGGTGTGATTATCAATGACAGACTATCTTCGGCTGACCACATCAGTGAGAAGGTATGGGACATGCATACACTGCTTGCAAATATGAGAATAGCATTCACATACATAAATGAAGACATGTTAAGAAAGATAATAACATTATTCATCAGACCAACCCTGGAGTATGCATCAGGAGTCTGGAGTCCTCATCTCAAAAAACAAATAAAGATTGAAAAAGTTCATAGGGCCGCTACAAGATGGGTACCAAGCTTAAGGGATCTAAGCTACGAGGAAAGACTAGAAAAACTGAATCTACCTACACTACAGGAGAGAAGGAAAAGAGGAGACATATTATGCTATATAAATGCATATCAGGGAAGGAAAAGATCGACATAAATGATTACATAACCTATAGGGATGCATCATCAAGAAGACACTGCAAAAAACTGCATAAAAAGAGAGGCGATAAAGATATAAGGAAATTTAGCTTCCCAAATAGGGCAATTGATCAGTGGAATGCACTACAGAATGAAACAGTGTGTGCCCAAACAATTCATAAATTTAAGGATATGCACGATAAAAATGGTTTACGACACGGGACAGTATGAGCTTGACTCATTCCTGTAAAGATACAATTAGGTAAGAACACACACACACACAGACACACACACACACACACACACACACACACACACACACACACACACACACACACACACACACACACACACACACACACACACACACACACACACACGTCGAAAATCACTTAGCACCAGCACTCACTTTGTGAGCCTTGGTGCAATGATTATTAAATTACTGTTTTTACAGAAGCAGTTGACTGTGATATTTTTTAAATATTAATTAGATAAGAGTATTACATGATTCACATAATATGGAGAACAAAGTAATTAGGTAGGAAAAGAAAATAGGAGGAAGCGGGAATGACAATTAAATATAATAAATAATGTCGAAAGATGAGAGAGAGAGAGAGAGAGAGAGAGAGAGAGAGAGAGAGAGAGAGTGGAGGGGGAGGAGAGGTGGAAGGCAAACACCAACAGACATAGCGGTCCTGTCACTCACGGATTTGTTTGGCAGTATATGACTAAGACATCTCAGTCTAAGACAAGGGATGCCAGCCCCGCCAAACAGTCGTTCTAGCTGAAGACAGAGGGAAAAAGTGAAGCAGATCACACTACAGCATAGAACTTTCATTGGGACGGAAGAACGAAAAACATATTCTACTCTTTCATAATCTGTAAGACATAGCATCAAGGTTGCAGTCTTCGCAGAACAACAATGTTCTGCGGTTGCGTTCTCCATGATCAATAATACAGAAAAATGCCACGCATCAGAAATATTTTATTTAAAAGAAGTTAAGTAAATATTTTCTGATAGTAATTCGAGCAGCTTTTTGTTACTGTAGCCCCTGGCTCATCTGAACATAATTCTAGTGGACTGCAGGCTGAAGCAGATCTCCTGCTGTCCACCATCCCCCTTCAGGAGAGTAGGGTGTGAGCTGAGGGGTATTTGTATAACGGGGAAGCTCCGACAGGTGATTACATCGATGCCGCAGCATAAGAGAGCTCCTCTCTAGCTCCCTACAAGAATCTGCAGACCACGATGTTTCACGAATTGCCCAGTAATTTTTTTTGTGCTGGACCTAACTACTGTATGGGTGTAACGTTTGCTACCTTTCACTCATGGTGGACCTTGCCACTTCTTGACCTCTTCAAAACCATGACATAATCTACATATTATTTTGCGACTCCCTGACAATTTATTCACATGAAGATTAAAGTTGTGCAGTAAAAGGTATAATACAGTTTTTACTTATCCCTTCATTAGCACCAGTGTCCCCAAACAAGAGCAAAATTAATCTGGAAGTACTGTAATAAACAAGTAAGTCTCTTAATTCAAAGGTATTTATGGAATAGAAATGTGGGAGAAGGGATGGAGAGGAGCAGGAGAAAAGAAAAGCTGAAAGAGCGAGAAATAATGAAATAAGTAAGCTAAACGGAGGGACAGAAGAAGCAGGAAATTGAAGGAAGATGAAAGGAGAGACTTGGGAAGGATATATGGGAAAAGGACAGTGAAGCACAAAGATGAGAAACTGAGGGGGAAATGAGAGAGAGATTGAGAGAAAGCAAGAGAGAGAAAGAGCATATATTTGTGCGTATGAGTATGCTTGTGGACAAACTTGTTTCTGTGAATATGAGAATAGATGTTACATTTAATTTTTGTACGGATTCTTGAGCATTTGCATTCTACTGTATGTCTGTACTGAAGTTTCTATATGTTTGTAGAAGTATATATATAAATATATATAAACAATAAAACGTATATAAATATATAAACATATATATATATATATATATATATATATATATATATATATATATATATATATATATATATATATATATATATATACAGTGAAATCTAGAATTCGATGAATCAAATTTCAATGCATTTTGGAGTGGTCTGCCAACTTTACTTTTCGATGGAAAGTCACGTATTTCGATGCTTTCAGGGCCAGACTCAAACCAAAACAAGCAAAGATAATATTTTTGATGCGAACCAAAATGCTAGAAGTGAAGGAAAATTATAAGAAAAAGTACGAACCTAACCTAAGCCGTGATTTCACGAGAATTAAAAGTCAACCGAAGTTTACTTCTGTTGACTTGTCACGTCATAATGTTGACTTGGGCGCCATTTAATTGTCCAGGCGAGGACAAATTCCGACATTGTGACGTCATAAAATTCCAACCAGGACCCGTCAGGTTGACTTCGCCTCAACGATGGTTGGGAGCAGTGGTGCCCCCTTCCAACCTGCTGCTGGTGGATCGCAAACATAAACACCACTTGTCCTCATATTTAACCATGGCTAAGTAAATAAGAATTATATGGTGGTTATTATTTAGTTAAACGTGCAAATTTTCTTCACAGAATTAAAGTACTCAAAATATATGTGGTGAAGGCAGACAAGTTCGAAGATTTACAAGCTCAACATTTCGATGATAGTGTCAGCTTGTGAATGTAGTGTGGCTGGTGTTACAATGACAGAAACGTTTGTAATGTCATTACCTATACTGAGTAATAAAATGTCTCGCAAGGGCCTATCTGAGAAAGAGTACATAAAATACTTGTTCAGTGGAAGTGAGAGAAGAAAGCAGTGAAAATGAAACAGAAAGTGAATATGTTGAGGAGGAGAGAGTGAGGAGCAGGAAAGTGAGGGGTAAATCTGACCCCAAGGGAGATAAGCGCAAAGCTGCGGTCAAAGCCACTGCGATTATCACAACAGAGAGTAGTAGCACCATCACTACCACCACTCCTTTCACCACTGCCACCACTTGTAACACTGTCTGTCATTACTGCCATCACTCCTAGGACAATTGTTACCTCTGCCATCACTTTTGTGACGACCACCATCCCTGCCATCAGTCCTATGACCCCCGATACCACTGCCATCATTGCCACCAGTCCTACCACCACTGGTGTCACGCCTGCCACCAGTGGAACCACCCTAACCCTCGAGACTGAATTGCATTATCATCACCTCTCTTCCACCCACCCCCACTGCAAATACTGACCTCTTTCCCCCCACAGTCATCCTACACTCTCACCAGACTCCAACTTGCCTGCATCTCACCACCCATCCAAAATATTTCCATATAATCTTCCCCTGCTACATCAGGAAAGTCATTGTCCCCTTCAGACTTCATTACCCCTAAATATAAGCCAGCATCATCATAATCATCATCAGCACCACAACCATCTCCTCCATTGCTATTCTCTCAGTCATTATACTCGTAAAGTATAGGTTGCATTAAAAATCTGAAAGCTTGATCAAGCTGATGATTTCTTATGCATACTTTTGTAAAGCAAAGTAACCTATGTGTGCAAATAATTGGGGAAAGTTACGAAAGAGGAACATACTCAGCCTATAGACCGGAGCGTAGGTCCTGTCACCACGTGCAACCCATCATAACTTTTCAAAATTCATTTTCTCAATGACAGTGAGAATTATAACACTGTAAGTTATATCATGGGCTTCCTTAACCTTTGGGCTACAAAACAGGATAGAATTTTCATATATGTTTGTTACAGTGTCACTAATAACATACGAAATAATAAACAACTCAGACTTTTTTAGGCAATTTTCATAGTTTTTTTTTTTTTTCGATTTACTCGAAAACTATTGGACGCATCAACTTGAAACTTTCTCATATGAAAGATCGGGAAATTCTGCATATAGACATGTCCTTTGTAATTGCGCATCATAGGAGAAAATTTTCACGGTGATGTTGGGAAGTTACGAGAAGCTAGTTTTCACCTAAATAAGGTTTATTCTGGCTTCATTTCTGTACATTTAATCTTTTTTTTTTTATCTGATAGTATAAACATCAATGAAGATGATGGGAAGCGATTTATAACAATATAAGCACTTTCTGAGGGTTAATTGGGCCATAAAATTTATTTCCTTGCTGCACGACCAAAACCAGCCTGAGCGAGGTTTTGGTTCTGTGCGCGGAACAAAAATTTACTAAAAATTTATGGTGCCCGAGAGGGTTAAACTCATGAATCAGTGTTACCCCTGTTTCAACAAAGTCATTTGTTACCTGTAGCCCCTGGATGATGCTCTCAGTTTCCTTGTAATCCTCACGACTTACTCATGTGGGTGGCTCGAATTCTATGAATGAATGATGAAGGCCAAACAGTGTGAAGCTATTCTTGGTGTTACTGGTCACAAAACTTGAAATTGTTTTCTGATTTAGTGCTGTCGCCTCAAGTTCAACTGTTGCTCTCTTTAGTTGAACTTTGCTTACTTCTTTGTTAAGAGCCATCACAATTTTTTGCTTCTCTTTAAGGTCAACAGTTGGATCAAAAAGGCCAATCCAACTAATTGTTCTGACAAATACCACAAGTGACGACCAAATGCTGTCCAGCAGACTTGTGAGATATCCTTATCAGGGTAAAGTGACAATTCCTGGAGAAGCCTCAGATCGTTTGCTGGAGCTGGAGCTGCTTTTGTTGCCATGAACCATGATTTCAGGTATTGCTTCATGATGAACACAATAAACCGCTTCATTCTCCATCCTTGCTTCAGTGTGATGCTTGTCAGATGATGGAAAAGATGGACTCTGATGTTTGTGTTACTTTAGCCATGCATCTGGCATGATGGCAAGCACCAAGGTACTGAAACCGTGTTCCAAAGGGCGGTACACCACCCAAGACAACATTGGACAGTTTTAGCATTTCTCGTTAATCATATCTAGGTTGGCTTTCTTGCAACTGTTTCATACAAAATGCTATGAGCTCATCACATTGCTCACTATCAATCACCATCATTTCCGCATTGTCATTCAAGGTCTGGAAGCATGTTGTGTCCATAGCATTCCACTTGGCTTTGAACTGCTTGAAAATGTGAATGTCGGGACCAGATGACAGTCCAAGGGAAATGGTGAAGGCCTTTTGAACAAGGATCTGAAAAATGTGATGCCGAGAAACCAGGTAGAGGAGATTCCATTGCAACTGTTACTGAATGAAGGTGCAGACCCCTGCCCGCAATCCGCTATTGCTGGCAATGGTGTCGAATGCCGTTCATACCACACGTTCAGATATACCGCAGTCATTCAGAGTTTTAGTGATGACATTGGCCATAGCCTTTCCTGTCCCTGATTCCAAGCTGGGTACATTCAATAGCTTTATAACTCCATCACCTGAAACGAGAATTGGAAGGCGTTCAGTGACATTTGCTTTTGTTACATCGGGAATTAGTTTTCCATCCCAGTGCACTACAAGTGGCACAGTTGGATGGAATGATATCTTCAGCCATTCTGCAGATTCCCTCCGACTCTTGTTTCGATCTCGGCGGATACTTTGCCTGTTGATAGGACTGTATACATTGTTGAATATTGTTCACAGGCAGAAATGGTCGCAGAAAGCAGTTTCACTGCAGCACGGTCTGAAGTCTTGGTTCGATCTAAAGCAGCAGCAACTGGAGACGTGACAACTGTTTTTCGTGCTGGTTGGCGTTTCAGATATGGAGCTGCAGCCGAAAAGGAAGGACCTGCTATATCTGTATAACCGTCACCTGTTTCATCTTCATCACTAACTGGGCTTTCCACCAGCTCCACTGTTTCCGCTTTTACTGCTCAATGACATTCCTCACGCTCTCTCCTCTCCTGTTCAGTCTGTTCTCTCTCTCTCTCTCTCTCTCTCTCTCTCTCTCCGTTCTTTCCGTTGGAGTTTGACATCAATACCCAGCATAGAACCTCGCCTGCCTTTCTCCCTCTGAGCCACAAGAAATTCTTTATCCTCACGATTTTTGATGAGATCGAAGGCATTCGTGTGTGCAGTGTCAAAAAGAGATCTTTCATCTGTTCTTGGAAGTTCTTTCTCTTCATCTCCTCTCTTTCTGTATTCCGGCTCTTACTCTTCTCCAATTTTCTCCATTCTTTATAGAGAGATTCGATGTTCCTTGGCTCAGATGCAGGAATGCGAGCTCTCTCCCAGAATCCCCCTAGTTCCTCAGACAAAACACATGCTGAATTCCTAAGTGTTCGGGTCTGTTTGCATCAGGTAGAAATGTCGCGCTAACACTTCTTCACAAGAAGGTAACTTACTTCAAAGTAGTCTTTCACTTGGTTGGCCAACAAGTCAAATCTTGGTTTTGCTCCTGCTTTTCGTCACTGGCGCTGACAATTTCACTTCAGTCATAGAAAGTGCTTAGAAATAACTCAAATAGCAAATCCCTGAAAAAAGGAAAAAATACGGGTATTGCTAGAATGTAGCCTCGAATGACGTAGGCCTAAAGCAAACCCTTTTTTTTTTTTTTTTTTTTCAAATAACAAAAAAGATTATCATCATAATAATTTTGTTTATTAGGTTCAAACTTTGGGTAGGATGCGGCACCAGTAAAAATAATCCAGTTTTCTAAACTTTGGTGCCTCAAGAGTTTACACCTAAGCTCAGAATATACACTTCCAGCAAACAAAATATTCCAGAATTAATTTTCCCCCCTTTGTAATAAGGACCACCCTAATATATATATATATATATATATATATATATATATATATATATATATATATATATATATATACACACCCACACTCACACACACACACACATACACACACGAGTATGACTCCAAACTCCTGTGTACCAACGTAAGTTGAAGACATTGAAGAAAATATACACACTAAAATAACTCGACTGAATGCTTCAGTTGGTAAACGTAATTAGTAAATTAATTCCCCGTTACACAGTGTCTGGGAGGGTATACTTTTGCCGACGCCAGTGAAATGTGCGACTTATTCCTGCATCCGGATCGGAATTCGGATCCTCCTCAAAATCTAACCAGCTGTTCCTTCGCCCACTGCCAGTCTATCCAGCAGATTTCACTGAAAACCAATATGACTTTTTGGGGGGATATATTGTACACACGATATAGACAGAAACAGGTCATTACATAACTTCCGTCCAGCTTCGTAGGCGGAGGTAGTTATGTTTGTTGGCACTTAGACTCCTAAGATTCAGTCGTCTAAAGAAAGTCGTTTGGTGTTAGCTGGCAAACAGTAATAAAGTTTTCTTGACTAAGAGAGAGTTTAATATATATATATATATATATATATATATATATATATATATATATATATATATATATATATATAGATAGATAGATAGATAGATAGATAGATAGATATATTTATATCCAAACACCGATTTTTCCTTACGCGCACTTTCCTATGAACCTAATGCTCTAAGTTACCGACAACACTTATTTTTTCCTTAAGCTTCCCCACTAAAAATCTCATATCGTTCTCACTCCCTTGTGTTCTTGCCATCTTCCTGTTATTTGCATTCATTCACAGCGTGTGTCTCTCACAGATTGTTCGAAACTCAGATACGAAACTGCTGAAGTTTAGCTGTTAAGTCTGCGACCAAAGCAATATCATCTTTCAAACATTTCCCACTCTCCCCCTTTCCCTGCATCCCTTAACTATGCCCCTCTCCCTTGTATTATTCTTTTTTTAGTCTTGCTCACCAATCCTTCCACATACAGATGAAGAAGCATGGAGACAACACATCTCTTAACATAATCCCACCTTTGTCTCACAGCATTTACTTTCTTCCCTTCCCAGTCTCACATGTCCCCTAATGTTTTGACAGCGACATTACACTGCGCTTAAAAGCTTCACTTCCTCCTTATACATTTATAACTCTCACCAAAAGGCCTCTCATCAGTGCCTTCATATATTCTCTCCAAGTCCATAAAGGATGTGCACAGATCTTTCCCCTTATGTAAATATTTCTCACATATATCTCTCTGATCTCCCTAGTATGGTGCTTCGTTTATTACACTTCATTTTTAATAATCGCTCACACATTAACGCTACTTGACATCCTCAACTGACATATCTCTACAATTCGAGTTATTCTCTTTTGTCAGCATTAGCACGACACATTACATTTACTCCACAAGTCTTCCAACGCTTTACTGTCATTCGAACTTATATTTAAAATAATGATTAACCATTCCGAAACACATTCCTCCTCTTTCTTAAGGCATTCTGCTAGATTCCCATCTATTTCAGCTGCTTTTCACCAATTCAGTTTCTGCAATGCCTTCCCTCTCTCCTTTCTTCTTATCCTATCATGCCAAACAATCCCACCATGCAAGTCTACACCAAGCAAGTTTATCACCCTAACTACTCCGTCATCATTTACAGCCATCCTTTCTCTTTTCATTCACTCCTCACTCTTACATCTTACCAGAGTCTATTATTGAATCTCTACTCAATCCCCTCAATATGGCGCCCCCTTTCACTCGTTTTCTTCACACTTTTCACTTTCTTATACTCCAAGAAATTATTCGATCTTTGTTTACCACATAATGGTAGGTGAGGGCGCCATCATCCACCCACTTAGTGTAGTGGTACTCTGTTTTAGGGTAGCTGTACATAGAGTGGCAAGCCAAATAATTTCCTGTAAACCAGGAAAGGATATACAACGCTGGGTGGTAACCTTATAACCAACCGACAAGTGTTCCCTACGTGACAGCAAGTGGGTTGGCGAAGGGTTAGTGCCCCTCCCCGGAAAACAACTAACTAATAATACGAACGAGAAGCCTAGGACCAGGACTGACGAAAAGATGACGACTAAGGACCGAACAAAGGACATGATACGGATGGCGACGTGGAATGTAAGGAGTGCAAATGACGAGGTGAAAGAGAGAGAGATTGTCCAGGTGCTTGAGGGTGCGAAAGTGGATGTATGTGGATTAACTGAAACTAATTGGGGAGGAGAGAGTGTTAGAGAATGAGAGTATGGATGGGGTATATGTGCAGGAGTAGGTGAGAATGAGAGGGCAAAAGAAGGAGTGTGTATTGTTGTGAGTAACAGATGGAAGGAGAACTTAAGTGAGTATGGATCAGTTGGCTCAAGGATTGTATGGGTAAGATTGGCTACAAATGTGGGTGATTGTGTGCCTGTATGCGCCAACGCAAGATCGTGCAAGCAAAGTGAGAGAAGAGTTCTGGACAAATGTGGAAGTGTGCATGGAAAAGTTTGAAAAGAATGAGAGAGTGTTTTTGATTGGTGATATGAATGGTAAAGTAGGGAATGTGAAGGTGGATGGAGTGGTTGGTGAGTGGGGTGTGCCTGCTGAGATAGATGAGAATGGCAGTGCTTTAGTGGACATTGTGCCGGGAGGGGGTTGGTGATAACCAATACCCTCTTCATGCACAAAATGATCCACAGGTATACATAGCGAATGATGAGAAGGGTGGGTGGTGAACTGAATGAATGGAAGGCAATGATTGATTATGTGTGTGTGGATGAAAGGATGCGAAGGTGTGTAATGGATGCAAGAGCATATAGAGGTTGTGGGAGTGGACTTTCTGATCACCACTTCGTGGTGGTCAGAATCAGGGTCCAAGTAAAATGGAGAAATAGAAGAAGGGAAGGACGGGAGGAAGGAGTAGATGCAAGGAGAGTGGAAAGGTTACAAGAGGATGAGAAAAAGGCAGAAGAGTGGAAAGGTTACAAGAGGATGAGAAAAAGGCAGAATATAAAAGAGAAGTGGAGGAACGATTGGGTAACTATGAATTGGAGTAGATGGGGGACATGGAAGGTGTGTGCAAGATATTTACAGAAGAAATATATGCAGCATGTGAGGTGGTGTGTGGGATGAAGAGAAGACGAAAGAGGTTGCAAGGAACAGCATGGTGGAATGAAGAGGTGAGACAGGGTGTGCGCCAAAAGAAGAAAGTATATAATGAATGGATGAGAAATACGGGTGTGGAAGAAGATGAGAGACTGAAGTGAGAGTTATATGTTGGAAGGAAGAGAGAGGTGAAAAGATTAGTAAGAGAGAGTAAGAAGAGAGTGGATGTGGAATTTGGAAGGAATTTGAGTGTAAAATGGAGGGACTATAAGATAATGTTCTGGAAAGAGGTAAGGAGAGATAGACAGGGTGGCAATGACGTTAATAGGGTAGTGAAAGATAAAAATGGTAAAATATTAGTGGAGAGGGGAGAAAAATGAGCAGATGGAGAGAACACTATAATGAATTGTTGAACATAGAGAATGAACGTAATGCGAGTATAAGTGGCTGGAGAATGGCTGGGAGAAGGAGGGAGATGAGAAGACAGGAAGAAATCAGTAGGATAGAAGTTGTGGAAGCAATGAAGAAAGTCAAAATGGGGAAAACCCCAGGAATTGATGGAGTGTGTGGTGACATGCTGAAGCATGGGGGAGAGATAGTAGTAGAATGGATGTGGAAGATGTGCAGATTGGCCTGGGAGGAAGGTAGAGACCCGGAGGATTAGAAGTCAATCTATCTATTGCAAGACGCCTCAATCCCTTTCGGGGTGGCCACAAACAAATCGCCTCCACGTCGCAGTCCCCCGCCATTTCACTGCCCCGCTCCCAACTCACACCCCCCTCTCTCATATACTTCTCCACCCCATCCCTCCATCTCATCCTCGGCCTCCCCCTCCCTCTTCCCCCCTCCACCTCACTCACATACACTCTCTTCGTCAGTCTTTCACCCTCCATCCTCTCCACATTGCCAAAGCACCTCAGTGTATTCCTCCTAATGCTTCCTATCACATACATCCACACCACAACGCTGCTTTATATCCTCATTTGTCAGCCTGTCTCTCCATGTGACTCCACAGGCTCCTCTTAAATAACTCATTCCCACTGCTCTCACTCTTAACTTGTGTCCTTCCAGCAACGTCCAAGCTTCACTTCCATACGTTAGAGTTGGTATCACAATACTGTTATGTAGTAACTTTTTCACTTCCACTCTCACTTCCCTGCTTCTTATCACTGCTTTCAAGGGACCAGCAACCTTTCTTCCCTGCTGTACCCTTTCAAGCACTTCACCCTCCAAACCTCCATCCTTACTCATCACAGAACCCAAGTACTTAAACGTACTCACATTTTCCAATTCCTCACCATCCAACCTCACCGTACATTCACTGACGTCACACCTCTCAAAGACCATCACTTTACTCTCCCCTGCATTCACCTTTAGATTCCTTTTCTTACACACTCTCCCAAACTCATCCACCAAGCCTTGCAGCTCTCCTTCATCTTCACTCATCAACACAGTATCATCTGCAAACAACAGTACAGGGAGTTTCCAAACACTACCCTCTCTCATTCGGGCCACTCCAACATCCACTACCCTACCTTGTACCTCTTTTATTACCCCATCCATGTACAGATTGAACAACCATGGAGACATGACACATCCCTGTTTCAACCCAACCTTCAGAGAAAAATTCACTCAGTTCACCATCCACACGCACTACAGCCTTAGTACCATCATACATACTCTTCACAGCATTCAACAACTTCCCATCTACTCCATATATTCTTAATACTTTCCACAATCCTTGTCTATCCACCCTGTCAAATGCCTTCTCCAGATCCATGAAAGCCGCATACAATTTCACTCCCTTCTCTAGAAACTTTTCCACTAAAGATCTAAGAATGAATATCTGATCTACACAACCTCTTCCCTCCCTAAAGCCTCCCTGTTCTTCTCCAACTAATTCCTCTGTTCTTTCTCTAACTCTGTCAATAAGTATCCTACCATACACTTTTCCTATTATACTAAGAAGACAAATGCCCCTATGATTACCACACACTTCTTTTTTTCCTTTTCCTTTGTACAAGGGAATAATTATACCTGACTTCCAATCCTCCGGGACTCTAACTTCCTCCCAAGCCAATCTGCACATTTTCCGCATCCATTCTACTACTATCTCTCCTCCATGCTTCAGCATTTCACCACACACTCCATCAATTCCTGGGGCTTTCCCCAATTTAACTTTCTTCATTGCTTCCACAACTTCTATCCTACTGATTTCTTCCTGTCTTCTCACCTCCCTCCTTCTCCCAGCCATTCCCCAGCCACTTATACTCGCATTACTTCCATCCTCTATGTTCAACAATTCCTTCAAGTGTTCTCTCCATCTGCTCACTTTTTCTCCCTTCTCCACTATTAATCTACTATTCTTATCTTTCACTCCCCTCCTAACTTCACTTCCACCCTGTCTTACTCTTTTCACCTCTTTCCAGAACATTTTCTTACAGTCCCTCCACTTTACACTCAAGTTCCTTCCAAATTCCTCATCCGCTCTCTTCTTACTCTCTCTTACTAACCTTTTCACCTCTCTCTTTCTTTCTGCATATAACTCTCTCTTCCTCCTCTCAACTTCTTCCACGCCCCTATTTCTCATCCATTCATTATATGCTTTCTTCTTTTGTGCCACAGCCTGTCTCACCTCTTCATTCCACCTTGCTGTTCCTTGCACACCTCTCCGTTTTCTCTTCATCCCACACACCACATCACATGCTGCACATATTTCTTCTGTGAATATCCTGCACACACCTTCCACGTTCCCCATCTGCTCCAATTCATTTTTGCCCAATCGTTCCTCCACTTCTTTCTTATACTCTGCCTTTTTCTCATCCTCTTGTAACTTTTCCACTCTCCTTACAAATACTCCTTCTTCCCTTCCTTCCCTCTTCTATTTCTCCATCTTAATTGGATCTTGATTCTGGCCACCACCAAGTAGTGGTCAGAAAGTCCACTCCCCCAACCTCTATAAGCTCTTGCATCCATTACACATTTTCGGATCCTTTCATCCATACACACATAATCACTCATTGCCTTCCTTTCATTCAGTTCACCACCCACCCTCCTCATCACTCGCCATGTATACCTGTGGATCATTTTGTGCCTGAAGAGGGTATTGGCTATCACCAATCTCGTCCCAGCACAGATGTCCAATAACGCACTGCCATTCTCATCTATCTCAGCAGGCACACCCCACTCACCAACTATTCCATTCACCTTCACATTCCCTACTTTACCATTCATATCAACGATCAAAAACACTCTCTCATTCCTTCCAAACTTTTCCATGCACGCTTCCACATTTGTCCAGAACTCTTCTCTCACTCTGCTTGCACGATCTTGCATTGGCGCATACACACACACAATCGCCCACAATTGTATTCCAACTTTCAATCTTACCCACACAATCCTTGAGCCAACTGATCCATACTCTCTTATGTTCTTCTTCCATCTTTTACTCACAACTCTACATACTCCTTCTTTTGCCCTCTCATTCTCACCTACTTCTGCACATATACCCCATCCATACTCCCATTCTCTCACACTCTCACCTCTTCATTTAGTTTCAGTTTTTCCGCATACATCAACTTTCGCACCCTCAAGCACCTGGACAATCTCTCTTTCACCTCATCATTCGCTCCCCTTACATTCCATGTTCCGATTACCATGTCCTTTGTCCGGTCCTTAGTCGTCATCTTTTGATCAGTCCTTGTCCGAGGCTTATTGTTTGTTTCTTTAGTTAGTTGTTTTCCGGGGAGGGGCACTAACCCTCCGCCAGCCCTTTTAGTTGCCTTTTACGACAAGCAGGGATACTGGGGGAGTATTCTTGAAAAAAAAAAAAAAAACTACCCCCATGGGTAGGGTTTTTTTTTTTGGAAGTCAGGTATAAATATTCCCTTGTACAAGGGGAAAGGGGAAAAAGAAGTGTGTGGTATTCATAGGGGCATTTGTCTTCTTAGTATAACAGGAAAAGTATATGATAGGATACTTATTGACAGAGTTAGGGATATAACAGAGGAATTAGTTGGAGAAGAACAGGGAGGTTTTAGGAAGGGAAGAGGTTTTGTAGATCAGGTATTCATTCTTAGATCTTTTGTGGAAAAGTTTCTAGAGAAGGGAAATAAATTGTATGCAGCCTTCATGGATTTGGAAAAAGTATATGACAGAGTGGATAGACAGCGATTGTGGAAAGTATTAAGAATTTATGGAGTAAATGGGAAGTTGTTGAATGCTATGAAGAGTATGTATGTGGGTGCTAAGGCTGCAGTGCATGTGAATAGTGAACTGAGTGAATTTTTCTGTTTGAAGGTTGGGTTGTAACAGGGATGTGTCATGTCTCCATGGTCGTTCAGTCTGTACATGGATGGGGTTATAAAAGAGATACAAGATAGGGCAGTGGATGTTGGAGTGGCCCTAAACAGAGAGGGCAGTGTTTGGAAACTCCCTGAACTATTGTTTGCAGATGATACTGTGTGTTGTTAAGTGAAGACGAAGGGAAGCTGCAAGGCCTGGCGGATGAGTTTGGAAGACTGTGTAAGAAACGGAATCTAAAGGTGAATGTAGGGAAGAGCAAAGTTATGGTTTTCGAGAGAAATGAAATCAGTGAATGTACAGTGAGACTGGATGGTGAGGAAATGGAAAATGTGAGCATGTTTAAGTACTTGGATAGTGTGATGAGTATGGATGGAAGTTCAGAGGGTGAAGTGCTTGACAGGGCACAGCAGGGAAGAAAGGTTGCTAGTTCATTGAAAGCAGTGATAAGAAACAGGAAAGTGAGCATGGAAGTGAAAAAGTTCCTACATGACAGTATTGTGATACCAACTCTAACGTATGGGAGTGAAGCTTGGACGTTGCTGGAGAGACACAAGTCAAGAGTGAGAGCTGTGGAAATGAGTTATTTGAGAGGAGCATGTGGAGTCACATTGAGAGACAAATTGACAAATGAGGAAGTGACGGAGCATTGTGGTGTGGATGTGGATGTGATAGCAAGCGTTAGGAGAAACACACTGAGGTTGTTTGGCCATGTGGAGAGGATGGAGAGTGAGAGACTGACGAAGAGAGTGTATGTGAGTGAGGTGGAGGGGGGAGGGGGAGGCCAAGGATGACATGCAGGGATGAGGTGGAGAGGTATATGAGAGAGGGGTGTGTGAGTTGCGAGCAGGGCAGTGAAATGGCGGGGGACAGAGCAACGTGGAGGCGATTTGTTTGTGGCCATCTCGTATGGGATTAAGGCGTCTGGCAATAGATAGGTAGATAGATAGTTTACCACATCCTTCATTTCTTCTTCCATTTAACTCCCTTTCCTTTCTTTTGACTTTTTTCCATATTCTTCAGTACTCCTCCCACTCGTGTTCCTCAGCTACTTGAAAATGTTGTCCACAACACGTCTATCACACATTAATTCTGTCCGTCTCTACCCCATGCCATATTCATTCCACTCATCTCTTCATCCCACACCCTTTTCTAGCATTGCAAAGTAGAGCTTCCTTGGCCTGCTTTTTCTCTTCCGTTTCCCATGGCACAGTATTTTCATTATGTCACTCTTCTAATACTCTTTCTTGGTATCTGGCAACATACTCCTTTTAGAGTTCACTCGCCTTTACCACTCATTTCCCACTCACTTCCTTCCTGTTCCTACCAAGAATAACTTCTCATATTCACAGCCACCTCAAGCAACAAATGACCCATAGCCCATTTACTGCCCCCCCCCTCCCCCCGCAAGGAATATTGACATAAGCACCCTTTTTAAACACATCATTCCAGTGCCTGCTGCTCACCCACTAAACTCACCCATAAATACCACTGTATGTTTTTTTTTTCTTGAACCACGTGTTTCCAATTGCTGATGCTTATTTCCGAATAAATCCCCATACCTAAGCGATTCTCCTTTCCCATTTACCCCAGGCACCCATGATCTTCAGTTACACCGTCCACCACTTCATTCCCATCCGTGCATTAAGTCCCCCCCCCCCCCATCAATTCCAGTTTCTTCTCCGCAACACCTCCCACACTCCTTTACCTCTTCCCCATATCCTTCCATCTCCTCTACACACCTCCCAGTACTCGGTCCGTGTAGAATGGCTGTCACACACCTTTCGTTATTTAGTCCTGTCTTAAACCACATCAGCCCAAAAGTGGGAAAGTTACAAATTGCATCACTAGACTTTTTCCATTTGTTTCAGAGAGACCCTAATACAGGAGAGGAAAGTTTATTAATATGTTACTACAATCTAAAACTTTAAGGCGTTCTACAATTAAGGTGTAGCTGTGCGTCTAACTTTGTGTACGGTACATATAAGGCTTTGTGTGTGTGTGTGTGTGTGTGTGTGTGTGTGTGTGTGTGTGTGTGTGTGTGTGTGTGTGTGTGTCCTCGTGTATATATGTATTTTGTCTTTACCTGTGTCCAAGAGTCGGTGCGTGTCCTTGTGAGTGTATGTATTTTGTGTATACATGTGTATGTGTGTGTGTGTGTCTGTGTTTGTGTCTGGTGAAAGGAGAAATTACCACATACATCAAACTCTTCACTTTCATGTCTCTCTCTCTCTCTCTCTCTCTCTCTCTCTCTCTCTCTCACACACACACACACACACACACACACACACACACACACACACACACACACACACACACACACACACACACACACTTCCGTAGTTCTCATGTTTCTGGCCATTAATCTTGCTTCTCCGCCCTCTCTTTCCTGTTCCTCCTTCCTTCCTGTATTATCGCTTCTTTCCTTTCTTAGCTTCTCCTTCTTTTACCCCACTCTTTCTTTTTCTTTTCTTCTACATTCCACCTTTCTTTGTTTATATCACTCCCCTTTCCTTTATTCTCTCATTTTCTTTTTTCTCTCTTTTCTCACGTTCTTTCTCTCTCTTCTTCCTCTTTATTTTATCCTTCCTTGATTCTGTCTCTTTCTTCCTTTTTTCCTTCGTTTCTTTCTTTCTTTTCTTCCTCTTTATATTGGCCCTTTCATGTTTCTGTCTATTCCTTCCTTCCTTCCCCTTCCTGTTTCCCGTACTTCTTGTTTTCTTCATTCCATTTCTTTCTTTTTCCTTAGTGCTGGAGAGGGACACCTTCACGTGGTGGCTTTAATGAAACTGGTGGGCTCTCTGCTCGGTTATACTGGACAAACTTTCCTCAATTCCGTCCCTATCGTCTGAAAGGAGGATGGTGTACTGCAGAAAATGGGGAACTACAGCCTGCACTCCACTAGCTTCTTGTCGAGATGAGATTGGATGTGCAACAACTGATATCACTGCACTTCCTTCATTATTTCTCTCATTCCTCCTTCCGTTCTCCTTTTTTCTATCTTTCTCATTTTTTTCTCATTTTTCCTTCCTTCCATAGATCCTTCCATCTTTTACTTTGTCTCTTCCTTCATTCTTCCTGGGTTCTCTCCTTTCTGTCTTTCGTCCTCTTTCTTCCCTTCATCCAATCTTCTTCCTTCATTCTTTACTCCTCCTTTCATCCTTGTGTGCCGTTTCCATCGTTTCTTCCTGATTCCTCTTTCATTCTTACAGTGTCTTCTTGTTCTTGCATCCCTTGACTTCTCCCACCCTTCTTCCTTTTTGCTCATTAATCAAATTCGTCCACTCACCGCACATTCTCTTTCTTTCCGTTTATACGTAATTTTATCTCTGTCCGTCTGTCCAGTCTTCTGTATATTTATCGTTCCATCCATCCAAGAACTTAATTACCCAATATTTCCATCATATTTTCAGTCTGATCTTCCAATTATATATTAACCTGTTCATCCATTTATTGATCTACCTCGCAATACCTCCATCCTTCTTTCCATCAATTCTCCTCTCATGTAATATCCATCGAACCATCCGTATAATCAATTTCCTTGTATTATCCATCTAACCATCCGTTTAATCAATATCTTTCCTTCCTTCCTACTATCTGGCCATCCATCCTTTCATCACTCGGTCCATCCATCCGCTCATCCATCCATCCATCCATCTGAGGGTCGCTGAACTGGAATTAATACACTGTATATGTTACGGTCATTTTGCGAAATCGGTCATTTTGCAGATTTTTATAAACCAAAACCCTAGTCAGTTTGCAAAATTACGCTTAAATGTCTTGGTACTTTACATTAACCTAACCTAACCCTAACTAAGTATATGTATACAGAGAGAGAGAGAGAGAGAGAGAGAGAGAGAGAGAGAGAGAGAGAGAGAGAAATACACATGCCTCACACTCAAAGGAACTTTCAATATATATAACAGTTCTCTTCTGAACAATCCAGAACCACAACACTCTCCAGTTTCCTCTCTTATCTCCTCATATTTTCTTTTCCCCCTTTCTCCTCTTCATCTTTAGTCATTTACGCGTTCGGTTCTCTTCTTCAATACGAGTATTTTACCTAACTTAATTTTAAATGAAGTCATCCGCCTGTCTCTCATTAACGATTTTCGGCATTGGGTGCTTCACTACCGTATGTCGAATTTTGAGAAGACACACCACAACACACCACACCACACCGCACCGCATCAAACCACACCGCACCGTATCAGACCACACCACACCACACCGCATCAAACCACACTACACCACACCACACCTCCGTTCACCTCGCCTCACCGCATCACACCACACCACACCGCACCGCATCATCCACACCACACTACACCGCATCTCGCCTCACCACAACTCACCTCACCGCAAGGCACGGCATTGCACCGCACTGCATCGCACAGTGTGTGTGTGTGTGTGTGTGTGTGTGTGTGTGTGTGTGTGTGTGTGTGTGTGTGTGTGTGTGTGAGTGTGTGTGTGTGTGTGTGTGTGTGTGTGTGTGTGTGTGTGTGTGTGTGTGTGTGTGTGTGTGTGTGTGAGAGAGAGAGAGAGAGAGATCATAATATCGACGTTGTTTACATAAAAACTTACGTGAAGTGTCTGAGACTAATTTGCAATATAAATCACAGAGGAAGTAGTCTTTCGAAATATCCAGATTAGCTCTCCATGCGACCCTGTCTTCTTAGGTAATGGACCAGTTTCTTCTAACGTCGCACATTCGCTGAGTTATGAGTTCTGACGTGGGCTTATTGGAGGCAGACTGTGCAGCTGGGCACGGGTTAGAGACAAGATGGTCCTAGAAATTGCGTCTCCTTGTGCTACATGATGCAGGTTTTTTCACTCCTGACTCATAATAAGACAGAGACATTGGTACAGTTTGATTTAATATTCAAGTTATGGAAGTCGCCTATTTCATTCAGGTGAAAAGCCTACTAAAATCTCGCTCGACATACTTGGATGATTGTCAGTTACTCTTTAATTCAAACTCATTCCCATCTCATAACTGTCTCATAGTGAAATAATATTGAAATAGTGGCAATTGCGGAGTTTTGCCAGTTGAAAGCAAACTACACTTGTGTTACTTTATCTTGGGCCAGATTTTCGTCGTTTTGCAGTTTATTTTACATACCGGTAGCTCGGTAGCAGAAGAAGGTGGCGCTACAGATCCACATCCTTTCCATTGCACTTCTTTATGACTAACTTAGCATGCTACTGCTAATCTAGCGTAACAGCTCAGCAGTCAAGATGGAGATGTAGCAGTTTTATGTCAAATCAGAATAAAAGTATAAAATCTCATTCAGCATACTTGGAGATTTGCCTTTAACCCGTTGATTCGGATGACGTCTATAACATGTTTTTCTGGCTAGTTTCAGCTGCAGCGCTCCCACTTTTAGCGAATTATCCCCAGATCCGGAACTTTTGAAGAACTCAGGGAATAATCTGGGGATTTCGAACAATTTAGGGAATTCTAGGGATTTTGTTTAAACACCAGGGATTATTTAGGGAATATGTCCATATGCACTTAAACTGCATCGGCGCCAGTATAAAATATTGCACTCAAACATTAATTTTTCAAATATCTCGCCTATCCAGTCAACTGTCCAGCATCCACGTAGGAGTTACTCTCTGGCTGACAGAACCCCACTCCCTGATTTGAGATTTCAGCCAATGCAAACGCCGGAGTCATGATGGATCTGTTGTCAGTGGTGATTTGCCCATCGGCTCACTTGCACTGAGTGCCCTCAGCTGAGCAACTCGGCCTCATCGTCAGGGTTGTATAACTTTTGTATGGGTCACATGGAAAGTGAGCTTAGCATCTTTTCATTAGAAATTTTCAGTAGGCTGCTGAAACTGAACGCCACTCTACAGCCAAAGTCACTGAGTGCTTGGCCTAGACACGGTGTGTAGAACTGAAGTGACCCTTTATGTTTGTGTATTTGTATCTTTTCCGAGTTTGCAAGTGATGATGCAAATCACTAGCAACACTGATAAAGAGTGACATTTTCATAAATCTTTTCTAGCATTATGCAATGAAAAATCTGGTGAAAATTATTTGGGGAATTTTGACCAAATCTAGGGAAATCTAAGCGGCTGTCTGGGGAAATATGGCAACAGTAAAGTGGGAGCCCTGTTCAGCTGATCCCAATAATTTTTGACAGTTTTCGAACCTCTGCACCTCTTGCTGAGATCTTAAGCAGAATAAAACCGTCTGATTGTCACAAGAAAAAGTATTATAAACGCCTGACTGTCACAAGATCGAACATGTCGTCTGATTGTCACAATAACAACTTTACAATACGTCGTTTGATTATCACAAGAACAACTTTATAATACGTCATCTGTCATAAGACCTTTATAATACGCATTCTGACTGTCACAAGAGAAACTATAATATGTAGTCTGATTGTCACAAGAAAGAATATATATATATATATATATATATATATATATATATATATATATATATATATATATATATATAATACGGTTTCTGACTGTCACAAGAACCACTTTATAATACTTCACCTGATTATCACAAGAACAGCTTTGTAATACAACGTCTGATCGTCACAAGAACAGCTTTAAAATACGTCCTCTGATTGTCACAAGAATTACTTTATAATACGCAGTCTGACTGTCACAAGAAAACTAAAATATGTTGTATGATTGTCACAAGAACAACTTTATAATTTGTCATCTGATTGTCACAAGAACAACTTTATAATACGTAGTCTGATTGTCACAAGAAAAAACATAATACAGTGCCTAATTGCCACAAGAACAACTTTATAATACGTAGTCTGATTGTCACAAGAAAAAACATAATACAGTGCCTAATTGCCACAAGAACAACTTTATAATACGTAGTCTGATTGTCACAAGAAAAAACATAATACAGTGCCTAATTGCCACAAGAACAACTTTATAATACGTAGTCTGATTGTCACAAGAAAAAACATAATACAGTGCCTAATTGCCACAAGAACAACTTTATAATACGTAGTCTGATTGTCACAAGCACAACTTTATAATACGACGACTGATTAAAAGAACAAAGCATGATCTCGCACTGCATATAATCCCTTCCGTTTCGGAATCCTGAGTGTGGCTGAACATATGTGTATATTCACCGTGTGTCCTGCGTTATTGGCCCAACACAACTACCCATGTCCTTATAGACTGTGTTTAAAGGCCCGTATTCTCGTCGGATAAGGATGCTTCCTGGCTCCTCTTCCTTAGCGATTTATTGTTGTATTATGGCTCGTTAATATTTTTTGTACCTTATTTATGCAGTGTATGGCGGCAGCAGAATGATGTAATGAACAAAAATAAATTGCGAAGAAAAAGATGTTAGGGAGCTTACGTAACCGACGACAGTAAGAGCCTGGGTGGCAGAGGAGGCTGTGTAATATCTCTTCACCAACAATTTGTATGTTATTCACATCGTTCCATTACTGACATAATTTACATCAGTAATATACAGCAGGATAATATGGTACTGTATAATGCGCAGAATAAATAACTCAGGAAAAGATTCTACGAAATCTCCAAAGCAGTCCCTAGTACTGTCTAAATTTTTCTCTCGTGGTAACCGTACACTACATTTTTTTTTTATATATATATCCAGAACAAGTATGGGCAAACACGAAGAACTTTTCTTTACATCACTTAGGCTATATCTATCAAATCTTGAAAGTCTGCTACTTTGGAGTTTACACTGAAGATGTGATACTTGCCAAACGAAGCGGGTATAAAGCTGGTTTGAGGGTGGAGGTTATTGCCTTTGCCAGTGCCAATGACAGTGAGGCGGTAAAGTGCGTTTTTTTTTTTTTATTATATTGTAAGAGCCAAATTATTTATGGCCATCCCTTACGGAAATAAGGTGTTTGGCTATATATCGATAAATAGATAGATTCTACACCTTGTATAATTCATAAATCACTATGAGCAGCAACAACCCTAAGTAAATACACAGGACCTTCAATTCATCCATGATATTAGAGGTTCTAATTTCATCCCCGTTGTTTAACTCGACAAGACAGCACAACCATGAAGATTTACTTGGTGTAGGAAAAACTTCAAAACACGTGTGTTAGACATAACCATCGTCAAAAACTTCACGTCTGTGAATCTCTCCTAAACCCATTAAAATTATTTAACACCTGTATGAAAATAAAAAATATATGTCGGATTGATATTAACCCCTTCTCTCAAATAACGCCCTGTGACCAGATAACACCCTTACTCCCTGCACGATGGTCACTCCCGTCAAACGAATAAAGTATGAAATTACAGTATACTTTTTTTTTTTTTTTAGGTGAAGATGCACTTGACAGGTTGGTTATGGTTGGCTGAATGCAACATGTCCGAATAACATTTACTAACCCAAATTTCACTCTTACATATATGTTGTTAATTAATAATGCTATCGAGTAAAGAGATTATGAAGTAATGTTGCATTCAGCCAGTCATCACAAACCTGTCTAGTGCAGATTCGCCTCAATTAAAAAAATAATGAGTATAGTCTGATGATGAAAGTTATTGCCTTTGTCAGTTAAACAAATAACGGTGTAGCCGTAAAATGCAATTTAAAATCATTTGCATTAGGCAGTATATGCGTGGCCATCCCATAGGAAATTATAGCGTCTGGCTATAGATAGATAGATTAGGCACCTTGTTTTAGGCATAAATCACTGTGAGCGACAACAACTCTAATTAACTCAATAACAGTATTTTCTTGAAATCAAACTACCCAGGATACTTTAATTCATCCTCGATTTTAGAAGTACTGAGTTGACATCCGTTATTTAAGGAGACTCCACAGATCTGGCCCTGTGAAATTTTTCTTTACCGTCATATACGATAAATACGAGTCTGACCAGACAATGACCGTTAGTGCTACTTTCTTCCACTGCTGTGACATTATTAGCTAAATTTTCAAGTGTGTCAAAACATGGCGTGTTTCATCCATGTGATGGGATGTCTACGAACATGTTCAAAGAACACTCGTGCAAGTTACTGAAAAGGCCTACTTTCTGTGGGGATAAGGTTTTATCTGAATCGCATACTAAATTAAAATTATCGGAAATTAAAAGTTATGAGGAACACACTGAGGTGGTTTGGCCATGTGGAGAGGATGGAGGGTGAAAGACTGACGAAGAGAGTGTATGTGAGTGAGGTGGAGGGGGGGAAGAGGGAGGGGGAGGTCGAGGATGAGATGGAGGGATGGGGTGGAGAGGTATATGAGAGAGGGGGGTGTGAGTTGGGAGCAGGGCAGTGAAATGGCTGGGAACAGGGCGACTTGGAGGCGATTTGTTTGTGGCCACCCCAAACAGGATTGAGGCGTCTGGCAATAGACAGATAGAAAAGTCGAAATATTCAGACTGTCACGTTGTCATTGTTATAGGTATGGTGGGATGCAGTAAATTAACAGTGGATTTTCATGCAGGTATTTGTTGGCTGGGCTGTTAGACGATAAACTGGCCCAAGTGTCAATTTACTACGTAATTCTTTCGGAAGTGGAAGAGAAATATTGCCAATAATATGAACAACTGCCTTAAAGATATAGAAAATAAGTTACCATTAATGCATATAAGGACGTGGACCCCAACACTGTCATCTCTTTTACAACCGGAAATGTTTTAACCTGATATGTTTTACTCCCCTAGATAGTATTGCATTATGGCAATTATATCATTGTCTTCCAAAAGCTCTTGAGCCTCAAATTCAAACATTTATTTCCAAAACAAAGTGCATTTGCAAGAAAACACTTAGTCTGTTTTCATTTCTTTTTTTTTTTAGAGGGAGCTTAGGAATGAGATTAAGGATCAGGATGGAGAAGGGATATGAAAAATGTACGAATAAGGTAAAGTACAGTAAGACGGAGGGAGAGAAGGATAAGTACAGTAAGAGAGCAGAAGCAGCTAAGAAAGTACAATCTCTCTCTCTCTCTCTCTCTCTCTCTCTCTCTCTTGATTGCTCACTTGCTCTTGTTCTTACTTCCTCACCACCAGTTCCCCCTTTTTATGCGTCTTTCACTCTCTTCTCCCAACTCCTTTACTCCTTCCTCACTTGTTTTATTGTCCTCTCTCTAACACCTTCACCATATCCACCATTCCTACCTCCTCCTCCTCCTTCACTATCTCACACACTATCCCAGTCCCTTTCCTTGAACCTTCACTTTCCTCCCTTTCCTTCCCTTTCTTTCTCAGTGCTCCCCCTTTTCTCCCCTTCCCTTATTTCCTCCCCCTCTGCCCCTTCACCACATTCCTTTTCATCACCTTCCCTCTCCTCCCCTCTCATTTCCATCCCTACCCTTATCCCTTGCTCCTTCTATAATCCCCATCCCTCTCCTCTTTCCTCCTCCTGTCCTTTCCTCATAGATTAGTCCTCCCACAGACCCCTCCCTTCCTCTCCTACCCCTCCCCTTTCCATTTCACTTCCTGCCCTCCCCCCCTTCTACCTTACCCGTCCACATTTGTAGTACTGATCTCGGGAATGCCTTTCTTCCCACCCACTTGCTGTCTCTCACACTGGTGGGAGAGGTGTGGGGGGGTGAAGGGAAGGGTGGGTCGAGGCTTTCTTCTTTCCTATCCATGTCTTTGACGGACAGAATAGTTACCTTAGTTATAACCCACCTTGTAACAAACAGACCAAAGAAGGACCACGAAGTCTGTTGCTGTTTGCATATCTTTGTACCTCTGAAAGTGAGAAGCAGGAATAATGGATGGATGATGATGATGATGATAGAGAGAGAGAGAGAGAGAGAGAGAGAGGACATTGAAAGTCTGTAGGAATTTCCCTCTTTGCGGTACACACACACACACACACACACACACACACACACACACACACACACACACACACACACACACACACACACACACACACACACACACACACACACACACAAACAGAAAGAGAGAGAGATTCTGTTAATGGAAGTGAAAATTGGAAATGTATTTAGAGATGTATTCGGGATTGCAGTGTGGAGCCGTGAGAGATCGAACGTAAAGGCGTTAAGTGTGGTGTGTGGAAGTGTGAGGCTGGAGAGGCAGGTGAATAAAAGTACTGTGTTAAGGGATGAGACAATAAAAGTGGTATAAAGGAAGAGAAGTGTACGGAAATGTGGTGACGGAGATGCAAGAGAATAAGTTTGTTATATGGTATGTGAAGCATGAAGAGATGGCTTAAGTTTTCCTGTCCCTTGTAAACAATTTTTTTTCACTGTTTGGAAGACCGCCGTTCGTCGTCGTTGTCGTCGTTTTCGTAGTAGTAGTACTAGTAATAGTAGTGGTGGTTGTGGCGGTCGTGGTAGTTGTTGCAATCCCAGGCTAATTTAACGTGAATCCAGTGAACTGAAGGGAGAAGCTGTCTTTCCCCTGCAGCCCACATTCCTCCGTTTGGGGGCATAGTTGAGGGACGTTTGTACTCGTGTGACCGGGCAGTGTAGCAGCTCGGCTCTATCAGTGCTACCACATGAAGGCGTTCCTCTCCAGCACCTCCGCTTGTAGTAATATGGTTAATTCAAGCAACACACACCCCGTACAGACAATACCTCTCTTTGAAACTAAATTACAAGTATGTCCTTTGGTAATACCAACAATATACCACAATATACGCCATGGTAGTGAAGGGGTTCAAGGTATAGCGGAGACTACGAGTAGAGTGAGAAATGAAATGTTAGGAAACCTGGTGACGGAGAGGCATGTATAGAAAAGAAAAAAATACGACGTACGAGAAGTGAGTGAAAAGGAGCATATTATGTGAGGTGTGAATAGTTACAGAGAAAGATGTAAACAATTTCAGGCCAGTATGACTCACTCGCTGGTAAATAAAAGTTACTGGCGTGAGCTGGAATAGAATCATAGAGTTGTTACCCCCACGAATAGGTAGCTGGTACCTGTATTTACATTATGAGGGACGTATACTCACTCTCAGCTAAAACAGTCAGACATTAGCTGGAACAGAGTACCGGAGTAGACCCGACCATGAGAGCATTAATGGTGCCAGGATCAGCATTACGATTTTTACAATTAACCCTCATCAAAATGAAATTATTTTGACGTTAACTAAAAAATGGAAAAAAATGTTAAACGGGACAACACTGTTCAACCAGTGCAAAAGTTAATGGTGACAATAATAACATTTTCAAGCGTCCACACTCACTCTCACCTGAGTATAATCGTGCGAATTTTTAGCTAGAAAACACCACTAGTATTGGACCAAGTATGAGAAGGTTAAGAAAAAGTGTGATAAATTAGATGTTGCAAAAGAAGATTAATATAGATGTGATAAAAGAAGTGTGAAGACAAGAGTGATACAGAAAGCGTGAAGAATACACACGCACCGAAGTGCCAGTCAAGTGAGTTGGCACCATGGAGCGCCATCTTTCTCTTTTCTCCGCCATTCTGACCAGGTTCGCCACTATCCATACTTCGCCAATACAATCTATGAGACTGTCCATAAACTTCATTCTCTGCCTTCCCCTTGCTCTTGTTCCCACCACTTTTCCCAGCAAACAGTTACTCTCAAGCCCTTTAGCTCTACTGTAAGTATGTGGCCAACAAACTTCAGCTGCCTCCTTCTTATGCATTTCATAAACTCTCTTCCCATTACTGCCCTTCTCAATACTTCCTCATTTGTCACTCAAGCTGTCCAAGGAATTCTTAACATTCTTCGTAAAAAACACATTGCCACAACTTCTATCCTCTCCTTCATGCTCTTCTTCATAGTCCATGTTTCGCATCCGTACATCAAAGTTGACCATACAAAACATTTTAACATCCTTATTCTTCTTATGTCCATGCTCATACTTATACTGGTTAAAACCTTCTTCAGTATTCCAAATTGTTTTTTCTGTTGCAGTTCTTCTTCTAATTTTCTTTTCACAATCTGCATAACCTGATATTAGACTCCCTAAGTATTTATGACTTTCTGCTTGCTTTATTTGCCTCCATCGTACATTCAGTTTTACTCTCCTGTCACGTCTCTTCGTTATTCCCATGACTCAGTTTTCTTAGCATTTATCTTCAAACGTTATATCTCGCATGACTCAGTTCGTTCACCAATCTATGCAACTTCTCCGAATACGCCAACAAAATCATGTCATCTGTGTAACGGATATTGTATGCATTTCGGTATTATTTTACACGTTGCCAGTATGCAGTTCAGGAATATTACCATTATTATCGCATAGTATATTACCTAAGAATGATAATGAACCCCATAATCCCATTCGAAAATTGATATTTACAGAGATAATGAATTTAATAGTAATTTCCCCTAAAATCATACCTTGGATCTTCACTCGGCCAGTCCGTGTAAAAACATGCGTACGTTTGTACGTGTGTTTCTCTTTCCTTTGACTACGCATGCGTCTGCTAGGTCTGTTTCAGCCACTCATAGGCATACTTTAGGTCACGTGATGGTAGTCTACCATTCAGTTTGAAGTGCGGTCTTTGATTCCTTCTGCGTGGAAAATTCAAATTCTTCTCGCTATGGCTTGCGAAGGACGTGATCTGAGCGGGTGTAACATTAATGATTTACGTGTTAATAAGCGTTTCCAGTCGGTGGTTTTTGATGCGATTTGAGTGATTTTTGCTTTCGTTTTCTGTCGGAAGTGCTTTCATTTCAGCTCCTCATCTAGTCAAAGTTCATGATTGGAAATGAGGCAAAATAAGCATTTCCGACAAAAATGAAGGTATTCAAATCTCTTCAAAAACTAGAAAAATATACTGCACAACCTGGATCATCGTATCTCTAAGGTAAGCATTCCACTGCAGCAGGTTAGGTTAGGTTGGCTAGGTTAGTTAGGTTAGATTGGTTAGGTTAGGTTAGGTTAGATTAGGTCTGTTTGGTTAGGTTATCCGGTTGTGCAGTATAGTTTTCTGGTGGTTCTTGATGTGATTTGAGTGATTTTTGCCTTCGTTTTCTGTCGAAAATGCTTCATTTCACCTCATCCAGTCAAAGTTCATGATTGGAAAAGAGGGAAAATGAAGTATTTCCTACAAAAATGAAGGTCAGAATCATTCAAATCTCATCAAAAACTACCAGAAAAAAATGCTGCACAACCTGGGAGGTGTATTGGCAACATGTAAAAATTTATCTGCATTTCTTCCTCCAGTGCTTAGTCTCGCCACGTCCTCCAGATCATCCAAACACTTCTGCCCATACGAGGAAAATAAGCCTGGAGACAGGACACACCCATGCCTCCCTCCTCTCCGAATATCAACCCAGTTTGTCTTCTCATCTGTTTTCACCGCTGCCCTTCGATTCCAGTACAAATTTATCAGACACATATTTCCAGACATATCTTCTGTGGCACAGAAGAAAAAAGCATATAATGAATGGATGAAGAATAGGGGCGTGGAAGAAGTTGAGAGACGGAAGAGAGAGTTATATGTAGAATGGTAGAGCGATGTGAAAAGATTAGTAAGAGAGAGTAAGAAGAGGGTGGATGAGGAATTTCGAAGGAATTTGAGTGTCAAGTGGAGGGACTGTAAGAAAATGTTCTGGAAAGAGGTGAAAAGAGTCAGACATGGTGGCAGTGAAGTCAGTAGGGGAGTGAAAGATAAAAATGGTAGATTAATAGTTAAGAAGGGAGAAAAAGTGAGCAGATGCAGGGAACATTTTAATGAACTGTTCAACATAGAGAATGAAGGTAATGCGAGTATAGGTGGCTGGGGAATGGCTGGAAAAAGGAGGGAGGTGAGAAGACAGGAAGAAATCAGTAGGATGGAAGTTGTGGAAGCAATGAAGAAAGTCAAAATGGGAAAAACCCCAGGAATTGATGGAGTGTGTGGTGAAATGCTGAAGCATGGGGGAGAGATGGTAGTAGAACGGATGTGGAAGATGTGCGGATTGACCTGGGAGGAAGGTAGAGTCCCGGAGGATTGGAAGTAAGGTATAATTATTCCCCTGTACAAAGGGAAAGGGGAAAAAGAAGTCTATGGTAATCATAGGGGCATCTGTCTTCTTAGTGTAATAGGAAAAGTATAGGGTAAGATACTTATTGACAGAGTTAGGGAAATAACAGAGAAATTAGTTGGAGAAGAACAGGGAGGCTTTAGGAAAGGAAGAGGCTGTGTAGATCAGATATTCATTCTTGGATCTGTAGTGGAGAAGTGTCTAGAGAAAGGAAAGAAGTTGTATGCGGCCTTCATGGATTTGGAGAAAGCATATGATAGGGTGGATAGACAAGGATTGTGGAAAGTATTAAGAATATATGAAGTGGATGGGAAGTTGTTGAATGCTGTGAAGAGTATGAATGAGGGTGCTAAGGCTGCAGTGCGTGTGGATAGTGAACTGAGTGAGTTTTTCTATTTGAAGGTTGGGTTGAGACAGGGATGTGTCATGTCTCCATGGTTGTTCAATCTTTATATGGATGGGGTTATAAAAGAGATACAAGGTAGGGCAGTGGATGTTGGAGTGGCCCTAATGAGAGAGGGCAGTGTTTGGAAACTCCATGTACTGTTGTTTGCAGATGATACTGTGTTCTTAAGTGAAGATGAACGGGAGCTGCAAGGCTTGGTGGATGAGTTTGGGAGAGTGTGTAAGAAACGGAATCTATATGTGAATGTAGGGAAAAGTAAAGTTATGGTCTTCGAGAGAGGTGAAGTCAGTGAATGTACAGTGAGGCAGGATGAGGAGGAAATGGAAAATGTGAGTACGTTTAAGTACTTGGGTATTGTGATGAGTAAGGGTGGACGTTTGGAGGGTGAAGTGCTTGAAAAGGTACAGCAGAGAAGAAAGGTTGCTGGTTCCTTGAAAGCAGTGATAAGAAACAGGGAAGTGAGCATGGAAGTGAAAAAGTCATTACATGACATTATTGTGATTCCAACTGTAACGTATGCAAGTGAAGCTTGGACGTTGTTGGAGGGGCACAAGTCAAGAGTGAATGCAGTGGAAATCAGTTTTTTGAGAGGAGCATGTGGAGTCACGTGGAGAGACATACTAACAAATTAGGAAGTGAAGGAGCGTTGTGGTGTGGATGTGGATGTGATAGGAAGTGTCAGGAGAAACACGCTGAGGAGGTTTGGCCATGTTGAGAGGATGGAGAGTGAGAGACTGACGAGGAGAGTGTATGTGAGTGAGGTGGAGGATGAGAGAGGGAGGGGAAGGCCAAGGTTGAGATGGAGCGATGGAGTGGAGAAGTACATGAGAGAGGGGTGTGTGAATTGGGAGCGGGGCAATGGAATGGCGGGGGACTGGGCGACGTGGAGGCAATTTGTTTTTGGCCACCCCGTAAGGGATTAAGGCGTCTGGCAATAGATAGACAGATACTTACCATCCACCCCTCTCTCCTGTAACATATTTACCATTTCTTTAAGTCTTACTGTGTCAGATGCGCTTTCAGAATTACTAAACACACACACACACACATACACACATATATATATATATATATATATATATATATATATATATATATATATATATATATATATATATAGATTATATAGATAGATAGATAGATATAGATATATATATAGATAGATAGATAGATAGATATAGATAGATAGATAGATAGATAGATAGATATCGATAGATAGATAGATAGATTTATATATAGATAGATAGATAGATAGATAGATAGATAGATAGATATAGATATATATATAGATAGATAGATAGATAGATATAGATAGATAGATAGATAGATAGATATCGATAGATATAGATAGATTTATATATATATATATATATATATATATATATATATATAATGTCTCTCTCTCTCTCTCTCTCTCTCTCTCTCTCTCTCTGTCTCTCTGTCTCTCTCTCTCTCTCTCTCTCTCTCTCTCTCTCTCTCTCTCTATATATATATATATATATATATATATATACAGTATATATATATTCATAAGTCCATGAAACATTTTAGAAATTCACTACATAGATATCTGCCGCATCAGCAAAGGTGGACACATTGAGCATTTGTAAGGTATGTAAAAAACTTAGAGAGTTTACCTCTTCTTCCTTGTAATAAAATGTGCTATCTGTTGCACCGTTTATTAGTGGTGAATTTTTAAAATGTTTCACGTACTTTTGAATCACCCTGTATATATATATATATATATATATATATATATATATATATATATATATATATAGAAAGAGAGAGAGAGAGAGAGAGAGAGAGAGAGAGAGAGAGTTTTTTTTTTTTTTGCATTTCCACCGATCTTTCTGTAATCATTCTCAAGGAAAATATTGCATGAATGACCTCTTTACCCTTTCTGGACCCATACTGCTCTTGTGCCACACTACTGTCTATGTTTTATTATGCTTCGGATCACTCTGAAAACTATTCCTCCCATCTGACTCATAATATTTATCGTACAGTGTTGTTCACACTCCGCGTTCCCTGCTTCCTTTGGAATTGTTCTAAATGCCGACACCCTCATGTCTTCTGGAATATAGTCAGTGCATTATATCTTATTCGCCAGTACTGTTATTTTCTACATAGGAAAATCACCAGCTGCCTCCTCCATTTCAATTGATATTACATCTTTTCCCACAGCCTTTCTCCTGCTCATTCCTTTGATTGCTTCCTCTACTTCCTGTTTCAAAATTGGCGGTCCCTCCCACTCCCCCGCCATCTTCGGTTTATCACCTCTTGTGTCGGCGTACAGCTGCTTTATATATTCTTCCCATCTTTTCAGTGATAAAAGAAACAGTAAAGAAAACTTGCGAAGGGTGTGTGAAAATGAACTGTGAAAACACTGTTTAGAAGTATTAGCTAGAATAGAATATTAGAGTTGTCGCGACCGTAAGACGGCAGATAGTACCAGCACTATGAGGATAATCTTTTCATTTAACTTGGCCTAAAACTTTTATCTCTCCATTTGAATACTGGGTTGTAGCATGAGATTAACGTCATATTATCATGTTCGACACGAAGCAGTGACAAACTGTAGAATTGATGTAAAGCCATAGGACTGTCTTATTCTGCCACTGAGGAACACGATATAGGCTGCAAAAGAACGATAATCTCGGGTAATTTAAAGTGAACGAACTAAAACAGTCTCATGCTTCTATTTCTAATTTCACTTAAATAAATTAAATTCGTGTGGCCTTACCTGGAATAAATGGCTTGAAATACAAAAAATGAGAGGGTGAATGATACTTTTCTCATTTTACTCTAACTTGGCCAGAGTTTTTGTCTTTTTACAGCTTATTCACGTAGCTTATTGGCAGAAAGAGACAATACTCTTGCTCTACATTCTTTCCATATCACGTCTTAATAACTAGCATCATATATTAGTCCTAATGTATTCTTACAACCCAGCATTCATGATGGATGGTTGGCAAGTTTAGGCCAAGTTAGTGTACCAGAAGTATAGCATTAACACTGCGAAGTTGATATACTCATTCTTGCACAGAGGGAACAGAATACTAGAGTTATCCCAAAATGTGAGACAGCGAACCTAATTAAGACGTCTCCACACCAGCATTGCTATTGTCTCTGTGCTCGTAATACCAGAGCCGCTAAGGCATAATATTAACATGCAAACATAATTAACTTCTTCCTTACCGTTTCGGCTTTAAAATTATTGTAAGCAGGTCTGAGTGGGTAGAAGGGATTAATATTTCGTTCATTGTAACTTCAAAGAGATGCATTACTCCCTACCTCCATATTAATTACAGTAGTGTGAAACAATCAAAATGGGGTTACCGCAGACTGGATCATCTCCTTTCCTGGTCTTTACACCTGCACGAGAAAGCCCGAGGGGGGTTATGTGTTTGGTGCTGTTTGTCTTGTCTTCTGCCTATGTCTGTTTATGAGATCATAAAAACAAAAACAGTTGAATGAAACTGCACCTTGTTGGACAATGACTGAATCCAAACAGAGGAACGGTTGATTAATTTTTGGCAGAAAAATGTCACATATCATTGTTCAAGGGCAGGAGAAACTCAAACAGTCTCCATTCATTTTTTACCAAACTTGGTGGAAGGGCTGGGGGACAGGAATGAGTGAAATGATTCAACATTGATAACGATCAGTCAGAGATAAAGGTCACCAAAGAAGGGCAAAGACAGATCTTTAACTAAAATGGGATTGATTCAATCTGGATCATGATGGAAGGATTTATGCCTAGCCGAGAATAAAATAAACTTAGTTTCGGAACGATATTTCAAAGGTCAATGTCACAGGGTTAGGCCAGTGTAATTTCTTTTTCTGATCTGACTAAACGTGGAGGATGGGTTGAGGGTCAGGTAAAGATGAACTTATTCGATTCTGAGAACAATGAATCGGAGATGACGAGCACAAGACTGGAACAGGTAGGAGATTCGGCCTTCTGGTCCTTCCACAGTACCAGAGGGGCCCCTGTCGTGTTCGAGCAAGTTGCTCAACAGCTTTGAGGCATGGTGATGAATCACGCTATAAATAGTAGATTTAAAACAGGGAAAGTGTTTCAGGTGACTGTGTGTGTGTTTTTTTTTAACATTTTTACATGATCATACACAAACAGCACAGGTGCCCAGTGATCGTGTGAACTAACCTTCAGTCTTCTTTCACACGAGCGGTTTCTGCCGTAGCGGTTCTTGCCGCGCGGTTTAGAAATACATTGAGTCCAATGGGACCGTTCGCAGGAGGCCGGAGCGGCAAAATAGCAGCCACGGAAGCCACCATCGACCGCGGCGGCAATAAAACTGCCTGGCGGGCTGGGAGGCCACCCGTTGCTATGGGACCGTTTGCACGAGCGGTTTTGCCCGCGGCGGCAGTTAGGTTTCAGCTCTAGGACAGACAACCCTCAACCAAGTGCTCTGCAGTATCAATAGCTGGCATGTAATATTATCGCGCAAATATATATATATTTTTTCATAACTTCATACTGTACTAGTGCGTATAATTATAGACTTATTAAGTTTGACGCTATATGTTCTATGAACACTGATGACAATGAATTGCAGAACTGTTTCATGGCATCATCAGCTTTGAGGTCTTCATACAGACTGTAAAATGCACCCTGTAGGAGTCGGCTACTGTTCAAGGGATGGATCCAAAATTTCCGATGTTCCATTTTCCTCATGACCTTATTCATTAAATAAACACACACACAACTCACTTCCTCATGTCCTTCATCATGAAGAGACACTAGTAGACTGACACGCAGCGGCTAAAACCGCTCGTGTGAAGGGCTGACCAAAATCGCACATAGAAGCGAGCGGGTAAAACCGCCGCGGCAGACACCCCTCGTGTGAAAGCAGCCTTAGGTTAACTGTATGGCTCGGGTCTTGTACCATATGAGTACTTATTGTTGTTCTTTGGATAATAGTTTTAGAATATAACGACCTCGTCTGTCACCTTCAGTGGTGCAAGCAGCCTCGCACCCCATGCCACAAAGAAAGAGGAAAGCGAACTCTAATTCTCTGTTGGGCCTATTCTCAAGATGACTTTGTGGCACCTCTTTTTTAACCGATTTATTAGCACAGATCATCGCAGTATTATCCTGCATGTTAATATTATACTACTGACATTGTTACATAAATAGCATACTTAGGGTTAGGAAAATGTGTAATGTGCAAAACGCAGCATTATTGAAGACTTGTTAAAGGATCTTTTGAACCAGCGAGAATACCACATAATATCTCGAGATAAGAAATTAAGCTTCACACACACACACACACACATATACAATCATTATATATATATATATATATATATATATATATATATATATATATATATATATATATATATATATATATATATATATATATATATATGATGATTGTATATCTGTGAATATGTGTTTGTATGTGGGTGGGTGGGTGGTTGTTCGTATGGGTAGTTATAATTTTTCCAGCGCTGTATTATTAATGTAACTTTCTTTGTAGGACGTATGCGTGTTGCTGGTGCCGTGGGTGGTGGTGGCTGGATTGGTAATTGCCGTGGACATCATATTCGTGGGATACATCCTCTACCAGGAACATGTGAGTTACCATTAATGGGTCGCTTGTTTTCTGTTATTAATTTTTGAAGTTGTATCATTTATAGTTTTTTTTTTTTTGCTTGTTTTGACATGGATTATTTCTCGCCCTTATTTTTGCTTTTCGTCTCTGTTTTTCTCCTTTGTCCGTTTGTTCTTGAGCTCTCAGAATTAATTGATTAATAAGTTTTCAGTCAATGTTTGTCAGTAAAGTTTTCAGTCCTTCTTCCTGTTGCATGGTTTATGTTGATCTCTTGTTCTTGCAATCATATAAACCCACTGACCCTCAGGAAACTGGTCTCTTCTGTTGGGCGCTCCGAGAGATCTCTCGGTAAGGTTATGCCAAATGCTTCTCAGTATTATGATAGTGTGGTGTTTGATGTGAGTCAGGGTGTTGTGGTGTGCTGGGCTGCATTGCAGTGTTAGCACAGCGGTTATTTATGGGCTGTACTTTGTTTTGATATTGTAAAAGGGATGGATGATGGGCGCATCGTGCTCTGGCTAGATGTAGATTCACTCTGTGAAGTGATGTCAAGAAGTCTATAGACAATCAACAGATTTGTGACACCACTTAATCTCGCGACCGTCCTCTTGTTTCTAAAAGGGCAGTTTCTAAGGGGAGAAAGTCTCGTATTGGTTCATGAAGAATGCTGTTTGGCCGGAAGTTTAAGACTGTTGTGTTCGATCTGTGTTTGTAAATGCGTTTGTGAAGTGCTGTGTTGGGTGGTAAAGGGAGGGATATTTTAGAGGAACTCTGACTAGAGTTGGGCGTATGTCGTTGTTGTTGTTGTTGTTGTTGTTGTTGTTTTGTGTGTGTGTGTGTGTGTGTGTGTGTGTGTGTGTGTGTGGTTTCTTTGTGTGTGTGTGTGTGTGTGTGTGTGTGTGTGTGTGTGTGTGTGTGTGTGTGTGCGTGGTTTCTGTGTGTGTGTGTGTGTGTGTGTGTGTGTGTGTGTGTGTGTGTGTGTGTGCGCGTGGTTTCTGTGTGTGTGTGTGTGTGTGTGTGTGTGTGTGTGTGTGTGTGTGTGCGTTGTGACAAAGTTCGATGCACGTAATGGATCATGAGTTGAAGCGATATATTATATCTATCACATTCACATGACTCTTGACTTGGAGTACCTTTGTTCATGATGAAAATGCTCTATATTTTTGGTCGTACTCCATCGTGTTTTTAAGGCTTGTGTGTGTGTGTGTGTGTGTGTGTGTGTGTGTGTGTGTGTGTGTGTGTGTGTGTGTGTGTGTGTGTGTGTGCGTTTTAATCTTTTCCGTGTTTACGGCCTTTAAAGTCGGGGCACAGCTTTGCCAAGCGTGGTTCATTGCTGTTCGAATAAATTGTTTGTAGACCGTTTTCAGAAATTTTGCTGTCCGAAGGTTCTGCTTGGCACTGTTTTCAACGTGCTGAATGAAGGTGAGGCCTTTTTCTGCACTGATGGTCGTATGATACGAAAAGATCCTGCATGGGTTTCGAGTCCTAACATTTGGGGATGACATTTCAATGGGAGCGGCTTGTTAAAGAATGCAACCTGTAGGTGGGTGTGAGATCCATGTCTGTCAGGAGTATGGAGGGAGATGGTGGATTTGGTTAGTGATGTACTCTTTCTGTTTTTGTCTGTGTCAATTTATAGTGAGTTGAAGACAGTACTGTTGGAACTGACTTATAACTTGCTGAATTTTCGAGTGTTGCAAGGCTATTGTTAAGTAATCGCAATATGAGACAGCAGTTACTGAAGGAGTAGGGTAGGCAGGTCATTTAGGAAATGATTGAAAAGCGAATGTTTAGGAATGCACCTCAATACTGAGTTTGGAACATTGGTTTAGGAAAAACACCTGGATCTGCAGGGAAGAAAGTCGGCCAACCATATCTTATCGTTCTCTTTCATGTCTGTGTCTTTGATTTTGTTTATCAGGATATACCTTGATACTCGAAGGCTTTGTTTTTGTCTGTTGCTGATCCTGTAGCTCTTACTGGTGATTGTTTTATTTCTGAAGCCACATAAGGTGGGCTAGGTCAACTTAGATAGAACATGCAGTGGTTGAGTATTTCCATCGAAATCCATGCTGGGAGTCAGATAGAGGCATATTGGGGCTATGTGTCAGTCTTTCCATGATACTGGATAGAAGTAGCAGTGATACTGAACCATAGGATGCAAGAATATTTGGTGGCTTTCCTACCTTGAATATGAGGATGATTGTTGCTTTCGTCTAGATATCGAGAATATGGTTGTGAGTTTATGAAAAGGTGAATTTTCTGTCAGATTGTTTATTATTTGGCTGCAAAGGTTCTTTAAGTGGGTGTTTGAAACATAACTTTGTCGTGTTGCTGAAATTTTTTTGTGAATTTGAACATTTGCCGAACATGCTGTAATGTGAATAGAGATATTGAGAGAGGCGCCTATACGTGGCGCAGTCGATATAAAAGAGCAGCTCCGCTGCTCGGCTATGCAATCGCCCCTCAACTCCTTCACTATCCCCCGATACGGAAAATTGGGACTGGATGAATCACAACATCAACAACAAGAGCAACAAGAACAGTAGAAGCAGCAACTTATTAGAATTCTTTTTACTCAGGCTGAGGAAGGATATCCAGTGAAAAGTAAACCAGTATGACGTTAGCAGAGTAAAATAGTTAAGTCATAAGAAGAGATTTAAGGATTACAGTACTTCCAACTGTAATGCCGGTGATACTGACGGATTATGCTATTATTTGAGGGATCTAGATCTGTCATTCAAGAGACTTTGGTGCTATGACTATTCGAAGTTAAGGAAAGCAACTGAGTTACTCCAAGAGAAGATTTATATTTCTTTTCATGTAACGACAGACATAATGAACACCGTCTCACATGTTATAATTATTACATTTCGTGAAAGATGTCGTGTAAGAAAGTCTGAGACTTGGGTAATCAAAAGGTATTGAGTGTGTGTGTTTAGAAAGTATGATCGCTGAGAGAACACACCGAGTAGGATCGTAAATTATTACATGGAAAGGTCAAGTATATGTACGAATTTACAAATAGACGAAGGCGTGGAAGGGCAAGAAGGTAGTTTGATATTTATGGTGACATGTGAAATAAGGAAACATCATTAGTGAATGTAGAGACTTACTGTATATTTCAGTGGCTTTCACAGTAACACACGTCCTCCTGGGGTGATTGAGTGCTTGGATGGAAGGAAGGATAAATCTACAGAAGAATGGAGAGACGGACTAAAAGAGAAATACTTATGGAAGAGATGAAAGGGACTATACAATGGTTGGACGGATTATATTAGTGTGCAAAAAAAGGAAGGTTAAGGGAGGGAAAAAGGAAGGGAAGGAAGAACAGGACGACACTGTAAGAAGGGAATATAAATGAGGAGATAACGAACGAAAAAAAAAAAAAAGCAAGGATGGAAGGATGAGAGGAAAAAGAAGGACTATGACAGGTTGAGGGGAGGTAAGAGAACGAAAGAGAGAAAAGAGAGAACCCAGGAAGAAAGGGAAGAGCCAGAAAGTAATTGATGTAAAGATCTACGGAGAGATGGAAGAATGGCGAAAAACTAAGAAAGAATAAGAGAAGAACGGAAGAAGGAATAAGAGAAATAATGAAACAAGTGTAGTAGTATCAGTAATTGCACCTCCAAGCTAATCTCGGCATGAAGCCAGTGGACTGCAGGCTGTAATTTCCCATTTCCAGCCGTTCACCATCCTTCTTTCAGATGATGGGGACGGAATTGAGGAACGTTTGTATAACCAAACAAAGAGCCGAAGAGTCTCATCAGTACCACCACTTGAAGGTGTCCCTCTCCAGCACTAAGGGGAAAAAATAGAGGGAAAAAAAAAAAGTATGGGAAACAGGAGGTGAAAGGAAGGAAGGTAGGAAGGAATAAACAGAAATATTAAAGGAAAAAATAACGAGGAAGAAAAGAAAGAAACGAAGGAGAATATGGAAGGAAGAGACAGAATCAAATACGGATGAAATAAAGAGGAAGAAGAGAGAGAGAATGAAAGAAGGGAGAAAAGAGAGAAAGAAAGTGTGAGGAGAAAAAGGAAAGAATGAAGGGAGAGACAGACACAAGGAAGGATGAAATGAAGAAGAAAGAATGGGAAAGAAAGAATGAGGAAGAAGAAGGGCAGTAAGGAAAGAAATGAAGATGAAGGAAGGGAGGAGAAGCAGGAAAGAGAGAACGAGGGAGAAGCGAGATTAATGGCCAGAAACAAGAGAAGTACGAGAGAGAGAGAGAGAGAGAGAGAGAGAACGAACCTTGAAAGTGAAGTGTCTGATGTATGTGGCAATTTCTTGTTTCAGCACACACACACACACACACACACACACACACACACACACACACACACACACACACACACACACACACACACACACACACACACACACACACACACACACACACACACACACACACACACACACACACACACACACACATACACACACACACATGCACATAAACTGCTCACACATACTCTCCCGCACATTTACATATACAAAAATGCATGAAAATATTTACATAAAAATACATAAATGTTCAGAAAGTCATTCACTTGGGCACGCAAACACGCAAATATACGCAAGAAAACACGCGCAAACGTTTACATGAAAACACACTTAACCGTCTAAACTGTGACATAAACACCCAGATAACATACAGAAGCACACATCCACGTACATAAACGCACATCAATTACACACACACACACACACACACACACACACACACACACACACACACACACACACACACACTTTTTACACACATACGCAAATAATCAGATAGATACTTGCTTGAGCGCGAATATACTATGACGGACATTGATAATATCTGGTAAAAGGTATTAAACACACACACACACACACACACACACACACACACACACACACACACACACACACACACACACACACACAGAGTCTTTTATGTGCTGTACAGAGAGTTAGACACAGCTACATCTTCACTGTAGAACACTTTAAAATTTTAAATATTAATAAAAATTTAATAAACTTTCTTGTATTAGCGTCGCTCTGAAACAAGTGGAGAAGGTCCGGTGAAGCTGTATCTAGCTTTTCCACTTCAGGGTTGATGTGGTTTCAGACGGGACTGAAGAACGAAAGGTGTGTGACAGCCATTCTATATCGACCGGATACTGAGAGGTATGCAGAGGAGATGGGAGGATTTGAGGAATTTCTAAAGGAGTGTGGGAGGTGTAGAAGAAACTTTACTCGCGGCGCACGACTCTGAGGTTGTCATTATCGTACCATGGCAACCTACTTGTAAACAGTACGTCCGATTTCGTATCGTATTATACGCGAGACATATTATACACGAATATAATATACATGAATATTATTATACACGAGCATAGTATGCAGGAATCACATGTGCATCATATTATACACATAATCAGACGCAATGTTGATGGGTAGGTTGCCAGGGTACGATAATGACAATTTCAAAGTCGCGCGCCGCGACTTTTTTTTATAGTACAGGCGGTGGGGGATTCGAATGCACGAAATGAGGCGGTAGGCTTGACGGTGTAAATGAGGATCCCGGGTGCTTGGGGTAAATAAGAAAGGAGAATCGCTTAGGTATGGGGATATACCGGTACTCGGAAATGGGGGTCAATAATTGGAAACACTTGGTTAAAGAAGATACTGTAATTATAATGGTATTTATGGGTGAGTTTAGAGGGTGAGCAGCGGGCGGTAACAAATGATGTGTTTGAACAGGGGAACTTATGTCAGTGTTCTTTGGGGGGGGGTGAGGGGGGCAGCAGATGGGCTATGGGCCATTTGTTTGTTGAGGTGGTTGTGAATATTTGAGTAGAAATTCTTGATGGGAACAGGAAGGGAGTGAGTAGGAAATGATTGGTAAAGGCGAGCGAATTTTAGAAGGAGTATGTTGCCAGATATAAGAAAGAATATTAGAAAAGTGACTCAGAATGATAGATACCCGGTACTGTGCTACGAGAGGCGGAAGAGAAAAAGGAGGCCAAGGAAGCTCTACCTAGCAATGTTAGGAAAGTGTGTGGGATGAAGAGATGAAGGGAAAGGATATGACAAAGGGGAGAGAGTGATAGATATAAGGTGTGATGGACTTGGTGAAAAGGAAATGGACATCGTATGGTCAGCATTTTCAAGTAGCTGAAGAACACGAGTAGAAGGAGTACTGGAGAAAACGGAAAGAAGTCAAGTGAAAGGTAAGGGAGTTGAAGAGAAGAGCAAATGAAAGGTGAGATAAAGATTGAAGAATTTTCCGGGAGAATAAGAATGTGAACTGTGTGAAGAAAACGATTGAAAATGGGCGAAGAACTAAGGGAAGTGAATGGAGATGCAGTAGCAGACTCCGGTGAGATGAGAGTGGAGTGAATGAAGTGAAAGACTATCTCTATCTATTGGAAGACGCCTTAATCTCGTAAGGGATGGCCACAAACAAATCGCTTCCGTGTCTCCCTGTCCCCCGCCATTTCACTGCCATGCTCCTAGCTCATACCCCCCTCTCTCATATACCTCTCCACTTCATTCCTCCACCTCCTTGGTCTTCCCCTCCCTCTCTCCTCCTCCACTTCACTCACATACACTCTCCTCGTCAGTCTCCCGCTCTCCATCCTCTCCACATGGCCAAATCACCTCATTGTCTTTCTCCTAACGCTTCCAATCACATCCACATCCACACCACAACGCTCCCTCACTTCCTCATTTATCACTCTGTCTCTCCACGTGACTCCATATGCTCCTCTCAAATAACTCATTTCCACTGCTCTCACTCTTGACTTCTGTCCCTTCAACAAGGTCCAAGCTTCACTTCCATACGTTAGAGTTGGTATCACAGTACTGACATGCAGTAACTTCTTCACTTCCATGCTCACTTCCCTGTTTCTTATCACTGCTCCCAAGGAACAGCAACCTTTCTTCCTTGTTGTGCCCTTTCAAGCACTTCACCCTCTAACCTTCCATCCTTACACATCACACAACCCAAGTACTTAAATGCACTCACATTTTCCATTTCCTCCTCATCCAGCCTCACTGTATATTCAGTGACTTCACTTATCTCGAAAACTATAACTTTTCTCTACATTTACCTTTAGATTCCGTTTCTTACACACTCTCCCAAACTCACTCACCAAGCCTTGCAGCTCCCCTTCGTCTTCACTTATTAACACACTATTATCTGCAAACAGTACATGGAGTTTCCAAACACTGTCCTCTTTCATGAGCGCCGCTCCAACATCCACTGCCCTACCTTGTATCTCTTTTATAACCCTATCCATATACAGACAGAACAACCATGGAGACATGACACATCTATGTTTCAATCCAATAGGAAAAAAACGATGACTATTTGATGACGGAGTAGTTGGGGTGAAAAACTTCCTTGGTGCAGAACTGTCTACAGCTGGCAGGAAAATATACACTATATACACTTCCTTTATCGTATGACGCACTCATTCGCTTGCAGCTACACCACCACACTTCCGTACACTTCGCTTCCTTCGCGCTATTTTTATCACCTCTTTCCTCAATGCTCTACCCCCTCACACCGTATTTATTATACTTCTTCAATACACCTGCCTCTACACCCTCACACTTCCAAAACAACACTTAACGCCTTCACGCTCGATCTCTCACGGCTTCACTCTGCAATCCCCAGTACATCGCTAAATAAATTTCCAATTTTCACCTCCATTAACATTCTCTCTCTCTCTCTCTCTCTCTCTCTCGCTTGACTCTTCATTTACCCTGGTTCTTACTGCTTCACCACCAATGTCCCCTTTTCATGTGCCATTCACGCTCTTCTGTCACCTCCTTTATTCCTTCCTCGCAGACTTTATTATCCTTCCTCCATCATCACGACTACCATCACCGCCACAATCTCCTCCTCCTTCTCCTCCTTCACTATCTCCCACACTATCCATTCCCCCTTCCTTCAACCTTCACTTTCTTCCTTTTCATTATTCCACATTACTCCCCCTTCTCATCCCTTCCCTTATTTCCTCCCCCTCTGCCCTTTCAGCTCATACCTCTTCATGAACTTCAACCTCATTTCCCCCTCACTGCCATCCCTACCCCTATCCCTTGCCCCTCCTTTAATCTCCATCTCTCCTCCCTCTTCTCTTTCCTCCTCCTACTTTTATGTCCTTTCCTCATCGATCAGCCCTCCTTCAGACCCCTTCCTTCACCTCGTACCCCTCTCCTTTCCCCTTTCCTCCTCCTCCCCCTTCTTCCTCACCCATCTACATTATTTTGTAAAACTGATCTCGGGAATGCCTTTCTTCCCACCCATTTGTCGTCTCTCACGCTGGTAGGAAGGATGGGTTGAGTCTTTTTACTTTCCTATCCTTGTCTTTGACAGATAGAATGGTGAGTATGAACTGAGGTAATGAGAGAGCAGACATGTTGATGACTAGGCAGTTGACGTTATTGATGATGATTCTGATGCATTACAAATATGAATGGGGGTAATATCAATGGTTATTGAATTTTGTTCACCAATAGCTAAAGATAACATGAACTACATACATGGAAACCATATCTCAAATTTGTTTTAGAGCGAGAAGTTTTAAGGTGAAGGGTTGCAGGTTGACGAAACAGTCACTTTAGTTTTGTCTTTACACATCATTCATGCGACATATGGCAGTAATAGTAATGACTTAGTGTTTATATTTTATCGTTTGAAGAATCATTCATATTACTTTCCATCCAATATTCTCTGCTGCCTGTCAAACAGGCTATAATGATAATATTGCATGGAGATATATCACTTTTATAGAGGGGTTAGGCAGGGTTTGATCTGCTAGTCTTACACATCACAGAAGCGTTTTTTATTTTAAGGCAGACATAATGAGGTCACCAATTAATAAATTTATTGGTAATATAGCCTATGGCAGGCTACCAGGTATAGCCGTCCAGCCACTTTACGTGTTGCATAATTACGTCTGCGGGTGTACCTTGTATTGTAGCCAAGAACATATTTTGGCGGGCAATTAGCGTGTGTGTGTGTGTGTGTGTGTGTGTGTGTGTGTGTGTGTGTGTGTGTGTGTGTGTGATATGGGATGGAACAGTTGGTCATCTTGACTTGACTGGCATCACACCTGGTGTGGTGATGAGGTGGCAAAGCAGGATGGTACACTGTTGTCACCGTTTAATTTCAGTTAGTTAACTTCACTATAGTATAACAGCCGGTTCTTTAACAATAAGACTGTATTAATTTACATAGTGTGAAGGATATTTTCACCAAAACCTCTTGAATTCGAGTGACTAAATAATATATGCAATGCTGGCCTTACGACACTCTGTGGTGTATGGTATGTAAGAAGACTTCTGGCCCTTGGAAGCAGGCTGTGAAGCTTGTGCCCAGAGTAGGACACATTAAAAAAATATGGGAGTACGATGCTGCCATATGTGGTATGTTTTCTTTTTAATAAAATTCTACCATACATTAAGAAAAAAAAGCTTGTGAGGAACACTAGTACGAATGATTATTTATCATAAATGTGCATACTTTATTATTATTATTATTATTATTATTATGCAATTGTTCTTCCTTCCTCTGTTTGTTATTTAAGGAAAAAAAGACATATTTGTTGAATATAATTCCAGTTTTTCATAATAACTATACCAAAAGATACTGTAGCCAATCAGGATCACCGTTTCAAGTGACGAAGTTCATTCACAGAATTCTACGTGTTACTATGGCAGGCTACCAGGTATAGCCGACCAGCCACTCTACATGTTGCAGGCTCATAAATACGTCGGCGGGTGTACCTTGTGTTGTAGCCAAGAATATATTTTGGCAGGCAATTAGCGTGTGTGTGTGTGTGTGTGTGTGTGTGTGTGTGTGTGTGTGTGTGTGTGTGTGTGTGTGAGAGAGAGAGAGAGAGAGAGAGAGAGAGAGAGAGAGAGAGAGTGTATGATACGAGTGTTTGTATACATGTGCATGTACATAAATGTGAGAATGATTATATGAATGTGAGTGGGTGTACATGTGAGTGTGTGTGTGTGTGGACGTGCGAATGTGAGTATGGATATGTGCGTAAGAATGTGTGATTGTATGAATATGAGTCCGTATAAGGATGAGTGTGTATGTATATGTAAGTTTGTGTGTGAATCTGCAAGTATGTGTATGACCAAGTATCTGTTAATGTGTTTGTATATTAATGAGATTATTTGTAAGGATGTGGGGTATACGAGTTTACATGTGTTAGTGAGAGATGCAGCAGAGAAGAAGTAAATGTAGTGAGCAACTGAGTGTCTGGAAGGGGAAGGCGTGAAAAGGAACGAAACTGCCAACATAAGAGTTGGAACGGACAGTTTTTGACGATATGAACAAATGAGTTAAAGTGAATGTGAAACTACGAAGCAATATTATGAACATATTTTGATTGTGGTTCTCTTCTGTCTTGTTTTTGTTTTGTTTTGTTTTTTTAGGACACAATTTCCGGGCTCTTGACCTTTGGTTCTTTCTTCTCTGCATTAAAAACAACAACAATAACAACAACAACAATACGAGGAGAGACCGACTACCAAGTATCTGAAACAGAGGCAAAGGGATAACTTTCTATCAGCTTATTTATCTACATATATATAGTCAGACACCTTAATGCAGGAAGGGGTGACAACAAACGAATCACTTTCATGTCACCCTGCCTTCCACCACCAGGCTACACTATCTCCAATTCACACCCTCACTACTCCTATACTGTACGGTACCTCTCCATCCCATCCCATCCCTTCCCCTCCACCTTACTGTCATACACTCTCCTTTTCAGTCGCTCTTTCTCTAAGGCCCTATTTACTAATGAATTTGGGGAACGTCTACGGTAATTATATTTCATCAGCATGCATCTCACATTAATAGTAGAAGTTAACAATGATAGAGGCCAGATATGTTTTACATCTCACATTGTCGGTAGAGCTTGAGGATTTTCTTTCGTTATTTATGTTTCATCTCACTATTTATTCTAGCTTCCAGACGGTTTTATTAAACTTAGGAGAGGCTTTTTGACGTGGAGGGGTTTGATTTGGGCCCGTGTTCTCGTCGGTTAAGGATGCACCGTAACACTTCTTCCTAAGCGGTTTACTTGACTTATTACTCCATACTCTCCTCTAATGAGTTGTATAAATTCTCTTAATGTCACTAAATTTTGCATAAATAAAGCACAAAATTATTTGTACTGAGAGTATTAATGAATAAATCGCTGAAGAAGTGTTAGGGAGCCTGCTTAACCGATGAAAATACGAGCCATAATCTTTTTAATTTGTTCTCTCTTAGGGGAATCGCCTAAATAAGCCGTCTGGAAATACTATGATGTAAAAAGAGGACATGGCCTGATTTGAAAGGCTGTTGGATCATGATTGTGAGTATGAAGCTAGATTTAATGCTGATGTATTGTAAGTGAATAGCCGAGAACCCGAGCCCCGAGCTGTCGACGTAAAGCATCGTTCGGTATGCCTCCCCAAACCCTTGCACAAAACTCTCCGTACCACCTCCATGTCAGGGTTGATGTGGATTGAAATAAGGTTACAGGTAAACTAAGTCGCCATCATATGACCTTTACCTTTGACTCTTGAACTTGCTAGCCTAATCAGGTCATCGTCCCTTCGTACAGTATCACTAACAAAAATTTGGTTGAAATCCGTCGAGGGGTTCAGAAGATATCATGTCCACATCCATATGACCTTGACCTTTGACCCCTTGACCTTGTTGACCTATGCAGTTCGTCATCCTTTATACTGTACCACTGACAAAAGTTTGGTCAAAATCCATCGAGGGGTTAAGGAGATATTGTGCCCGACAAAGATAGGCCAAGTCGAATGACCTTCATCATTTTTTTTTTTTTTTATGTGTCCGACTCTGGGCAAAGGCTTCAGGGCCTATATCTCGGGGGCAGTAGCCTATCCCAAGGCCCAGTAGTCCTCCTACACCTCCACATGTCACCACTTCGGCGCTAGCACCCACCGTCCATATTGAATACATGCTAGGGCTGTCTCATACAGGACTGGTGTATTGGTATTAGCGGGGGTACTTTTATGACATGTCGGCGGGTCATCTGGTAGATCAGGAAAGTCTGCTTCTATGAAATTCAAATCCTTAAACTGTTCCCTGCCCCAGCCGGGATTCGAACCTGGGTCCATCAGGATTGCAGGCCGCCTCTCTACCAATTCAGCCACCGCCTCCCCCAAATTACCCCCTTGGCATTGCTGACCAAATCAGTTCACTGTTCCTTCATTGTGTATCATTGACAAATGTTTGGCCGAAATCCGTCGAGGTTCAAGGATATTGCGTCCACAATTATTAAGTCGACCTCATATGACCTTGACATTTGACCCCTTGATCTAGCTGACGTAATAGGTTCATTGCCTCCTCATAATACATCACTGACAAAAGTTAGGTCGAATCCGTCAAAGGGTTCAGGAAATATCGCTCCCACAATAGTACTACAGATGCACGGACCCACGCTCGCAAGGACGGACAGACCAATGAAGTACAGTAATGCCTTCTCCACCATAGATTGATGAAGGCATAATAAGTGAGTGCAAGAAACGGTGTGTGAGACTAGGTAGGTGAGTACTAGTTAGCGAGTGTGAAATGGTGAGTGTGTGTGTGTGTGTGTGTGTGTGTGTGTGTGTGTGTGTGTGTGTGTGTGTGTGTGTGTGTGTGTGTGTGAGTGTCCGAGAGACCCTAGCAGCTTCACTTAGGGACTGTACTTGGTTGTGTCAGTGTTGATGCTCGTAATTTGGCTAATACAAGTATGTAATTGCGCACACACACACGCATGCAAACACACACACACACACACACACACACACACACACACACACACTCACCATTTCACACTCGCTAACTAGTACCCACCTACCGCTCGCTGGTGCAGTGGTAACGTTCCCGCTTGCCAACTGGTGGACGGGAGTTCGCGCCTCGCTCAGGTTGCGAAAAGTTTCACTGACGAAGTGGGTGGTTACTGTCCCCCTTGAGCAAGGGGACGGGTGTGTGCGTGTGTGAAGGTCACAGCCTTGCCCTTAGATCGGACTATATGAGCTCTCAGCTCCCTTCCGGGAGGGTAAAAGCTGACAATCACGACCATCAAGTGATCCTGACCGACCCGGTGACCGACCCGGTGAATTACACACACACACACACACACACACACACACACGTGGGGGGGAACGAAAGCCTTTATGTAGTATGTGTTGGCTCCATCACACACAACTATACACAGGAGTGAGTGAAGTACAGAATTAAAGAAATCACGGGGTCGGTTTAGTGCCCGGATCATGTGAGAAGCTGATTTAGTAAGAGATGGTACGCAATTATTCCAAATATATCAAAATGAAGGAGAAACCAGTGATTCTGAGATGAATGACTAGCTTATGTATTGTTCACGGTGAGGATAGAGTTGTGTATAATATTATGGCGAAAGGAGGACTGGGAGAATTATGTTTGGTGGATTATTCTGCCTCTTTACGAAATAGGAGATAGATCAAAAGTTATATTTACCGTTTTCTTTTCCCGTGAGTGTTGTAGTAACTGCTGTGATGGACGCTGCAACAAGCGAGTGAAAGCTGAATTCATCAGCATATGAACAGACTAAGCTCAAAACGGTTTTATGAATAACTGGAAGCGACTTGGCGAAAAGGTGTAACCCTCCGAAACATCATTCAAGCTTTGAGAGAAGAACAATGGCCTCCTAAAACAACAGGAAGAGACCGACCAGCAGGGAATATTAAGATGAAAGGCAGCAATGGATGTGTAGAATCAAAGTGAGGGCTGTTTTGAATTTAATGATTTATGCCAGAGTCGGTCAAAGGCTTTTAAGATGTAAGCGCACAGGCAAGGGCTTCATTAAGGTATTGATAAAAGCGGTGAATAGGAATGTGTAAGAAGTGTCGCAGTCGAAACTTACGATTACGGTCAGTTTATAGAAATGTCGTTCAGAATTTTCTTATTTAGGCTAGACTCAAATACTTTGGAAATATGGTACTTGAAACTTAAGTAACTGAGTGATAGAAAGTTGGGTCAGTTATTCTTCTTTGGAATGGGAAGAATAAAGGCAAACTTCCAGCAAGAGCGAAAGGTGCAAATTGACAAAAACAGGGGCATTTGCCTTGGCAAAACGTTAACACAGAATCTCAGTTCTTGGAACAACAGACGCAACTCCATCAGGGCAGCATGTCGTCCAATACTGAAGCCAGATGGAGCAGAAAGCTAATCTTTAGACCAAACACCAAAATCAGATATGAGTCAATGGAGGAGATGGAGGAGCAGCACCAGAGTCAGCCGGAGTGAGGCTGGAGGCAAAACTCTGAGCCTGAGTATAGATGTATCATACAAAACATACATACATGCATACAGATATACATACAAACTTGCATGTATACAAACACATGGCCACGCGTTCACCCTGGTTCGAACACAGAAACACAAGGGCCCATTCCCAACACACTAACTCGCTATAATTCCTGAGAGAGCTTAAAGATAAACTTAGGTGGACACAGACGTACTCACATAAACAAGCGTGAATGAACACATACTCATACAATAAGTTGTCGCTTTCTTACTCGCTTATACAGCCACACACAATCATGCATACATAATCCAACACAATTATACAATGCACATAAAGACACCAAAAACTCTTACAATATTTTCAGCACAGTTATATATCATAACAGACGACACACACACACACACACACACACACACACACACACACACACACACACACACACACACAGAATATTTGCGTGTGCACAGTATGTTTGTGGGTGTGTGTATCGATACAAACATGTAGCGACGATTGTGGAAGTGAGTATGAATGATAAAATGTATCAATGTGTGTGTGTGTGTGTGTGTGTGTGTGTGTGTGTGTGCGTCTGAGTGTATGATGCGAGTGTTTGTATGCATGTGCATGTACATGAATGTGGGAATGATTAGATGAATGTGAGTGGGTGTACATGTGAGTGTGTGTGTGGACGTGTGAATGTGAATATGGATATGTGCGTAAGAATGTGTGATTGTATGAATATGAGTGCGTATAAGAATGAGTGTGTATGTACATGTAAGTTTGTGTGTGAATGTGCAAGTATGTGTATGACCAAGTATCTGTTAATGTGTTTGTATATTAATGAGATTATTTGTAAGGATGTGGGGTATACGAGTTTACATGTGTTAGTGAGAGATGCAGCAAAGTAGAAGTAAATGTAGTGAGCAACTGAGTGTCTGGAAAGGGAAGGCGTGAAAGGGAACGAAACTGCCAACATAAGAGTTGGAACGGACAGTTTATGACGATATGAACAAATGAGTTAACGTGACTATGAAACTACGAAGTAATATTATGAACATATGTTGAATGTGGGTCTCTGCTATCTTGTTCTCGTTTTTTCTTGGAGGGAACAATTTGCGGACTCCTGGCCTTTGATTCCCTATTCCTTGCATTAAAAAAAAAAAAAAAAAAAAAAAAAAAGAGGAGAGACCGATTACCAAGTGTCTGAAACAAAAGCAAAGGAATAACTTTCTATCTGCTTATTTATCTAAGTGTTTGTCCGTCTGTAGTCCGGCGCTTTAATCCAGGAAGGGACGACCACAAACGAATCACTTTCATGCCACCTTGTCTTCCATCATCAGACTACACTTTCTCCAACTCACACCTTCATTACTCATATACTGTACCTCTCCAGTCCATCCCTCCTCAGTATTCCCTCCCCCTCCACCTTATTCTCATACACTCTTCTTTTCAATCGCTCATTCTCCAAGACTCTAATTACTAATGAACGTTTGGGGAACGCCTATGGTAATAAGATTTCATCAGCTTGCATCCCGCATTAAAAGTAGAAGTCAGCAGTGATAGAGGCCAATATGTTTAACATCTCACACTGTCGGTAAAACTTGAGGATTTTCGTTCATTATTTATGTTTAATTTCAGTTTATTCCAATTTCCAGACGGTTTTATGTAACTTAGGGGAGACTTTGACCTGGAGGGGTTAGATTTAGGCCCGTGTTGTCGTCGGTTAAGGAAGCTCCCTAACACTTTTTCCTAAGCGGTTTACTTGACTTATTACACCCTTACCCTCCTTTTTTGTGTTACATAAATTTTTTTAATGTCGCTAAATTCTGCATAAATAAAGAACAAAATGATATGGTCTGAGAGTATGAATGAATAAATCACTAAAGAAGAAGTGTTAGGGAGCCTCCTCAACCTGTGAAATTACGAGCCATAGTCTTTAATAATTTGTTCTCTATTAAGGGATTCGCCTAAACAAAGCCGTCTGGAAATGCTATTAAGTAAAAAGAGGACGTGGCTTGGTTTGAAAGGGTATAGGATCATGATTGTGAGTGAGTATGAAGTTAGAACTGTGCTGATGTGAGTGAATAGCCGAGAACCCGAGCCCCGAGCTGTCGACGTTAAGCATCTCTCGGTATGCCTCCCTAAAGCCTTGCGCACGAACTCGTCATACAACCTCCATGTCAGGGTTGATGTGGGTTGAAATAATTATAGGTAAAGAAAGTCGACCCTATTGACCTTTACCTTTGACTCTTGACCTTGCTAACCTAATCAGTTCATCGTCCTTTCATACAGTATCACAGACAAAAGTTTGGTCGAAATCCGTCGAGGAGATATCACATCCACACCCATATATCCTTGACCTTGTTGACCTATGCAGTTCGTCATCCCTTCATACTGTATCACCGACAAAAGTTTGGTCGAAATCCGTCGAGGGGTTTAGGAGATATCGCACCCCACAAGGATAGGCCAAGTCGAATGACCTTCACCATTCACCCCTTGGCTTTGCTGACCAAATCAGTTCATTGTCCCTTCATTCTGTATCATTGACAAAAGTTTGGCCGAAATCCGTCGAGGTTCAAGAGATATTGCCCCCAGAAGGATAAAGAAACCCGACCTCATATGGCCTTGACCTTTGACCTCTTGACCAAGCTGACCTAATCGGTTCATTGTCTCCTCATACTGGATCACTGACAAAAGTTAGGTCGAAATCCGTCAAACAGTTTAGGAAATATCACTCCCACAATCGTATTACAGACGAAAGGACTCACGCATGCATGGCCGGACAGACCATATGTTGGCCAAGGCATAATAAGGGAGTGCAAGAAATAGTGTGTGAGAGTATGTAGGTGAGTATTAGTCAGTAAATGCGAAATGGTGAGTGTGACTGTGTGTGTGTGTGTGCAAGAGACCCTAGCAACTTCACAGGGGAACTGTACCTGGTTGCGGCAGTTTTGATTCTCATAAGTTTGGCTAACACAAGTTTGTAATTGCACACACACACACACACACACACACACACACACACACACACACACACACACACACACACACGCACGCGCGCGCGCGCGCATTCACAATACAGTACGTATACTGAGAGAGAGAGAATTACAAAAGCATACATAGAGATTACTGAAAATGGGAGGCTTATTGACCCATAGGTAGGTCATCGAATAAAAAGAAAAAAAAATCTTGGAGTTTTAACCTTTTCATACAGAAAAATGAAAGAAGGAAGGACGCAACTGAGATATAGTAGATAGTCAGAAAGATACACACACACACACACACACACACACACACACACACACACACAGAAAGAGAGTAGGGGAAGGAAAACCTTTATGTAGTATATGTTGGCTCCATCACACAGAAGATCTGTTTTTCACACTGGGATGAGTGATGTACAGAATTAAGGAAAGCACGGGGCCGGTTTAGTACGCCGATCGTGTGAGAAGCTGATTTAGCAAGAGATGGTAGGTAGTTATTCCAAATGCATCAAAATGAAGGAGAAACCAGTGATTGTGAGATGATGGACTAGGTTATGTATTGTTCACGATAAAGATAGAGTTTCTTATAAGATAATGGCGAAAGGAGGAATGGGAGAGTTAAGATTGGTGGATTGTTTTGCATCGTTACGAAATAGGAGATAGGTCAAAAGTAATGTTTACCTTTTTCTTATCCCGTGAGTGTTGTAGTGACTGCTTTGATGGACGCTGCAGCAAGCGAGTGAAAGGGTGGAGGGTGAATTCATCAGCATATGAGTAGACTAAGCTCAGAAAGGTTTTATGAATAACTGGAAGTGACTTGGTGAAAGGGTTTACCGTAAGGAACATATACAAGATTGAGAGAAGAACAATCGCCTCTTACAACAACAGCAAGAGACCGACCAGCAGTGAGTATCAAGATGAAAGGCAACGATGGATGTGTAGAATCAAAGTGAGGGCTGTTTTGAATTTAATGATTTATGCCAGAGTTGGTCAAATGCCTTTAAGATGTAAAGCGCACTGGCAAGGGCTTCTTTAAGATATTGATAAAAGCGGTGAACAGGAATGTATAAGAAGTATCGCAGTCGAAACCCATAATTACGGTCAGTATGAAAGTTTACAGAAATGTGGTTCAGAATTCTCTTATTCAGGCTAGGCTCAAATACTGTGGAAATATGGTGCTCGGAACTTAAGTAACTGAGTGATAGAAAGTTGGGTCAGTTATCCTTCTGTAGAATGGACAGAATGAGAGCAAATTTCCAGCAAGAGCGAAAGGTGCAAATTAACAAACACAGGGGCATTTGTCTTGACAGAATGTTAATACAGAATTGCAGTTCTTGCGAGCAACAAACGCAACTCCATCAGGGCAACATGTCGTTCAATATTGAAGCCAAATGGAGCAGAAAGCTAATTTTTAGACGAAACTCCAAAATCAGATATGGGGATATCCGTGGGGGAGGAGATGGAGGAACGCACCGGAGTCATCTGGAGTGAGGCTTGGAGCAAAACTCTGAGCCTGAGTATAGATGTAGCATAGGAAACATACACACATACATACAGATATACATAAAAACATACATGCATACAAACTCATTGCCACGCGTTCACCCAAAGTTCGAGCACACAAACACGAGGACCTATTCCCAACACACTAACTTGCTATAATTCCTGTGAAAACTTAAAGATAAACTTATGTGGAGACAGACGTTCTTGCATAAACAACAAGCGTGAATGAACACATACAGTAATCTGTCGCTTTCTCACTCGCTTATACGGTCACACACAATCATGCATACACATTCCAACACAATCATACAATGCACATAAAAACATCAATAATTCTTACAATATTTTCAACACAGTTATATATCTTATTCAGTGACACACACACACACACACACACACACACACACACACACCAGTACCAGCCCAGTGTTAAATACCAAAGCACAGGTTATTACTAAAAGAGATTGTTACAGGGATATGACATTAAGTGTACTCTCGGTGTGGTAGCCGTGGCCTCTTAAGTTTAGCTTCTCGGTCCATATTCACAAACACATGGTCAGTTCCTTGCTGTACTGTGACTTTTTTTTTTTTTTATAGGAAGGACAAGGCAAGACAAATGCAGAAACTTCACTTAGCGCTCGTGCTCTCTCTCTCTCTCTCTCTCTCTCTCTCTCTCTCTCTCTCTCTCTCTGAGGGTATAGTGTGTTAAGTGCTTCGTGCCTGAGTGTTGTTCAGCTCGGACACTGGTTTGTCCTTTTTGTTTGGTATTCGGGTCGGGTTCGTTTGTTGAGGTGGCAAGTAGCTAAAGGGCGTGACGTGGCATAGGAAGTTAGATGGCAGTTTCCATTTGCAGTGGATGGATGGTCGTGGGGAGTGCAGACGTGTATTCGTTGTTCTCTCCTCTAGCGCTCTAGGGCTGCCTCACCGGCAATAGCTTTGTACATAGCCATAATAAAGTTAGGTTAGCTAGATCTCATTTTCCTCCCAGGCCTATTAGAGATATAGTAGTTGTCTATATCTACTTACTGAGATCGCCTTTGCTTACTCACCTCTGGAGTGTAACCCCACTGATCGCTCTGGGATGTGAGATACACACAGGTGCGTCCTCCCGAGAGTGGTTTGAGAGGGTAATCTCAGACTAGGTGTGTTTTCCCCGGGCAATTTCTCCCTTGGTCGTTTTTCTCTTTCTTCCCACTTCCCCCGCGAGGGGGAAGTGGTAACTATGGCGGACGCCCCTACTGCCTCCTCCCCCCCTTCAGGGGGGGAGATAGTCCTGACCGACCCCCGACTGTCTCACTGACTGACTGCCCCCAGGCTGAACGGCCCCAGACACGTACCCGTCTTGACATTAACGTAAAAAACGCCGAGTTTGTACAGATTCATGCAGTTGGTTCCACTCCCCTGTCCAGCCTCAATCCCTTCATCATCAAGAAGGTGACTGATGGGTGTGCAGGAGAGATGGAACAAGTGAAAAAACTTGCGAGTGGAGACCTTCTCGTAAAAACCATGAATTCAGCCCAGGTCAAGGATTTGCTTAAACTGAGGAAGTTCCACAGTAATGATGTCCAAAGGACGATCCCCCACTCCATGAATTCCTGCAAGGGTGTTATCACCTGCAGGGATCTTGTGCTTATGGAGGAAGAAGAAATTGTACAGGAACTTGTTCAGCAAGATGTAATAGAGGCGAGGTTCATTACCAGATTCTCGGAAGGCATAAGGACGAAGACCGCAACAGTTATCTTGACTTTTGGCAAAGTATCTCTCCTACGAATGTGAAAGTAGGATACGAAATTATCAATGTGAGACCATACATTCCTAATCCCCTTCGTTGTGCAAAGTGTCAGATCTATGGACACCACGAAAAGGCTTGTCGTGCTTCCAACTTCGTGTGTGGCAGGTGCGCGACTGTAGGACATTCTGCTGAACACTGTACATCCGAGACTGAATGTTACTTCCACTGTAAGGATGCTCACTCCACTTCCACTAGGGTTTGTCCCAAGTGGAAGGAGGAGAAAGAGGTCTGTACAGTGAAAGCAACTGAGGGCATATCCTTTTACGATGCTAGGAAGAAGGTGAAGGAGTTGCATGCAACTCCCAACCCTAATGTCTCCTATGCATCGGCGGTTGTGTCCCGTCCCGTGATGTGCACCGTGGAGACACAGACTGATTTTACCTTCGTTCCTCATGCCACTCGCCCTACCTCTCAGATTAGACCCCCTGTACATTCCAACTCTCTTACAGACATCCCTGTCGTTACTTCTTACTCTCAGGCTGCCGCTGCTCCTTTGCAGTCAGTGCCCCCAAATCGAAGTCTCACAAGTCTGATAAAGGCTGGTTGGGGGTGTCTGTGTCTGTGGTACAAGTTGCTGCTGCTGCTGTTGATGTTGCTGCAGCACTTGTAACAAACATTTCGTCGTCATCACCTGCAGTACAACCAGCATGCACCACCCCAGCACACAATACTCTCCCCTCACAGCCCGCGCCTAACTAGAGTGGCAGCCCTCTCTGCTTGCTCACTCACTCACTGGTCCAATTCACAGTAAGAAACAACAGCCAGGGGGGGCCAAGACCTCACAATCAGACCACCCTCACCAAGCCGGCACGTCCTCATGTCCTTCCCACTCCTGGTCCAGCGAGAGAGAGAAAGAATAGCTCTTCCTCGGTGGAGTCTGGAAGCCTTGTTATTGATGAGAAAATGGAGATCTCCATTAACAAGCACCAGGAAAGGTCCCCCGGTAGTCACTCACCTGCCGGCAGGCGACAAAAAAAGACAAAGCATACTGGCCCCCAACGTAAATCTTAAACCGCCGCATTCACTGTGCTACAGTGGAATTGTAGGGGTCTTAGGAATAAATTACACAATCTAACTATCTTGCTTTCACTACACAGGCCAGACGTTGTTTGTTTACAGGAGACACGCCTCGAGGATCATCCTGATCCTCCACGGTTCAAACACTATCACTCGTATAGAAGATATGAAGGTCACAGAATCGCCATTTACACTCACAAATCACACCCACAAACGGAAGTGATTCTAAATTCTACTCTGGAAGCTGTCACGTGCAGAATAAAATTTAATAACACGTATCTGTCTATTTGCTTTCTGTACTGTCATCCACATGGCCTCATTGATAGTGATGCTTTAAATTCTCTATTTGAACATCTTCCTGGAAATAAGTTAGTGTTGGGGGATTTTAACTCCCATCAATATCAGTGGGGTAGCTTGAGGATTGATGGTCATGGGGAGCACGTAGCCGACCTAATACTACAGTCCAGCCTCTGTCTTCTGAGTGATGGTAGAGCGACTCATGTAGATGATGGTACTGGTAACTTTTCAGCCATTGACTTATCTTTGGCCTCCCCTGGTATACATCAAGATTTCTCATGGGACCCTTATGACGACTCCTTGGGAAGTGGTCATTTACCCATCTGTCTTTCTTATACACGCGACATTGTTTTGGACCCTCCATCTCCAAAATCTAACTATAAAGAAAGCAGATTGGGGATCCTTCTCAAGGATCGCCAATTTAGATATATCTGGGGAGACCATAGATGTTAAGGTCGAAAATGTAACTACTTCCATATTACACGCAGCTGAGGCTGCTATTCTTAAGACTTCTACAGTTCATGCGAAGCATAGAGCACACTGGTGGATGCTGGATTGCCGACAAGCATTAAGGAAACGCAATAGGAGATACAGGATCTTTAATAGTCAGCCCACTGAGGAAAAATTTTATTGCATACAGGCACGGGCTGAGGCAAGGAGAATAATAAGGGCCAAACGTGACTCTTGGCAGTCCTTTGTGTCCACGGTGACTCATACTACACCATTAAGTTGAGTCTGGTCCACTATAAGAATATTAAATAACAAAGGCCCATACTTCCCTATCACCACCCTGAAGGTGAACAATACCATCTATGACGAGCCCGTGGACGTTGCTATTATCCTCGCCAGGAGTTTTTCTCATGTAAGTAGCTCAGCCAATTATGATCCGCGTTTTCAACATCATAAAAGCACGGCTGAGCTACAAATCATAGACTTTGCCAGAGAAGACGTAGACTCCCCGTACAACCAAGAGTTTACGCTAGATGAACTGCTCCTTGCCCTTAAATCCTGTAAAGACACCAGCCCTGGACCAGACACCATCATGTACGGTATGATCCAGCATCTTAATCAGGACAGCCTGATTAAGATGTTAGCATTGTACAATGAGATTTGGGCGTCTCGAACATTCCCAAACTCATGGCATTTTGCACACGTCATACCGATACCCAAAGAGGCTGGTGGTCTTATGAATCCCACTTCATTTCGTCCTATTGTGTTGATTTCTTGTCTGTGTAAGGTCATGGAGTGTATGGTAAATAATAGGCTTCTTTTTGTTTTAGAGTAAAAGAATTTGTTAAATGATCAACAATGTGGCTTCCGTAAATACAGAAGTTCACTAGATCATTTAACCCCTAAACCGTGGGGTTGTTTTTGCTTGACTTGCTGTCTCACGGGCATATTCGCTCTCCGACAGACTCTCTAAAAATATTTGCCAAAAACCAGTTATTAGTCCTAGAATATTAAAATTGAATATGCCTTTGGCACATGCCTTCAGCTTTCTCCTGGGATGTTTGTTGAGCCTTTGTCGAGTACCGTAGGACTTGTGGAGACCTCTGAATTTGGGTAATGAAGTCTCCACTTTACACTTCCCAACAACCCGTAATATGATTACCACAGCCTGATATTATCACTAGAAACACTATTCTATGGTTCTCAGATAGTTTGGAATCCATACTCCAAAAAAAAAAAACACTGTGAAAGCAATGAAAATTACGAGCACGTATGACCTTCTCACTTGCACTCGTTTGCCGCTGGTGTTCTGTCATTTATTATTCATAAAAACACTCACACTTTATATTTCTATTACTATATAACACTTATATATATATCTACAGCCTATATCCATAAGTTTCCTTCAGTAACAGTAGTTTATTGTCACTGTATGCATTCAATTTCTCTTTCAGTAAAATACGTAGCATTCACTTTCTCGTCCTGTATACTAGCGTCGAGTGTGAATCTGTCACCTTCACTTCCACTTTCATAACTCATAGTATTCATACATGTTAGAGTGAAACTTTCACTTTCATTACTCCTAGTATATATACTCGTATTCTTATATTACTACTCATTTACATTTCTATTTACATTCTCTATTTTATTTACATTATTTACATTTCTATTTTATTTACACTGTGTAATGCACTGTCACTTCAAGTAACTTATAAAACTATTTTCCACTGTTCACTTATATTTGCATTCATTGCTTTCACTTGTCGCATTCGTGCGACAAGTCATTTCAATGTTCTCCACCACCAGAAAGATCGTAGTCACTGTCTATCATTTTCATTGACAAATTAGCCAGTTGACGTTCCACAGCAGTCAACTAGCTCTTTACCTCTTTCCACACGAGGTTTAGTAGTGGGTAGAGGTCACAGGGCCCTTTGCATGGGGCTAAAAAGCGGCATAATTGGACAGGCGCGAATCCGACGTGGTTTCACCTTGAAAGACAACAGTAAACTGAATACAGTGTGGTGGCCTAGCCGCGTAGGTGGAGTGCAATGTTGCCAATGTCAGCCTGGTGACAGCTGCTAATATATACACTATGAAATGATTGGCAGGAAATCTAGACAATACATAATGAATTAGGTAGTTCCAGGTGAATGTAAATATCACTTAGGCTTCTCCTTTCCTTTCTTATATATATTTTTATTACGAGAATAGATTATATGGCATATTTCAAGGGGAAATAAACAGCGAAAATTAGCGAACGAGTGCACGTGAGGTGTTGTCAGGTGATAATTAGCCAATTCCAGGTGTATGGCACTATCACTTACCTTATTTCTTTTTTATATATATTATTTGGTATAAGAATAGGGCATAGGGCTTATTTCAATGCATGAAATCAGTGGAAAATTCCAGGGAAGATTTATTTAGCATAGCACGGCCAGGCAGGTGAGAGGAGAGGGTAATGGAGGGGAGGTAGGGAAGGGCATCAAGAACGAGGAGAAATGGCTAAATTGCCAACAATGGATGGGAGTACAGATGAGATTAGGAGTGCTGACTAGTGTTGCACATTGGCAGTACTGAAAGATGATACAAGCCACCACTTGAAAGCCCGGGCAAATTCAAAATAACACAGAATCACAAAAGTGACGCCCCGCAGTATGATCCCTTGCTCCCAAGTGTCACAAAAGTGATGCTCCGCGGTTAAGGGGATAATGAATTTGGAGCATTGTATTTCAGAGGCATTTGCCAATTAAGAATTCATGATAGGGGTGTTCTTGGACATCCATAAAGCCTATGACACGACATGGTGACACGGTATACTAATGAAGCTCTATGCTTATGGTTTAAGAGGAAATTTGCCTATTTTTATTTCAAATTTCTTAAGGGACAGGACTTTCTCTGTCAAATTGCCCCGTAACATAACATCGGATATATTTATCCAGGAAAACGGGGTGCCGCAGGGAAGTGTGCTTAGTCCTACTTTATTTAGTATTATGATCAATGATATTCTGTCATCAGCTCCCATCCCGAGGAATCTTAAATACTCACTCGACGCTGATGATTGTGCAATATGGCACTCTTCCCGTAATGCACAATTTTCGGCTGGGCGAATTCAAGCAGCCCTTGACTCCATCCACCAATGGGCCTTGCAGTGGGGATATAAATTTTCCATCCGTATATGTGCCGCTGTAGTTTTTATGACTCGTAATGTACCTAATTTGTGCTTAACTTTGGATAATCAGGCGGTACCTTTTCAAAATTCTTTAAAGTTTTGGGGAATACATTTTGATCGTCGTTTGAACTTCAAAATTCATGTTAATAATTTGATTGCTCATTGTGATAAACCGGTAAATGACCTCAAGTACCTAGTGGGTACCACATGGGGTGCCGACAGAAAATCTTAATTAATGGTGTATAAGTCCTTTATTCGATCAAAGCTAGACTATGGCGCACAGGTGTATGGCTCGGCATCCGATGCCACGCTGAAAGGATTGGATGTGTTGCAGAATAAATGTTTGCGAATGTGTCTTGGAGCCATCCAGTGTACCTGCATAGCTTGTATGGAAGTGGAGGCGAATGTGCCTCCCCTCCGTATTCGCCGTGACCACCTGGCCTTATCGTATGGCCTACAAACATCGAGGAAAAGTAATATTGGCAATGTGGCCTGTACCCTCCTGCGACAATACCACCACCTTATGTGGGGGGTGCGTCGGCCATTTGCCGTTCGCCTCCACTTACTAACTCAGGAGCTTGGTGTGGACCTCAGTGACTGTGACAAGTTGGTGTTTAAAAATATAGCACCTTGGGAGCCACCCGGCTTTACAGTGAATGTATCATGGCTCCCAGCACCTAAGACCAAGGCACCGGAGGCAGAGGTCCACCACTTGTTTTGTAACATCATCATTCATTACTTGGGGTCCCACCACTTGTACACCGACGGCTCCAAGTCGAGTGAATGTGTGGGAGCAAGTGTGTGGCCGACTGAATGTGCCGTCAGGCATCGGTTGCCAACTCATACATCTGTGTTTACCTCCGAACTTTATGCTATTGACAAAGCCATAGACTATGCTCTCAATTCTAGGCATGACTCACTTGTCATATTTTCAGACTCAAAATCAGCCCTTCAGGCAATTGCTTCCTGTACTACGGACTCTAATGAGATCCAGGGCCGCATTATTAATAAATTGCATTCGTGCAACAAGTCATTCACGCTGATCTGGGTGCCTGGTCATTGTCGTAACTACGGCAATGAGCAGGGTGACTTACATGCAAAGTCGGCTGTAGAACTCAAGGAGACTTGGGACGTTCAGGTCGTCTTGAGGAAAAAGTGTTGGCACGATTACGGCTTAATGCCACTATATTAACGCACATGAAACCTTATATGGAAAGACAATTCCCAACGCACTGTGACATTTGTGATGCGGTGTTATCTATCAGTCATATCGTCCTGCGCTGTCGGCTATTTATTCGTGAACGTGCTTCACATATAAATTACTGCGGCGCAGCAGACGTCCCCTTCACCCTTTCCACCATCCTGGGTGATGGGGACATTGTTATGACTGATAAATTGATGGCTTTCCTGAGAGAGACCAGACTGATCAGAGTGATGTGACTTTTTTACTGTATGGTTATAGTTTTTATCAACCTAAATATGTATATATAGTACTGCTAATTAGGGTTGACAGTTGATGTATTTGAAATAGTTCCCCCACCCACTGATCTCCTTCTAATACTGATGTCCCCTACATTAAATCCCATTCCTCAACTGACAGTCACCAGCTGATGAGTGCAAGTGTGCAATATAGAAAGGTATTGGGCATTTGCAGTCGATGGTGGTCTGTTGGGCTAGGTTCTTCACTTTTGGTATATATATAATATGTAAATATATTCTAACATCTTGCTTATGTTATTCTAATTAGGGCCGACAGCTGACGTATATGCAAATGTTCCTTACTCGTCTGGTTCTCTTTCATATATTGATGTCCCCTATATTAGTTTTTTTTTTTTTTTTTTTTTTTTTTATGTGACCGACTCTGGGCATAGGCTTCACAGCCTGCTTTCAAGGCCCAGTAGTCCTCCTACGTACCGCACACCTGTACATGTCACCACTTGTGCCTCGACTGACAGTCACCAGGTGATGAGTGCAGGTATGTACTGTTGAATGACATTACATATTTGCAGTCGATGGTGTTCTCTTGGTCGAGGTCTTTTCACCATTAGTGTAGGTTTAGTTATTTGTCTCTTTAGGATTTAGTATAGGTTAGCGATATGTCAGTTAGGCGATTAGTTTTAGGTTCTTTAGATTAGGCAATTTTGGTTATAATGTAAGGTAAGAAAAAAAAAAAATATATATATATATGTATATAAAATAAAAATTATTATATATATATATATATATATATATATATATATATATATATATATATATATACTGTATATATATCTATCTATCTATCTATCTATTGCCAGACGCCTCAATCCCGTTTGGGGTGGCCACAAACAAATCGCCTCCAAGTCGCCCTGTCCCCCGCCATTTCACTGCCCTGCTCCCAACTCACACCCCCTCTCTCATATACCTCTCCACCCCATCCCTCCATCTCATCCTCGGCCTCCCCTCCCTCTTCCCCCCTCCAACTCACTCACATACACTCTCTTCGTCAGTCTTTCGCCCTCCATCCTCTCCACATGGCCAAACCACCTCAGTGTGTTCCTCATAACGCTTCCTATCACATCCACATCCACACCACAACGCTCCTTTATATCCTCATTCGTCAGCCTGTCTCTCCACGTGACTCCACAGGCTCCTCTTAAATAACTCATTTCCACTGCTCTCACTCTTGACTTGTGTCCTTCCAACAATGTATATATATATATATATATATATATATATATATATATATATATATATATATATATATATATATATATATATATATATAAAAACTGCCTTAATGACCAGGGGCTTCGGCCCCAATGGTCGATAGGCAAAAAAAAAAAAAATCTCATTACCGTCAGTTGCTCCCTAACCACTATCCAGATAAGGTAACTCTCGACTTCCTTTCGCTTCAGTGATTTTGTGTTAATTTTGTGGTTTTATATTGAGTTCATAATGTAGTGGTAATTTTTTCCATTATTGGGTAAATTTTTGGCAGTGATTTGTTTATTTTGTGGGTTTCTTCATTAGGGTTCTACTTCTATCGAGGGCTGGACAGGAGAGGCATCTTTCGTGACCCGTTAGTGACTCCTGTGGTGTTCCTGCTCGAGTGATACACGGCTGGCTAATATTACGGAACACCCGGGGTACAGGAGAGGGCCAACACTCAAAGTTTTAACATAGGGAAGCTATATCATATTTTATGAGGGGCATTTATAAGGGACTTATGTCTGTACATAACTCTGGTACAAACCTTGGTTCTATGATTGTTATTGTTAATGTAATAAATTTATTATTTTTGTCTGTTTACCATTAACCCAAGAGCAACACTCCTGATACCTGATCCATGATTTATGATGTCCGTTCACTGGACTACTTTATTTGTGTTTTGGAGAACCTGAAGTATTCTCTCTCTCTCTCTCTCTCTCTCTCTCTCTCTCTCTCTCTCTCTCTCTCTCTCTCTCTCTCTCTCTCTCTCCTACACTTAAACATAGTTAAACTTAGCAACAACAGCACATAAAATTGTCATGGAGACCCAAGAAATTTTAGTTCTCATTTCACTCTCTTCTCTTCCTCCAATTCCTTCTTTGCACACTTATCTGCACATGCTGTCTACTCCTTTTTCACTGTCTACTTGTTTGTCCTTTCTTACCACATATCCGTTCGTCTATTCATCCTCTGTTTATCAGTCTGTATATCCCACTCGGTGATACTTTGTTGTTCCCTTTTGTTTCGTTATCAATATTTTTCTTGTTTAATTTCCTACTTTTTCAAGGGAACATCACCTTGCCGTGGCGAAGTTTGTATATCCCAGTGGTCAGCAAAGCTTTACTTATCAGGTGTATATAGTAACTCTTCACTATTGGGTATCACACAAAAATTGTTCCTTTTGCAGTGACTATCTGACCCAGCTTTGGAAGATACTGGCTCAACCCAGCTGCTGGATCCTACCTCACCTTATTTGTTTTAGCTGGGAATAAGGGCTGAGATGATGATGATGATGATGACGATGATGGTAATGACGATGATGACAATTTTCATCATCTCTGGTATGCATATATATTCATATCAGTCGTTTGCATGGGTATGGGCACAGTGATTTTAAAAATCTGTAATATGTATTAGCTGCAGCAATTTCCGCGAGTGTGGGCGCAGGAACTGTTGAGACAAATTGTCCTCGGAACTGCCCTTGACGTTACTTGGAGGAAGAGATGGACAAACTATGCGATATGCAGAGAATTAATGTGTACCAGTTAGTGTTTTGGGAAAGAATGTAGGGAAATGCCGAGTTGATTTTGCCGTGTGGAGAGAATGATGAGATAATGACTCGGAGAGTGTGCGAGAGTGAGATGTTTGGGAGGAGGAAGCAGAAATATCCAGGTGGAGAGATAAAGTACAGGGAGGGTGGCATTTCATGGGAAAATACGTCACTTTGAAACACCTAGAGGTCCTTTTATAGAGCCCATGATAATTTAAAATCCATGCTAGAGATAATATACTGGGGGTGTACAGTCTCCAGAAAAAATAGAGCGACCGGCTTGACGAGCAGGTTAGTGTATGTGGCACCGCCGCTTCCCTTGTTTCCACCCTTCCCCTCCCCCTCCCCCTCCCCCGATCGCATTCATTTGTCTATCCTCCACCCTCCCCACAATCAATTGCAAGAGAGTAAGTCTACTCGCATTGTGTCAACCACTCTTCCATCATCCATCTGTCTTGGGAAATAATGGTTTTGTTATGATAACGAATAAAAAAATATTAGTGTTTTACAATAGTTATTTATACACCACGATCTGAACACAGGGTGATATAAAATAGCAATATATTCATATGACAGTGAGGTCTGTAATCATAAAGTTTATCTTTTTGACTGTAGTATCCAATCAGTGTGTAACATTAAACAGTCGGAAGCTATAAGTGGATGTTTGTAGTGGTTAGTGGTGTGCTCGTTCATTTACTCGACGTAATTATAGGACTACATAATAAATAGATAGATAAATAGATGGATAGAGAGACAGATAGAAGCAGGAAGTCAAACGATGAGAAGGTGTTGTGTTTGCGAGAAGCGAGCAGCGCTAAACGCTTACACGGGGGAAAGCTGACGACAGCGGCCAGTAAGATGATTCAGTTAGCTGTCAGCAGTCCTCTCGTGAGAAAGTTCTGTTGCCACGAGGAAGATACGTGACACACACACCCTACTACACGAGATGTGAGGAAAGAGAGTTTAGAAGGAGACAAGCGACCCTATAGAGAGGTCGAGACGGAGATTAGCTTGAGAACAGAGAGAGAGAGAGAGATAGCGAGACAGGGAGGTAGCTACCCAGGACTTATACTATTATACCTGTTTAATATTTCCAAGACAAATAAAGATAGTCCCATACTATTCTTTACCTCTCCCGTCACTACATGACATCTGGTGGGGAAACTACTACAAGATATAAAAGCCGCTCGACCACAAGTCTAAAATATACTTCTCTACAATTAACTACAAAGTCTTTACGACATTTGGTGGCAGCGAACGTATACGAACCTCGTCTACGAATCAACATTAAATTCCTACAAAATATCAAGATTGACAACAACCAACAATATCAGCTCCTGCCCCCTCCGTCTCCCAGATCATTACGCTGATGCAGAGGTCAAGAGATCACTCGACGCCTTGCAAGTAGCTTAACGACAAACCAGCAAATCTGCGGACATCGTCTCCGAATTAAAAGCAAATTTCTACAAAAGCAACCGAGACTACAAGGTTAGCTTCAGTTCTACAAAGTCTACAGCCATCTACAATCAACTACAGCCATCTACAATCAACTACAATTAACAACTCTACGAATAAATCACTAGAGAAAAGGACAGAGAAAACTTCCACATAGAATAAAGGGAACAAACAAACGAAGAGTGAGACACAACTCATCTTACTCACTCGTCTTCACTCAAGTTACTCATCGCTACTCATTCACTCACCACAGCTACCAGTGTGGGAAGCCGACGTCACCATGTGCTGAGATGACATCACAACGCGAGTCTGCCATGCCAAGCAACGTGTGACGGACACCAGGCACTTCTCACCCACTACTCATTACTCATTATTCACATAGCTCCTACTCATATTCACTTATTTTCACAGTTAAGTTGGAAATTCGACGTTCTATGTTGAGGTTTGCCTGGGACAGCCGTTAACCACTACAAATACCAGGCCATGGAGTTTCCTGAGTAATATCGTCCATCAACACACCACTAGAATTATCAAGAGATCTTCAATCAAACCTGTATTTTCTTCCGAGATCGACTTTGGTATCGACACACCTCTACGATCTGTATCAAGTGGGTAAAATTATACTTGCTCATTTCTTCTCAGTGCTAAAATTAGCTATATTCAACTTATTTAATCATCTAGTTTGCTAGGACATAAATAAACAAGAGGCATATTTCATAACATCATATCTTAATGACAGGAATATTTTCGCAACCACCCACGTTAATACCAGATGACACACAAATTGCCACAACATCAGACTCACAATTAAGAGACAGCCCACCCATTGTACAACCCACACCACACGTTATAGATAAGGAAACAAATACGGGAGTTTCGGATGATGAGTGGGAAACCCCTTCAGATGTTGAGAGTATCGACTTCGCAGCTGCCTTAAATACGTATGCCAATATACTTAACAGGGTTCACCGGTCCGGTCATACATATTCTACCATTCCCTCACATAACGATAAACTCGTACAAGTTGAATTAACAGGGCAATCATTAAAGATGAATCAAGAAACAAATACTGCTGATCTAAAAACCACACCTCACGTTTTTGTGTATCACGAGGATAAGACTGCCCCAAAATTCTCTGGCACAGACAAGGATCGCATTGATGTCATTTCATTAATCAGTCAGTGCGAACAAATGTTCATCAAGCGCCATATACTAGATGAACAAGAGAAAATTGCTATTTTTTCATCTTGCATAAGCCAGGAAAGATGTCCAGCAAGCAATTTATTGCGCTCCGATAAGCTACATCGTGCTAGGACATATGATGAATTTAAAACTGAATTTCTGAAGAAATTTTCTGGAGGTATGAACTTCTTGCCAGGTATAATTCCAGAATTACATAAAATTGTAGATCTTGTAAGGGAGCACACTACAAACCATGTGCTCAGTGAAATAACTGCTGATGTCTCCACAATCAAGAGAACCCTATTAGCTACTCTGGAGAATTCTAAGTGGATAACAGATGATGGAAAGATGTCCCCAGACCTCGTCGTGGACATCATTGGTTATGTAGCTGCCTTGTGTAAATTACCTGATAGAACCCTTAAGATCGCCAAAACAATCGCGTACATCCCTGGAATGTGCTTACTAGACTTAATGAACGAGGTAGAGATGCAGTGCAGTAAAGCAGGTGTGGTCGACACACATGCACATTCTGGTAGAATCAGGGTACCTGAGACAGTATCAGCTGTGAAAACATCAACACCGACCCCAAACAGAGAACAAAATCGATCGCGACCTGAAATGAGGCAGTCCAAACAAGCAAAGACGCCTAGACCTCGTTCCCACACGCCTTCCTACAGGCAGTTTCATAAGTTTTCGCGCAGCCCGAGTAGGTCTCGCGCTATAAACAACACTTTTTATGGGAAATCACCTCGTAGGTCACAGTCAAGGGATAGGTCCATTCTGTGTCATTACTGTGCAAAACCAGGACACACAAGGTATGAATGCTTTATCAAGGCAAAAGAGGATAATCAAAAGACACAAGGGTTTGGTCCTTACTGTAGGCATCATAGATACCAAGGGCACTGGACTAGTGATTGCAAAACAGTAGAAAAAATTGTGTCTATGTTCAAATCGGGGAAGACCAAGTCATGACAAAAAACGAACAAACATAAAAAAGAACAAGGTTAAACTTCACATAGGAGGCATGTTGGGAAATGAGTGTATCTTGATACCAGCTGTATGTGAGGATCAAAACGTTTCCTTATTTTTAGATACAGGCTCTCCAGTGAACTTAATAACACATGAAGAACTAAATAGAATTCTTAAAAATAAAAAGAAAGTAACTTTTTTGGATGAAGCTGATTTAGAATTAAACACAGTAGATGGTCAAGAGATTACAGTAAAAGGTATGATAAGATTAAATCTCAGTTTCACAGAAACTACAAGACCATTCTCTGCATTGTTCTATATCGTTGAAAACTTAGCAATTAAAGCTCATATGTTACTGGGCTTAAGATCCATGAGAACTGAGAACATAACTATACTCCCACAAATGAATGGAATAGACTTTGATAATGAATTTATAGAGGAAATACTTTCAGAGCCCTCACCGATTGGTAGAAGAGAGCCAAAAGAATTGGTAATATTAAAGGCTTAAACAAACATACACAAACAGATGAGTGTATAGATCCACTTACACCAGCAACCCCATCCTCCAGAATTAGTGACCCAGCTAACAGTACTGATTTATCAATTTTTCCAGCCCATCTCACTAATGATTTGGTTATACCACCTAATTCATACATGAAGGTTACCATAAAGAGCAAATTACGGAATAGTACTGTTCTTGTCTTAGAAGAATTATGTAAAGTAAAAGGATTGTCAGTAGAAAACGCATTATGTCATACGAACGACGAAGGGCTAACTCAGATATTCATTATTAATCACATGAATGGGGAAGTTCAGTTGAAGAAGGGAACTTGCATAGTTAATATTGAAAAATGTTTCGCCCCTGTGAAGGAAATAAATATTGGTGGAGTAACAAGTGAGATAAAATCTACGGATAGAGAAAGAATAAAAGAGAATTTAATTCACTCAGGTGAATTTGACGAAGAAAATGATTTGTTAACCCTGCTGGAAACACACAGGGACACCGTAGCCTTGCCCGGAGAACGATTAGGGTGTACTAACTTGATTAATCACATGATTAATGTGCACCCAGAAACACCACCAATTTTCGTACCAGCTTATCGCATACCACACTCCCAACGTACACTTGCAAATCAGTATGTCGATGAAATGTTAAAGCTTGGAATTATTGAGCCTTCAGTTTCTCCGTGGAACACTCCCCTTTTCTTTGTGCCCAAGAGAAATGGAGAAATGCGTGCGGTAGTAGATTACCGTAAACTAAATAATCACACCATCCCAGACAGATTTCCCATGCCATTGCTAAGTGATGTTCTACAGAATATTGGTCCTGAGAATAATATATTCTCGACCATCGATCTCCTAAACGGATACTATCAGATTCCGGTATCTCAGGAGTCACGTAAATACACTGCCTTTTCAACAAACAGAGGCCATTATCAATATACAAGAATGCCAATGGGACTGAGGACAGCCCCTGGTACGTTCCAGCGTCTTATGAATTACGTATTGTCCGGAATTTTAGGACAAGGAATATTTGTTTATCTTGACGATATTATTATCGCAACGAAGAATATTAAGGATCATCTCAGGAAATTAGACTTACTCTTACAAAAGCTTAGTGATGCTGGATTAAAAATTAAACTTTCTAAATGCAAATTTTGCTTTAAGGAAATAAATTTCTTAGGCCACAAATTAAGCTCTGATGGTATTCACACCACTGATGACAAAATACAGGCAGTGAGAGATTTTCCTGAACCCACTACGACTGACGAAGTTAGACAATTTTTAGGTCTGGCTGGGTACTATAGGTCCTTCGTACCACAGTTCTCTCATATAGCCTTCCCTCTATTCCAACTACTCAAAAAAGATGCTGTATTCCAATGGGAAGAAGAACAAAAAAGGGCATTTAACAATCTAAAAATTAAACTAACGAATGCACCTTGTTTAGCATATCCAGATTACACGAAATCATTTCTTATTTGTACAGACGCATCAGTTAAAGGATTAGGGGCTGTACTGATGCAGGAAGATAAAGAGGAAAGAATCAACCAATTGCATTTGCCAGCAGACAAACAAGAGGTGCAGAAAAAAATTATAGCACTACAGACTTAGAGGCACTTGCAGTGATTTTTGCATTACAAAAGTTTCGAGATTTGGTATATGGTTACGAAATCCACTTATTCACCGACCATAAACCACTGGTGGGTATGTTTAAAGAAAAACTCCTTTCTGGGAGGAGAGCAAGATGGAAATGTACAGTTGAAAACTACAATGTACAAATACATTATATACAAGGTAAAATGAATATAGTAGCGGACGCATTATCTAGGAACGAACACAATTCAGGTTGCGGCGTTAGATCTCAAAGGAAATATCCCAAACCACGAGGATATCGCAAAGGCACAAAGACTTGACCCAGTATGGTCAAAAGTAATATACAAGTTAGAAAGTGGAGATGACATACAATTACCCAAACTGCATGTCCCACTTGAACAATTCACAATGGTCAATAATACATTATACAAAATTAACTCTAAACAACCAAAACGCCAAAGAAATACTAACCAGTTGGTAGTACCTAATGACATGATACCCCAAGTATTACGAATGATACACGACAGCCCACATGCAGGACACCCTGGAAAGGATAAGACATTCAACCAAGCCCAGCTATTATATTACTGGCCTTCATTACGAAGAGATATACACAATCATATAGACAGATGCGAATCATGTGCGAAACACAAAGGATACCCAATCACACCTGCACCGATGGGTAATTACCCAGTACCACATCAACCATGGGACGTTGTCGCTGTTGATTTACTCAAGATGCCATTATCATACAATAATAACCTATACTTATTCGTAGCAACGGATCATTTTTCCCGTTATGTCATTTTAGCTCCAATTAAAGATAAGACAGCAGAGACAGTAGCAAAGGCAATAACAGATAATGTAATATGTCGCTTTACTACCCCAAAGGTATTAATAAGTGATAATGGAGGAGAATTTAATTCTGAGATCTTACAAGAAATATGTAAACAATACAACATTAAAAAGGTTAACGTTTTGGCCTATCACCCAGCATCGAATGGGTTGGTAGAGAGACAAAATAAAAAGGTATTAGATGTGCTACGACACATTCTCAGTGAAAATTATGCAAGCTGGGATGATTGGATTCCCAGAGTAGAGGCCTCCATTAATGGGTCTATAAATAAATCCATTGGTGACACACCACATTTCATTATATATGGCACGGATAAAAAATTACCATATGAGCTCCTAGAAGGTGACAGCATGCCTATATACAATTACGATGATTACTCTAAACTCCGTTTACGTGAATTCCAGGACATACACAAAAGAGTGCAAAAACAATTAACGATGTCCAAGGAAGAAATGACGGAGGCATTTAACAAAAAGGCAAAAGATTCACCTATCAGCTTAGGAGACATTGTTTACGGAGTCATTCATACGAGAGACAATAAATTATCCCCTAAATTTGAGGGCCCATACAGAGTAATTAACATAAAGGCAAACAAAGTTTTAATTAAGTCACTTTCAAGTGGCGAGGAAAAACAAGTTCATATTGACCATTTAAAACGAGTTTCAAGGGAATTATCACATAATTATTCAGCCTCGGATACAACCGAACAGGTGAACGTACCTCAAGAAACCAAGCAAGAACACAACAATGATTACAAAAAGAAATTAAGGTCATATACCAAACAATCGAACATAGGTGCAACTATTCCAATGAAATCTACAGTACATCATTTACGGGAATTAAATATCGATTTAAACTCCTTCTATAAATGAAATAACAGCCAACCGTAACGCACATCATCACTATCATCAACCACAGCTTTATAGGAAATTAATAGATTTTTTTTTCGGTAGGTTACGATGAAGGGACTTATGCTATGGATTCTCCTATACATAGTAAGAGTATATGCGCACCTAGACCCCAAGCATATAGTACGACAAGGATGCCTCATAGCTCCAACGGCCACGACTACAATCGTCAAGGATGTCATGAGTACTGAAATAAGTCTAGATTACTTGTATGACTTACCTACTTATATAGAAAGACTTGCGACGCCGATGCGAACTCTGGACTTCAAGATAGGGAATTATGTTTCACAATCACATATCACCAAGGAAGTGGATGAAATGGTGAAGTTAGCGAAATGGAAACTAGAACAGGCGAAGTCAACTATGCTCGTCATGATCCAAGATCTCCCATCTTCTGGAACAGAGGTGCTGAGCGACAGGAACAACATCACACGTACTCGCCAAAAGCGCGGTTTGTTCGATTTGGGCGGCGCAATTCTTGGGAACATCTTTGGATTGGCTACAGAGGATGACCTTAAAGAAATAAACAAAAAATTTAATAAGATAGCTCAGGTACTAACATACCAAGATAAATTCATCACAGGACAGAACTCAGCAATGAAAACAATTGTGAAAAATCTGAAACAAGCAGAAAACGTAGCTCTCGAGAGTATAGATAAAATAAATAACTTGGAGGGTAACGTTACCCTTTTCCAGCACTTCTCCATCATCACAGAACATATTGACACGATTCTACTACAATTAGAGAACACTAGAGATCATTTCAGGGCACTTATGCAAGGAATTTCGAATGCTGGTGATGGCAAGATCACAAATGACTTACTCCCAGTTCATGAGCTACGTCAGATAGTTAGTCAAGGCATACATACACATAAATTGAAGCCATTGTTCCGCAGTAGGGAATTTATGCAATATTACCCGTACTTGGAAGCAACACTAACACCAACATCAGTGATAGTTCATGTACCATTCATCACGGAAGACCTGTTCACAGTATACCAAATACACCCCTTCCCCTATAGAAACAACAACACTTTAGTCATCATCAACATCAACACAGACACCGAACTCATTATGGTCTCCAAGAGACGAGACACTGTCACTTTCGCAAGTGAGTCAACGATTGAGCGAAAGTGCCGCACATCCTTACATGCTGTTCATCTTTGTCCTGCGTACATTTTCACGTTTCAGCCTACTGATACGGTCCCTTGTGAAATGGCTATCATCAGCAATAACAATATTCATCATCATTGCAACTTCACTTTTGCTCCAGATAAACTTGTACACCATCAACGCATTGGACACTCGCAGTTTTTTTATTTCCCTCATAACACATCAGTTTACATAGTCTGTCCAGATATACCACCATCTCATACATCAGCCTCAGGATTATACATAGCACCAGACTACTGTGCGGTATTTACACCATCCATGTCTACTTTTTCCACCATCAATCACTACGCCATCCTCAATCATACACACAAACATTTCCACCCACTGCCTGATATGGACTTAAACATGAGCACAAGTATTAAGCTGACTTCACCTAAGTTTGAAACTATGCAGCTGATCAATGAAACAATGAAGCCCTGGGAAGATTTGAGTTTGAGTATGTTCAACCCATATTATGTGTATAGCCAAGCACCTTCTGTCTTCATAATTATCTGCATTGTTGTTGCAGTATTGCTGTTGGCCATGCACAGAATGCATGCAAGAATTGCTAATTTGGAGTCATTGTTTAGTGGGGGAGAGTTAACATCACAGTTAACCACCCTGAATGAAGTGTATATATTTTGTATATAGTATTAATTATATATATAAAAAAAAAAAAAAAAAAAAAAAATATTAATAATAATAATAATAACACAAAGAAGAATGACCCATATATGGCAGACCAGTACCATTATCTTTAAATGAAATATTAGTAACTCTTACAATATTCTTAATTTTAAACTATTTTTATTCTTGCATGTATGCAATTCACTATAATAACCCAAGTACATACTGTATTACAGTTAAATAATTTACTTTAATGCATTTATTCCAATATGTATTCAACTTATTTAAAATGTAATATTACTGAATAATCACTATTTACTATGAATAATATATGTATACAATATTCATACAATTATGTTACTTTACAATATTATGTATTTCACTTAATTAGCTTATAAGTTCATTATAATGTGTATGTAGTATGTATTAATATATTATAACTATTAAATGTCGATGGTACGTCATTTTCGCGCGGCCGAGCAAATATAGGACTACATAATAAATAGATAGATAAATAGATGGATAGAGAGACAGATAGAAGCAGGAAGTCAAACGATGAGAAGGTGTTGTGTTTGCGAGAAGCGAGCAGCGCTAAACGCTTACACGGGGGAAAGCTGACGACAGCGGCCAGTAAGATGATTCAGTTAGCTGTCAGCAGTCCTCTCGTGAGAAAGTTCTGTTGCCACGAGGAAGATACGTGACACACACACCCTACTACACGAGATGTGAGGAAAGAGAGTTTAGAAGGAGACAAGCGACCCTATAGAGAGGTCGAGACGGAGATTAGCTTGAGAACAGAGAGAGAGAGAGATAGCGAGACAGGGAGGTAGCTACCCAGGACTTATACTATTATACCTGTTTAATATTTCCAAGACAAATAAAGATAGTCCCATACTATTCTTTACCTCTCCCGTCACTACATGACATCTGGTGGGGAAACTACTACAAGATATAAAAGCCGCTCGACCACAAGTCTAAAATATACTTCTCTACAATTAACTACAAAGTCTTTACGACATAATCACTGTTACTTTACAGACTATATTATAAGTCATTACCATTAGTTACGATTAATACCCCATGTATGATAATAGCAAAGTGTTGCTGATAAGTAAAACACATGATCAGTATTATCTTGGTTATTGATGTCTTAATACATGATATCGGATAACGTTGGGCAACAAGGAGTGGATGACAGCTTGTCTGGTGGTTAAACCGCCTAAGCTGGTCAAGCCGAGGCCATGACGTTGCTGGCATTACCAAAGGTCAGTCAATATTTAGACGCCATTCATTGCTGCTGACAGTATTATAAGTATTAAGGTCATTTTAGTACACAGGACAGCCAACAATAGAGTGAGCCGCGTGGTGTGCTGACCCCGCACGCACCATTCAGCCAGGGCCAGATTACCAGGCATAGGCAAAGTGGGCAACTGCCTAACAAGCCATGGCCTATCACAGGCCATCCAGACTTCCAGAGCGGAATGAATATGCGCAAATAAGTGCTATCACCCATCAGGCCATCAAAAAAGGCCATTATAGGTCATGCCAAAATTTCGCTGGAAATAACGGATAAAAGAGATCTATACGTTGCAGGCCAACAGTCTGCATTGCCTACCAGACCACAGCATGGTTAATCCGGCGCTGCATACAACCAACCCCCTCCACCCCTTGCCTCAGCCACTTATCGCCACTCACTCCAGCAAGAGACCCGCCACCACTTGATAACAATATCATGAATATAACCTTGCATTTATAAAGTTATAACTGCAATAGGGTGTAGTTTGCGATTCACACGTTTATAACACGACGTATTTCGAAAAAAGTAACCAATAACTAAATTGGCCGAATGGGTGATCTGCATAGTAATCAAACTTGTCTCGATTGCAACTTGCGCTAATCAACATTATCGTGCCATACAACATAATTCAGTTTATTAGTTTTCAACGGGAACGTTTACAACAGAGGTTTGACAAGTTACAGTTCACACTGGTCAGTGTTACTTATAGCAAAGTAACTGACGTAACGGTCAGGTTAACCTTATGATTATTTGCTCTTCAACTTGTGTCCCATGTCTGTTACTACTTTCCTCTGTGTGGCCATGGTTTTTCCCATAAACTATCGTCAGCCGAAACATCAATTGCCTCAGAGAGAGAAGGATGTTAAAATGGGCAAACGATTTTGGTTACACAAATATTTAATAAGAAAGACTAACTGACTACCGGTATATTTATAAACACATTTTAAAACGATATGAAACAGTGGAGTCAGACATTGGATTTATATGATAATGGAATGTTGTGGGTAACTGGGGGAGTGATAAGGTAACCCTGTCAACACCGAGTAGGACCACCCACCACCTTTGCTATCGCCCTGTTCCAGTTGCCCTACAATAACATGTGGTATAGTGACAATTGTGAATGTTTTCCTTTAGATCTGGTGTTTTAGCCTGACTTACCCGGCAGAGTTAAAAGCTACGTTCAGACTAATGTATTATAATCCGCTATTGCACTGCATATCTGACTGAATAACATTTAGAAAATACGGTCTAACTAGTCCTGATCATTAAATGCTTATTTGCCATATCATTAAACTATAAATATCACTATTATATGGCGCAGTGGACAATATTGTAATGAATACTTCATGGTGATAATAAAGACGTGATTATGAACATTGATGGAAAACACACACACACACACACACACACACACACACACACACACACACACACACACACTATCCACCCCAGGCAGAGCCTTCGACCCCGGGCCCGTCTCCCTATCCTCATGCCCCCACCACAACGTGTGACGGCCAGCTACCTCCCCCCCCCCCTCCACACCACCGAACACTACAAACATCCACTTATAGCTTCCGACTGTTTAATGTTACACATTGACTGGATACTACCGTCAAAAATTCAGTATGATAAACTGTATGATTACAGACCTCACTGTCATATGAATATATCACCCAGCGTCCAGATCGTGGTGTATGGAGTAAAACACTGTGTAATATCTTTTTATTCGTTATCATAAAAAAAAAACTTTCCCAAGACAGATGGATAATGGAAGAGTGGTTGAGACAATGGGTGTAGGCTTACTCTTTTGCAGTTGATTGTGAGGATGGTGGAGGATAGACAAATGAATGGGACGCCTCGGGTTAACGATAAATGCCTAAATATGAGTGAGTGAGTATTATCTCGTTAATAACTTTAGAGCTAGGAGTTAATATCCTGGAATGAGGTCACCAGATGTCACGAGGTTTTAGAGATTTTGTATATTAAAGAATACTTTAAATATTACTTGAAAATATGGACAATGAATTGACTTGTGAAATCAAGCAGTAAGTTTTACTTTACGCCGGCTTACTTCACCGATTCTCTAAGGATGAGAATTTATAAACTTTCTCAACAGTACACAAAAGAGACTAATTACTCACGAGTGCTGTTTGTAGTACTGTTAGCCTCTCAAGAAAGTGACTCCACCCCTGACAATCAATAACTAATACCAATAGTAATAAACAGGTTCATGTCAGTGCATTAACTCCTGGTTGGCACAACGGATTTAAGTTTAATACAAAAGGACTGGCTTAACCCGTCACGTTCCGAGGTTTTCCGCACCTATGACATCCCCCAGTCCCGAGCCTTTTTGGAAAATTTCTTTTTGCTAAAACTTCCGCTTAGGTCGAGAAATGAAGGAAAATCACAAAGAAAGTGGTTCCCGCGGTCTATTAGTGGTCCGTACAGGTGCGGTTCCCCCCGGCAGGTATCATGTTCTGTAATGGGCTGGATATGCATTTACGTTTTCTATGGTAAGGAATATTGGGAGAAACAACACACAATACCTCTATATTTATTGAATTTGAACTAATAAACAATAACAGTAACAATATAATGGATTTCAGACACATATATATGAAAAATAAGCATTGTACCATCGCGCGAGCATAGCGAGTTTGGTCCGAGTCGTAACATGCTATATGCTAAGTGTCTGGTATGAGTCAACCTATCATTTTTTCTACTTGTATACTTCTGTTTCAATGACATTTTACCAATTACAACTGTTTGTAAGTGTTTTCAGATGTTTTCATTCATTATGATGACATGCAGCATAAGTATAGCGCACATCAGCTTAGTAAGCGCACTCGCTATGACTCGTATTTCAACATACCAAATTGTTTTATCACTTTCCAATTATTTTCCCCTTTACATAGAACCTTTCCTCCACCACTGTAAAGGTTTTCAATTATTTTCATTCATTACGAGGGCATTTAGCGATATGCTAGCGCATATTCACGTAGCAACCACGATCTCAAACACTCGTGTTTCATCATCTACTTTATTTATTCACTCCACTTATAATTTCCCACTTACATTACACACGTTTACACCCCTATAATGCACAGTACATACTTACTGCCATTATTTATTCAAGTGAGCTTGAGAATATCGCATGAAAATACCCTCGCAAGGAATGTTTCGACAAACATAATACTCACACACTTATATACTAATTCACTCACACACTTATATACTAATTATTCACTTTATCACTTGCTGACTTTTATTTTCACTAATACGTGCCTTATTCATTTAACTGAGCGTCAGGAAATCGCATCTCTATACACACGCTATGAATATTTGACTTAGAATATATATCAGCACTTACAATAATTTGAACTTATATTATACCCGTAAGAATTTCCAATAATAATAATTATATAATTACGGGCCGTATTTATTGCACTGAGCGACAGAATATCGCATCATAAAACCCTCGCTATGTAAGTTTCAACTTAGGGCAGATTTATATACTTACATACAATGTTTTCACTTATGTTCTACCCGTATGCACTTTATACTACTATTTGGAGATCAACATGACTGATAATTTCACTGAGCGTCTGTCTGTCGCATTTGCCTCATAATTTCTGCGTCCTTTCGCATTCACACCATACTAAAATTGCATCAACGTGTGATATTCACTAAAACATGGGTGAATACAGAGACCCATGTCACACTGTATGCACTCATAGCGGGTGTCCTTCCTCTGTGTCGTGAGTCTCACCTGGGAATTACTGCACACGTGACATCTGCGTTGGGGCCTATGTCTGTTTGGCTGGGGAGGGATAGGAGTGGGGAAATGGCAGCCGGATATTCTCTGGGGAGTTTGGGCAATAGGGGCAGTGCGGGTGCGATGTTGGGGCCTTTCAACAGCATACTTTGCAAAGATTTCTCTTGTGAGCTCCCTCACAAACCCTTCAAATGTTTCCTGAACTCCTGTTGTCATGGCGTGAAGGTGGTGGCAATTCAGAGCAATGATATCTAGCAAGTGAAAGAACAGTTTTTTATACCACTTCATCGTGGTCCTGGCACACTCTACCGTCGATATCATGGAGTCTGACTGGTCCACGAGGCGCATGTTTATATTGTAATCCATAACACACTCAGGTTTCCAAACACGACGCCTGTTCTCGCTATGGTAATCTACGGAATCAGTACGGTGCATCAAGGGGCGGTGAACCGTGGACAAGAGGCTTACTTCTCTGTTGTGGTTCCACATTGTTGCAAGGATGTTGTTGGCTTTGAAGAAGACAACCTCATTCCTAGCAAGTTTCCGCCCTACCTTGGCCATGTGACGCCGGTTCACCTTTACGGTTCCACAGACTCCCGTTTCATGCGTGTGAAGATAACGAGCGAGAAGAGGGCTAGTGTACCAATTGTTGAGGTAGAGAATGTGACCACGATGAAGGTAGTCTTCTATCATCGTCTTTACCACTGCTCCCGACAGTCCAATACTTCGATCTTCTATTATGTCTGTCTGTGCACCAGTGTACAAGACTATGTCTTGCACGTATCCAGTCCTACAGTCGCACATAACAAAGATCTTAAACCCAAAACGGTGCCTTTTGTTGGGTATATACTGTCTGAATGAAATATTGCCTCTCCACAACACGAGACTCTCGTCTATGACGAAGTCTCTATAGGGATAGAATGAGGAACGAAAGGTTTGCCTGAGGTGATCAAAGACCAACCTAATTCGCCTCATTTTATCAGTGTTGTTTGCATTTGCAGGGTCATGAGCATCATAGAAATGGAGGCGACTTAGAATTTGTTGAAACCGATTACGGCTCATCACTTGACCAAATATTGGGGTAAACATAACAGGGTCCCTAGTCCAGTAAGCAGGAATTCTATTCTTTCTTATAATACCCATCAAAAGGACCAGGGCAAAAAATAAGAACATTTCTGGAAGGGAGACAGGGTAATCATAGATGATAGAATGCCTACTCCTTGTTCCCAATCTTTCACTCTCTAGGCGCTGGGCGCTTGCAAACAGGTTGGTTTGGTATACAATCTGATCAACAAATGCCTCACTGAAAAACAGGTGGAAAAAATCCAACCTGGTGGAATTACGGTGAATTCCTGGAGCAATGCAGCCAGATCGCCCCTGCTCAGTGAAGGGGTGAATGAGGGGAGAAAAATCACTCCCATCCTCCCAATCCCACAACACAAATCCCTCGTCCCCATCATCCCCATCACTGCCTTCGTCTGGGTGGGGAGAAGATCTTGGTTGGGGAGGTGGGGGAGGAGTGCGGAGGGCTTCCCCACTGTCACTCCTCTTCCCTCTGCCTTTACCCTTTCCCTTTCCCTTACCCTTACGGCCTTGAGGAACATTAGGGGGCTGTGGGGATGAAATAGGGGAATATTGGGGAGCAGAAGACGTGCTGGGGAGTGGTTCCTCCCCACCTTCCCCCTCCATGACAACACCACGTGCTTTCTCACGCACCCTAGCTCGACCACGTGTTAGGGGATATTGGGGAGCATAAGACGTGCTGGGGAGTGGTTCCTCCCCACCTTCCCCCTCCATTACAACACCACGTGCTTTCTCACGCACCCTAGCTCAACCACGTGTTAGGGGATATTGGGGAGCATAAGACGTGCTTTGGAGTGGTTCCTCCCCACCTTCCCCCTCCCTCACAACCCCACGTGATAAGGAACGCACCCGCACTGGCCCACGTGATCCACTACGCTGCCTCACACTACGTAGGGAGAGCAATGACTCACTCACGTCACTCTCACTTTCCCTAATCCTCCCTGGACTTTCCCTTTCACTCCCCACTCCCTCCACTTGACTTCCTAGCTCCCCAAACAAAATGCTAGGCCAATACCTGCTCATATGACGTGGTGTGTGCTCTGGGCCATGATGTGTTATTACCTCACGTCCATACCACGTGGCAGCACGTCCCACGGCTCCGTCATCGTCCTCATCCTCGTCCTCGTCCTCGAATTCTGGTTCCAAATCACGCTGGGAATAGGGATAGGATATTGCACGTGCCTTCTTTGCCTGCTGGCAGCACGGTAAGTCACGTACTGCCGCTTCCTGGGAGACGGAACTTCCTCGTCACTGCTGGTGGTTTCTTCCTCCTCTGGCTGCACATAATCCTTGTCTATATCCTCGTCGTCCAGTGGGGAATCACTGTTGCCGGTAAAGGTGTCCAGGGCGACTTGAATTTCGCTGTCTGAGAGACTTCTCTTAGCCATGTCTGAGCAGGACCGTGGCTACCAGGTGAGTGGACAAGTGGTGGGCTAGCGCGGGTCGCGCGGGGTCGCCGAGTGTCCCCGCCTGGTGGCAGGTAGGGGAAGGTCATGCGAGGGTACGTACCGCAGATCAAGCGCGAATTTTGAAAATTGTCGAAATTATGCACATTGCATTTGCACGACGTACCGGTACGTCGCCGGGACTGGCAAATGCAAATCGTTGCAACGTACCCATACGTCGACGGGACGGGGCGGGTTAAGTACGGTACCAGTTATGAATAATGTAAAGTGTTTATGCAAACTAGGAGCAGCAACTAGAATAAGCTTAATGTGGAGAAATAAAACACGAGTTTAACTATACATTAAGCTCAAAGGAAAAGAACTGTAAAATTTATTAATTACAATGAAATAAATTTAGATTATGTGAGTCTCAAAATGACTTCAAGATAACATGGAGGATACACTCACTCTTTCAAACGCCAACACTTAAACCTAGGAAAAATGAAAAGAAATACTGGTCAGTGGAGGGGCTAAGCGGAATGACTGGGCATCAATACGTAGGACGGACGCTGCAATGCGCTGAACGCTCTTTGTCAATTCGCACTAGGTGGAGAGTTCAGGTACTTGCTGTACGAACCTTCTCTCATGACGATCCAAGCCTGACTAAGTTCGAATTATGGAAAGGGGCACGGGATGGCCGTACTTGCTCCAACGGTCAATGAAAATAAAGTGAGTGATACACACTCACAATAAATCACTCAGCGAAGGCACTAATGTCGTGCACAAGGACAATCACTTATGAAACAGTGAAAAATGTTCTGAAAACCACCCCAATTGAGTGAATACGTGGACAGATAAACTGAGCGATACACAATGAGAATTCCACTAGAATTCGCTGTTTTCACTGAATAAAATGTTATGAACTTACAAACATGCTTGCGCCAATTCATGACAATACATACAACTAAATTGCAGTGAAATGCATGTCCACATATGGTTGGGCTCATACTTTTTCTTATAATTTTCCTTCACTTCTAGCATTTTGGTTCGCATCAAAAATATTATCTTTGCTTGTTTTGGTTGGAGTCTGTCCCTGAGAGCACATGTTACATACGATATTAGGTTAGGTTCATACTTTTACTTATAATTTTCCTTCACTTCTAGCATTTTGGTTCGCATCAAACATTTTATCTTTGCTTGTTTTGGTTGGAGCCTGGCCCTTAGAGCATCGAAATTCGCGAATTTGCATCGAAAAGTAAGGTAGGCAGACCACTCCAAAATGCATCGAAATTTGATTAATCGAATTCTGAACCGTCGAAATTTGAGATTTTACTGTACATCCCCGTCCTACACTACCACAGGCTCTAAAAGCGGGAGTACAGTATAAAAAATATGTTGCCCAGTGAGTTGTTCTTCCTAGATGCAGCTTCTCAGTTTGCATAAGACCAGCTGAGGAATTGTTAATAAACACTGCCTTCTTAAGTTCACTGTTTTTATTTTCCAAATAATTACAGTTAATGTTTACCAATTTCACTTCACTCTTTTCACAAGTACCGAAGATAAATAAACCTCTGCAAACTGCATTGGCAATGCTTGCCAAGAACACTTCTCTATTTTCACAAGTACCAAAGATATACAAACTTTACTAACTGCAATTACTCTTAATGGCCAACAACATTTCATTATTTCCACAACTACTGAAGATACACAGACTTCACTAACTGCACTGCACTGACATTGAACTACACTCAAACTGAACTGACAACTGACTGAAACTGCTCTAGTCCATTCCCAATCCTTATACAAGCTCCCTGTGTACTAGACTCATTCACTACTTCACGGTTCAAGTGCATTCTTGAGGGAACAACAGTTACAACCGTTACCAATCCGGAGATATCCAAAACATGTCAGAGTTTACTTACACTGTATAACACTCTAAATGCTTTAGCATACGGACTGAGATAAAATTACATAATTTAACAAACAGTTAAATAAAGAAAACATTACAGAGAAAAAGAACATAAAAATTAATGTACAACTTACAAAATACCTCCACTCACAAATAGCAGGCTAACTGGCGACTCTGACACGTAGCAGAACCACGAGAAACTATCACTACCTAACTAGCAAATTCCACTTCTTAACACTACCCCCTCCCTAGTCCTTTGTTTCGACAAACTACACAATACTTACAAACATACAGTAAAATATTAATTGTAATGAAACATCTGTTTATACACAAAATAATCCTTCAACTTATCAGGTCTTCTCCTGTGCTGCTTCTGATGACGTCCTTGCTCCTCCATGCAGTCCACTCTTCCTGGAATGTCTTGGTCCTCTTCCTGATGCACTTCGGAAACTGTCACCATCCTCTTGCACTTCAGCTCCTTGGTCCTCTTCGACATCCTCAGCTGCGGGAGAGCATGATTCCTCGGAGATATCCCAGCTGTCACGTGTATCACCTTTTCGCGAGATTTCCAGCCTCCCCGAATCCTATACGTTAAGTCTAATAGGTGGTCCAATACCATGTAAGGCCTGTCCCATGGGCTCTGCAGCTTTGGTGACTGTCCCTTCTTCCACATAGGATTGTATAACCAAACATTGTCACTATCCTTGATCTACTCCTTGCTTGCCTTGGCATCATACTTGCTCTTCATCACCTCTCCTGAAAAATTAAGGGCTCCTCGCACTTGATCACGTACCTCAGCCAGTCTTTCATGAAGATGCTTTGCATAGCTGGAGGTGTCTGTAGGCAGCTTTTCACCAAGTGGCCTCTGCAGTAACAGGTCAATGGGTAAACCTAAGTTGTGGCCCAGCAACAGTTTTGCAGGGGTGTAGCTGGCAGACTCATGGGATGCAGACTGATATGCCATCAACAAAACAGATATTTTCTGGTCCCAGTCCATCTGTCCCTCTATGCAGTACTTGGCCAGTTCTTGTTCCAGGGTCCAGTTGAATTTCTCCACCATCCCAGCTGTCTGTGCCCTTAGTGGGGTCGTCCTGGTCTTCTTGATTCCCAGTAATTTGCAAACTCATGGAACACAGCATATTCCAAGTTTCTACCCTGGTCTGAATGTAGCTCTTGTGGCATCCCAGAACGACAGAAAAACTGGTCAACCAACACCTGAGCAACAGTCGCGGCCTTTTGATTGAGAATGGCATAGGCTTCTAGCCACTTTGTGAAGTAGTCCATGGCAATACATATATACCAGTTTCCTCTTTCAGTGAGGGGCAGAGATCCAGCAATGTCCATCACAACTGTTTCCATTGGTGCTCCCACCTGTTACAGCTGAAGCAGGGTGTAACCACGTTTCATGGGTCCCTTCTAGGCACAGCATACATCACAGGTCCGACACTACTCTTCAACGTCCTGACAAATGCAAGTCCAGTAGAACCTCTGTTGCAGCTGACTTAGAGTCTTCTTCACTCTGCTCATTAGTGATCAGACCTCACTTTCTTCGGAACCCCCAGTTGCCAATACTTGCTGAGGCCATCGGGTGTCTCCCACTGATGCGTCAGTAGATCGTTGTCCAAATGAAGAAGATCCCATTGACTCCAGTAGCTCTTAGTCACAGGGCTAAACCTGGAAACCTCTTCCCAAGATAGTCACACTGTACTCCGCTGCAGCGACTCTAGCACTGTTGTAAATCTGCGTCCTCCATCTGCCTCGTCTTTAGGTCGTCTGCATCTCACGCTGGCCCTGTCACTACAGTAAGGCTGCATTTCTTGCTGCAATCTTTTTTAACTACACTGCCAGCACTCTGTGTCACAAGGCCGATGACTCAGCTGTCAGAATTACCAAGTACCCACCCAGGATGGTGCTACACCTCATAATTGTGCTGATCTAGCTCCCCAAGCCCGTATGCCAGTTGTCTTTCTGGATTCTTTAACGTCTTCAGCCACTTGAATGCTGCATGATCCATCACGATGATGAAGCAGGTCCCATACAAGTAGGGATGGAAGAAATCAAGACTCTTCATCGCTGCCAAGAGCTTCTTACGGGTCACACAGTAGTTCCGCTCCAGTGGGCTGCTGGGCCTCTTCCTGTAATATGCCACCACATACTCTTTTTTGTCCTTCTTCTGTGACAAGACTCCACCAATACCATGGTCACTAGCATCACAGTCTAGGATGAATGGCTGACTCTGATCTGGGTATGGCAATACTAGAGAGCTTGCCAACACATGCTTGAGTTCATTGAAGGCCTTCTCAGTTACTGCTGTCCACTCAAACTTCTGTCTCTTTCCCAGCAGCTTGTGTAAAGAAGCAGCTATCGTTGCTAAGTCCTTGACAAAACGCCAATAGTAAAGTAGGTACACAAACCCAGGAAACTCCATAGTTCCTTCACACAAGTTGAAACTGGCCGGTTTTCCACAGCTGCCACCTTCTCTGGATTAGTACAGATGCCGTCCTCGCCTACAGTGTGTCCCAGGTACTTCACTTCCTTCTGGAACAAGTAGCACTTATTGGGGTTCAACTTGAGGTGTGCTGCCCGGACCCTGTTGAACACATCTAACAGCCTCTCCAATTCCTGGTCAAAAGTCCATCCAAACACAATTACATCATCCAGATGGATGAGAGCTGTCTGCCAGTGCAGGTTTCCAGTACATGATCCATAAGATGCTCAAAAGTAGCTGGGGCATTGCATAAGCCAAATGGCATCATTTTGAACTGCCATAAACCCCACCCATATGAAACGGCTGTTTTCTCCTTGTTTTCCTCGCAACCTTGACCTGATGATATCCTGCCTTCATATCTAGAGTGGAGAAACATTTGGCACCTGACACAGCATCCAGGGTGTCATCAGTTCATGGCAATGGGTATTCATCCTTCACTTCTTTCAGGGCTTGATAATCCACACAGCATCTTACTGAGCCATCCTCTTTCCTTACCAGAACCACTGTTGATGGCCAAGGACTGCTGGACTTTTCTGTCACTCCTTGACTTTGGAGATTCTCCATCACCTTCTCCATTTCTTGCTGTTGGGCTGGCATCATCCTTCATGCTGGCTGTTTAATCGGGCGGTGTTCCCCGATGTCTATACAATACTCCACCTGATCAGTGCACCCCAGGTCTAGGTCTCCAGTGGAGAACAGATCAGCAGACTTTGTCAGCAGCTGCCTCAGCTTCAGCACTTATGAGCCATACAGGCATTTGCAACTCCTTGAAAATAGGTCTCGTAAGTGGTCTAGCAGGTACCCCTCTTCTTTACTAAACTTCTTTTACAGGCCTTCCTCTGAAACCATTCAGGGTCCATCACCTGCCACAGTTCTACAATTTCTCCCTCGTTGATCTTCTTTGGCTCATGGGAGAAACTGGCCACCACAACCGGCACTTCACTTGCACCTGTTTCCACCAAAGTCCTCCCCACTATCACTTTGCCTTCATCTTGCACCATACATCAGGCCGCAATACCCTTAGACAGCTGTCAAAAGGCCCATTCACCTTGCACTGGTGCAACAGTTCTGATTCTAGGGGTATCACTGTATTGTGGAGTACCCTCACCTCACCACTAGAACTGGTATGTCTCACTGCCTTGACGGGAACCTACTTTCCTCGAACCTTCAGCTTCATTGAGCAGAAGTCCAGCTCACATCCCATGGCCATCAGATAGTCCAGACCAAGAAGGTAAAGGTCCTCAATCTCGGCTTCATAGACTGGAAGTATGGTTTCTTGGCCTGTCACTTTAATCTGGACATCCAAGAATCCCCTCAGATCAGCTCTGCATGGTGCCCAGTTATGCCACACAGTTGTTCTGATGACTAATGCAGATACAGATGATGTAACACATTAAGCCTCACAAAGTCTGCCCAGAGGCTGAATCAATCACCAGGGAACACTTCCGTCTATTCTTGCGTCTACTCGCATATTGTAGATTGCTGTTCTCTTGCATTTTCTCGGTAGTGGGGCTACTTGGGGCTGGCAGTTGCCCCTTAACACCAACCTCTACTAGTTTTCTGCTTTTTTGGTCTTCTGCAACCTTCTTCTTATCCTCCTTTCTCTTCTTTGGACACTCAGAACTGAAGTGTCCCACCTTACTACATGTCCAACATGCTTTTGTTACAGTTGTAGATTTCCTTGCACTGCTCTGTTCTTGCTCCTTCTTCCATTTGTAACAATCATCTTTCTTGGATCCCAGCTTCCTGCAGAACCAGTAACCTCCTCCAGTCTTCTCCTTGCAACAGTCCTCTTTTCTATGTCCTGGCTTATCACAGTACCAGCAACTTCCTTCAATTTTTTCTGTTTCACATACATGCCCCTTTCTTGCCTTGAATCCTGCACCATGACCTGTCTTAAAAGTGGATGTACTGAACCTGACACAGGACTGAGATTCTAGAGCCCTGGCTAGTGTTTCTTGCATGCTTCTGGGTTGTGCCTGCTTCACTTGCACTTTCAACTCTGCACTATGAAGAGCATCGATGACCTGGTCCCTCAAAAGAATAGCCAAGAGGTTGGGTGCTGCTCTAGGGTATGCCTTGTCTGTCATACTCTCCAGGTCATGAGCAAGCTGTTGTAGGGATTCACCACGAGCACATACACGTCCCCAGAATCTTGCTCTGTAAACCTCAGTCTGGTACATGGACCCCTATCTGTGCTACAGTATGTCTACCAAGGACTGATAACTGTTCCCCTCCTCTACTGACATCTGGCCCAAAATTTCCATTAGGGCACCCTTGAGGCTAGTAACCAGCTGCACTGCACTCTACCTATCATGCCAACTATTCTGATCAGCAAGTAGCTCAAACTGCACACTGTAGGTTTCCCAAGATAATCTACAATCAAAGTCCTGAGGTTTCTTTTTAGTTGGACCCCCATTATAGACATACACTTCACTGGTTTGGGACCTAAAAACTGAGGCCTCATAATTCAGTTCAGGACTTAAAACTTCTACATTCTGATTGTTCAACCTTGTAATGCTACTTTTAGATGTTTGAGATCCATCAGGATTCACCATACACTACCCAGTCTTTTCATATGCTCTCTGTACACTAACCTGAGGCTCAGCAGTGCAGTATTTCTCTACAGCCTCAATTTTCTCACTAATTATTGTCATACTGTCGACTACATGCTTCAGCTGGTTATCTACGTGCTGTCTGCACTCCATCATTATTTCCTCACTAATCTTCAGCTGGTGGTCTACATGCTGTGTGCACTCCATCACATTATCGCTTACCTCATACTTCTGCTGCCGTAGCTCTGCATATACTTCCTCCTTCAACTGTTGTTGTTCTTCCATTATTTCCCCCTTGAAAGCATCTAGCTGCCCTTGAATCCTCATCTGTTACTCCCTCTGTTGCTCCTGTAATGCCTCATGCAGCTGTTCATATAGTCTTTCTGTTCACCGTTTTGTGCTTTAAATGTACGCTTTGTGCCTGTAATTGTTTTTGAGTTCTTTCTGTTCTTCATTCTGTGCCTGTAGTTGTGCATTTAGTGTTTGCAGTAACTTCAAGAATGTGTCCAGTGATTTCTCCTTTTGTCTAGCCTGGCCTCTTGTCTGTACACCTTCTGTCTTCATGTCGAAGGATAGACTCACTGCCGCACTTAATGAACCACATTCCTGACACCAATGTTACATACCTGTCCCACACTGCCACGGGCTCTAACAGCAGTTGTACAGTATAAGAAGGACGTTGCCCAGTGAATTGTTCTTCCTAGAGGCAGCCTTTCAGTGTGCAACGAGACCAGTTAAGGTATTGTAAATAAACACTGCCTTCTTAAGTTCACTTTCGTTATTTTCCAAATAATTACACTTAATGCTTACCAACTTCACTTCACTGTTTTCACAAGTACTGAAGATAAACTTCACCAACTGCACTGACACTTAATGCTTGCCAACAACACTTCACTATTTTTCACAAGTACTGAAGGTATACAGACTTCACTATCTGCAATTACACTTAATGTTTGCCATCAACACTTTATTATTTTTACAAGTATGGAAGGTATACAAACTTCACTAACTGCACAGCATTGACACTGAACTACATTCAATCTGAACTGAAAACTGACTGAAACTGCTCTAGTCTCTTCCCCATCCTTATATAAGCTCTCTATGTATTAGCATCATCTACTGCTCCACAGTTCTTGTGCATTCTTGAGGGAGCAACGGTTGCTACCGTTACCAGCCTGGAGACATCCAAAACATGCCAGAGTTTACTTACACTGCATAACATTCTAAATGCTTTAGCATACAGACTGAGATAAAATTACATGATATAACAATCACATAAATAAATCATTATAGAGAAAAAGAGCATAAAAATTAATGTGTAACATACAAAATACCTCCACTCACAAACAGCAGGCCAACTGGCAACTCGGATGCATAGCTGAAGTACAAGAAGCATCGAGAATTCTCCAGCACTACCTAACTAGCAAATCCCACTTCTTAACAATATATGTTTCCACAAATGAGCAAGCCAAGGAGAATCAAGATAATTTTCCAATTCATATTTATCAAAGGTGACTAATTTGGGAAAAGAATATCTCATTTTCAGACTTAAAAACCTTTAAAAACACACATGGCAGTTTATTTCAAATGTTACAATATTTACAAATAAAAAATTTTACCAAAAGGAGCCTGCAACAGTGGCTGAATTCTGTGAATACAACCAAAATGTTAAAATATTTTTACATTTTGGTTGTATTCATAGAATTCAGTCATTGCTACGGGTTTTTGGTAACATTTATTAAATGTAAATATTTTAACATAAACTGCAATGTGTGTTTTTAAATGGTTTTAGGCCTGAAGATGGGATATGCATTCCCGAAACTAGACACCTGTTATAAATAGGAAATGGAAATTCATCTTGATTTTCCTTGGATAGCACTGTGCTATATTATATATAGTTAGAGAGAGAGAGAGAGAGAGAGAGAGAGAGAGAGAGAGAGAGAGACTGACTGATTGATTGATGTAGAAATTTGGACAGTATTTTTTTTCATAATAACATAACAGAGGAAGGAAAAAAAATGAATAAAAAAATAATAATCCATACACCAGATTACTGGTGTCTTCTGTTCATAAAATATCTGTAACAGTTAGACTTGACCAGCTGTAGGTTGAAGTTTGGAGAGAAACAACTCTGGGAAAGCGACTTCCAAGAGATGCAGTTCGGGGAATGAAAAAATTCTGACAGGCAGAAGTTCTGCAATATGGCTGAGTGACATTCCAGTCATGAGTGCCACCAAATGCCCGTGTAGCACGAGGGAAGGCATGAAGAGGTGGCACCATGGATGCAACTTCATCTGAGCATTTGAAATAAAAGTATCTGTAAAATAATGCAAGGGAGGCAACATTCCTTCTTACTTGTAGGGGAGGTAGTTTATTTGTAATGGCAGGGTTGTTAATAATTCTAACAGCCTTGTTCTGAATTTTGTCTAGTTGTTTTAATGCAACCTCTCCACTTCCATTCCACAAGGGTGAGCAATATTCAAGCTGAGAGCGCACATGACTCTTATAAATTACAGCTAACTGTTCGTCAGTGAAGAAGTTACGGACTCTGTACACCAATCCAAGCCTCCCCAAGGCGGCCTTAGCAAGTGCTCTAACATGAGAGGTCCAGCTGAGGGCAGTGTTAAATGAGACGCCAAGAATTTCAATAGTTTTGGAGATGGGAATATTAATAGTACTGAAGGTAATATACGTATCTGACATTATCTGTCTATTAGTAAATTGTATATATTTAGTTTTACTAGCATTAAATGAGACAAGGTTGTTTTGTCCCCATTCACTGATCGTAGATAGATCATGGTTTATGGAGATTGCTGTACTGAGTTGAGAGATAGAGATATTAGACTTTGTAACTGGGTGTCTGAGTGTGAATGAACTATGTAGTGCTGAGTCATCTGCATATGAGTGAATAGGATTGTGGATGACAGATGAGAGATCATTAATATGAGGCGCTGAGTTCATTACCGGGCTAAGTGCCAAAACTATAAAACGCCAGAAAATGCGCTTAAAGTCTGGCAACTTTAAAACTTTGATATCTCAGTAACTGCTCTTGTTATTTTGATGTTTTTTTTTTTTTTCAATGTAGCTTATGGTATTTCCTTTATTGCAATAACCTCTATTTTGCGCTATGTGTCATTAATCATGATGATGTCCTGTGAAGAAGGATAATTATGCCCCCCGTTGCCTGACCAATCAGGTAAGAAAATATTTTGACCCTACTAATAACTACAGAAATACATCATAAGAGGCCAATAATATAGTAGCATAATGTCCCAGGTGTCATACTGTGGAATAAAATAAAAGTTCTATGACATAAGTATTATTATTTTCACAATAATAGCAGTTTAAAGGTCGGAAACTTTGTGCGTGTTTGTCTTGGAGTTTTTAACCACCAATAAACACCAGCCACACCACAAACATCAAGAAAAACATAATAAATTATTAAATTGCTGATAATAATAAGAAAGTAAGACAGCATTCAATGTATGAGGACATTATTAGAAAACCCCTGTAACCTGGATGATAAAAAAAAAAAAAAAAAAAATCCATAACTTGGATTTAAAAAAAAAAAACAGTTATGAGTACCAGTAACTTCACAAACACAATGGCAATAATGGTTAAAAAATATTATACTAATAATGAGAAAGCACCCACAAGGCAGGTGAGAGAACAATACTGGCCCTCCTCTCCCCTCCACAGCTGCTGGTGGGAGTCGTGTCAGGCATCAGCTTATTGGCTAGCTGCAATGCAACCCGACTATCTGATTGGCCAGCTTCAAGGGGATAAGGAAAAGGGCTGGGATACAGCCCGGTAATGCGCTCACATTCACATTAACACCATGGGGAGTCAACATAAGGAACATAGGAAAGGCTGAACTCATAGGAAAAGCGACCATACAGCTGGCGGAGTTCTGGACCCAGTCACCTACCATGAACACTAGTGAGGAACCGGACAGGTTTTTTTGCTTTGTGGCACGACAGCACAACACAAATGTCTACTTAACCAGGATTTTGACCCCTTTGTAGGTTGTTTCTCAGCACTTTTTTACTTCTAGCGTATAAAGGGATGGTTTAGCTACTTGTTGGTGCATGTAGGTGCTTGGCGGCCATTTTGGTGCTTAGCTCGGTAATGAACTCAGTGCCTCATACGAACCAGGAACAGGGTTGGGGCCAGAACTGATCCCTGCGGCACACCGGTGCCAATTGAGTGGAAATTGGAATATACATCATCTACTTTTACTCTTATTTTCCTGTCACTGAGATATGAGGAGACCAAAGGAACAAAAGACGTTAGTCCATAACAAGAGAGTGTGGACTGCAGGGAACAGAGCCATACTATATCGAAAGATTTAAATATATCAAGGGCTACTGCATGAATTTCTCCATGTAGGTCAATTGATTGATGGATGGTATGAGTTAGGAGAATATGTCAATGGTGGATCTTTCGTGGCAAAAACCATATTGTCTATCACTAATTAAGTTGTTGGATTCAAGATGTTTAACAATATGTTCACTAATTCAAGTTTCAAATACCTTACCAAGAGAAGATATGACTGCTATTGGTCTGTAATCAGAGGGGTCAGAGGAACTTCCTTTCTTCGGAATTGGGTGGATATTGGCTTCTTTCCATGAATTTGGGAATGAAGAAGAACGTATGCATAGTCTGAATAATATAGCTAGAACATAGGCATATTCAGGGGAACACTTTTTCAAAACAATTGGTGGAATTCCATCTAGCCCTGGAGCTTTGTTGGTGTGTAAATTGTCTAAGATAGATTTTATGTATCTTGTCTGTAATTTAAGTGGAACAATTTCAGGCGAGTCAAGTTCTAGTACTGGGACGTTCTGGCTGGCATCGTCTATGGTAGAATTTCTGGCAAATGTACTGGCAAAAATATCTGCTTTTGCACATGGGTCATTTATAATGTTGCCATCTGAAGATTTTAGTGGGGGAATGGATCATGATTTGTTAAAGTTATTACTGAAAGAATTAAGAGTTGACCAGAATATTCTATTGTCATTAGGGTTGTTAAGCAGTTTTGATGCTTGCTTTTGAAGAAAGTTTGATTTAGCTAGATTTATTGCAGCTTTTGCATGATTTCTATCGATTTTAAATTGAGAGAGTGATTCAGATGTTTTTTATTTTAAGTAAGAGTTTTATGCTAAAGACTTTTGGGCTGTTGCTCTGGCACAGTTGCCATCAAACCATTTTAGAGAATTCGATCTTTTAGTGAACTGTTGACTTGGTATGAATAAATCCATACTAGCCCTTTCCCGCACGGTAAGTTTCAGTAAGTTTTCTGGTGCAGGAATTTTCACTACGAAGCCGCCCGGCCGGAGAGCGCGCGCGCGGCAAATTTGAGCAAATTTGAGCGAATGAAACACATTCTTGCCTTATTTTCGCCACCCAAAAATCCATGTATTCCCCATGAAACCTATCTCCAGGTATGTATGGATGTTTGTTCTATCTGATAAACATGACCAAAACACAGGAAAACACCAGCAAAAAAAATTATTAGCCCTGGAAGCATGGTCGAGTAAACTTTTTTCACTTCCCAACATCGCCGTTTGAAGGTTTTCCATCATACAGGAAAATGATCTAATAAGTTTTTATAGAGAATTTCATCAGCTTTCTAACGAAACCAATCCGGTTGAGATACGATGTATACTTTTCGAGAAAATGGCCTAAAACTGAGAGCCATTTTTGGAAAAATTTCACTGACCTCTGAGAGCAAAGTTTTCCCAGGCACCTTATGTTTTTATTACATAGTAATATGCCCCAATTATCCAGCTTTCCCACTTTGACGGGAAAACCCCATACGCCTCATAGTTCTCGAGTAAATCGAAAAAAAGTACTAGGCACTCCATGCGTGATTGACTTTCTTGATGCGCGCAAGGCGTACGCAATGTTCCCGTCTACGTAACAACGAATTCTTATCAGAAATATTACATATTTATGTATTGTACATATGTAGAATTTCCTGCTCTTCATCATGGTTCAAACGTGAAATCGATACGTCCAATAGTTTCCGAGTAATTGGAAGAGAAACAGAGAGTATTACTACGAGCATTTTTCAATGGTAACAGCCGGGAAGAGACACTCATTTCCACCGCCTTTTCTCGCACAAAACGTAACATAATGCTTACATTTTGGTATAGATCATACGTAGAATTTAGTGGTATAGATCATGGTTGTTACAGAAAATCGATAAGTCTAATAGTTTTCGAGTAATTGGCCAACAAAGTGAGGTTAGTACTCCGAGCGCTTGTCACTGATGACAAACGCGAGGAAAAAGAAAAAAACCCTCGCCTTTTACCCCCCAAAACGCTACCAAAGGCTTACATTCGGGTATTGATTATACGTAGAATTTAGTGGTATTGATGATGGTTGTAACAGAAAATCGATGTCTAATAGTTTTCGAGTAATTGGCCGACAAAGTGAGGTTATTACTCAGAGCGAATGTCACTGATAACAAATGCGAGGAAAAACATTTCCCTCGCCTTTTACCCCCCAAAACGCTACCAAAGGCTTACATTCTGGTATTGATTACACGTAGAATTTAGTGGTACTGATGATGGTTGTAACAGAAAATCGATAAGTCTAATAGTTTTCGAGTAATTGGCCGACAAAGTGAGGTTATTACTCCGAGCGAATGTCACTGATAACAAACGCGAGGGAAAAAAACATTTCCCCCGCCTTTTACCCCCCAAAACGCTACCAAAGGCTTACATTCTGGTATTGATTACACGTAGAATTTAGTGGGATTGATGATGGTTGTAACAGAAAATCGATAAGTCTAATAGTTTTCGAGTCACTGGCCGACAAAATGATGTTATTACTCCGAGCGCTTGTCACAGAACAACCGCTAGGAACAAAAACATTTCTCTCGCCTTTTACCCCCCAAAACGCTACCAAAGGCTTACATTCTGGTATTGATCTTACGTAGAATTTAGTGGTATTGATGATGGTTGTAACAGGAAATCGATAAGTCTAATAGTTTTCGAGTAATTGGCCGACAAAGTGAGGTTACTCTTACGATCGCTACCAACTTTTACACACACTGTTTTTTCCTTGCACACCTGCCTGAAGACTATGCTACTAACTTTTTTTCCCCCTATCTATACAGACTGTTACATCTTCCATGGATGTTTTTCTATTGTTATAACCTACTACACATAAACATAACTCTTCTATAGTTACTGCTGTGGAGATTTACTTTCTTTCATATGTGTAATCTGTAGGAGAAAATGGTTATTTGTCTGAAAGTGTGAGAGGTAATGGTAATAGATTATTACATATATCAACAAAATTTGCAAAACTCACTTCCTCCAGGGGTGTTGATCCAGTTAGACCAGGAATTTAAAGATGAGGAGTTATGTAGTGTGTGTGTGTGTGTGAGTCAGCTTCTCCCTGAGAGTATGAGGCAACGCTATTTTTAGCACACACCACACTCGTTCACGGAAACTCGCAGCTTGTTTGACGTATATTTCATACAATTCCACATACATTTACACTGTCAGAATCACAATAATTCCAGCCCTAAAACACCGGTAATTCTCCCCTCCCAACTTCAGGTTTGCCCCTTCACAACACTCTGTTTCATGCCACACGTAACGCTTGCTGGCTCCATAATTTCACCAAGCCATCCACAGTATGTTTCACACAATATATATTTATGCCTTGGCTTCATTTATATACGTATTTCCACTCACGCCATACGGCCTACGGGGGGGCGGAGTGGCGAAACCCCGCTACACTGACCATGCGTCTGGCTCCAAGGCCCAACGATTGCTAACGGCCAGAATTGCTTTTCAATACATACATGTATGTTCCATCGACAATATCACGTCACTATATGTTCACATACAATGTATTATCTCACTGAGTCAATAGGGCCTTTGCCTTGGGTGAGAGGGGGAGAATTATGGACGATTTAAAGGGAACCACGAGCTGTCAAACACCACCGCCTGACTGCTCTACAAACACTGAGGTTGGAGGGAACGGGCTGAGGTAGATAAGGCAAAGCAGCGTTGCCAATGACTTACCTCTAGAGAGCTTTGGCGACCCTATGACGCGCCCAAAAATCACGCAAATTGGCCTATAAGTTTTTTTCTGACGAATATTTTTGTGCCTAAACCACGCGATTCGTGTGACTGTGCAAGACCTAGTGCAAGGCAACGTCACGCGAATCACGTGACTGTGTCTGGGAGGGCTAGCATGTATTTAGTTGCAAATGTGGGACTGGGTAGAATTGGGATCACTAGAGAAGACTGCCATGGAATGTCAGCAAGATAATTTCTAAATCCATCCCAGTTTGAACTATCAAGGTGTCATCGGGTCATCCTGACAGGTTCAGAGCAGGGAGATGTGGGAGGGTTAACTAATGAGGCTTTGATGAGACTGTGGTCAGAGGATCCAAGTGGTGACAGTACCTCTATCCCGTATTGATCTGGATTATATGTCAAGAACAAATCCAAGAGATGGGCATTAGGGTCAGGATTATCAGGTATTCCGGTTGATTGCATTATCAGCTGGATGAGATTAAACGATTCTAAAAACAGCTCACACTCTAGACCAGCATCATTAGTCCTGGCAGAATGCAATAACCATTCAACATTGTGTATGTTAAAATCACCCAAAATGGTAATTTCAGTGCTAAGGGCAAGGTTAAGGTTACTCAACTGTGTAGACATAGACTCAAATACATGTCGTTTGTTTCATTATTAACCTGATGTATCCCTTGGAAATCCAACTACTCTGCATTACTCGCCCTGACTTCATCAATGGTTATGTTCTGATGAACATAATGCAGGTAGTGTGAACCTGGATGAACTCATTTCAGCTCATCTTCCTTGCTCATACCCTTCCCTTCACATATCCTTGGCTCATTTTTTAAAACCTTACAATTATATATGCACATCAGTTTTGGTCTTCATTCCTCTGAATCTGAAAGGACTCAGAGATCTCCCTCTTCATCAATGCATTAACTGACTTTTCCACTCTTGTGTCCCTCCACTCAATCGCTCTTCTTTATCTTCTTTCGTTTGCATTTACATCTCTATTTCACTTTTTTTTTTTAATGTGAAAGCACTTTTCTTCCTTCGTCAACTTCCCCAATGTACTAATCAACACTCTTCTTACTTCCAGCTGACCATGAACCCCGTAGTGGCCATCACCTTCACTGTGGACTTCTTTCTCATGGTCCTACACGTAAGTCTGGAGATATATAGGTGGACAGATTGCTAAACAGATAGGCAGACTGAAAATTATGGACAGATTGATAGTAAGACAGATACATTGGCAAAGAGATAGATGCATAGATAGACTGATAGATACTGTATGCATACATTTAACTGTGTACGTAAGTTGTCCGTGTGCTTTGCGTTTGTGTGCTTTGTGTTTGTGTGTGTGTGTGTGTGTGTGTGTGTGTGTGTGTGTGTGTGTGTCACCCCACGGGAACCACTTGTCATGATGGGAGCTTGCATACCCGATAAATCTGGTGGGCTCTAACAGTGGGGGGAAATCCCTCCCTGACTCAGCATGACAGAGTTACCCATGCTGGAGGGGCCATCAGTAAGAGGTCAGACTATGTGTTCCCGGGTCCACTGCCTTGTGGACTACCCTTGGACGGGTTAATGCTATATCTCCCTCCAGATTTCACCTCCCTGGTTCCCCTTCACCCCAATTGAGCATTTTCTATGGACAGATCTCACGATTACGGAAGTAAAGCTGTGTATAAAGGCTAGTGAAACAATAAATCTTTTGCCTTGCCAACTGGAATTTCTTCGTTTACCCTGTTCTCTTACAGTGTACCGAGACCTGCGTTGGTGTTCCTCCCTATTTAGAATCCCATTGGGCTAGGAAAATCCTAGTATAACTCTCGTGGCTAGCAGTGGTTCTAAATACAGTGGGGAAAGAAAAGCAGAGTTTCGGTCGCCATGGTGCAAGGTACGAGGCACAAAGACGCCAACATGGCGGCACTGACGTCCCACATCCCCATCCCAAAGTGTGACCCCGGACTGTACGATATCACTACATTTTTGGAAATGGTCAAACCGGTGTTGGAATTGGTATATGAGGAGGACGTGCAAAAGATCGTAGTATCACTACCCCACTTAGGGAAGTTGGTTGCCCTGGTAGCCGGGAAATTTAGCACGACCCTAACATGGGCACAATTCAGACAAATAGTTATTGACGCCTTCCAACCATCCCTCGGGGCGGTCATCGCGGTGTCGCAACTCAATGATGTAAAATTTGAGGGAGACCTGGATGCTACCCTACCAGATTTGGGGAAAATCATAATGTCCGCATATGCCCAGCTCACAAAGGAACAACGTAATGTGCACATTTTCACCCACCTGATACATGTACTACCTAGTGCCTTCTGGGAATATTTCATCATCCACAATACCCAGGGGTTCAACAGAGACATAGTAACAATCCGGTGGTTGTTAGCATCACACGCTGGGAGGCAGAAACCAATTATTGTGGCCGTATGCCACATCCCAACCCAGCCAAATTAAAAGACTGAAGTGGCTATGTGCAAACCGTCCCTTCTATCCTCGTATCTCCTCATCTCCACAGGACAAATGGCTGCAGCAAGACAACCCGATCCTGACTGACCCTTGGAAATTCAAAGACTGTAATGCTTCCTGTGCCCTCCACGATATGCAGGAGCATATTTAGGCTCGGCATAACAGGTCCAACAGAAAGGACGCACCATCACAACCCCACCCCATCCAATGTCACGTAGCCGTTAAGTACACCTGAACAAATGGCATTGAACTAGGGTCTGAAGATGAGTTGAATCCAGCAGCCACCTTTTACAGCATGGAAGAGCAGCTGAAAACCATGGAGTCCTCAGAAGCTGGGCTGGATTTTTTAGGATTCCCCCTGTCACCTGTGGCCATGGTGGGGGCAGGTAGCACCAAGCTCAAAACACAAGTCTACATGAAAATCAAACTCCAGTGAGTCCCAGTGTGGATACTGGTGTTCAACACCCTCCAGGCCTCGTCCCCTGACCTCAGTGGAGCAGGGGATGAGCCCTTGGCACTGAAGGGTGGAACCCTTCCACTCTTGGTTACCATCCCAGAACCATTGGTCTATGTTAACCACCCGTTCATTGTGTTCAACTCGAGGTGTACAGCATACGACGGCTATATTGGGTTGGACCTACTACAAAAGCTGGGAGGCACGATCGACTGCCAGCACCGGCGCCTCCAGTTCAGTGCCCATGATCACATGGACAGCTTGCACCCTGTGGAGGCCATCACAAAAAAAAAAAAAAACACCTTTCAACCCCACCACCAAGCATGGGTACTGCCAAGTACCTTGGCCCAGCGTTCATGACTTTTTTCCCCACAAATGCACCAACCATTTGCCACGAATTATCTAACCTCCCTGGCAATTGTCCCCCCTCACATCATTTTTTTTTTTTAAATTGAGGTTCTTTATTTACAGTTCAGTACAAGCCCCATCACTCTGGGGAACACTGTCCCTGAAGGCCAGCCAGGGAGAGGGCTGCATGAGAAGACAAAAAAAAAAAAAAAAAATGGTATCTTAGGGCACAGAAGGTACAGAAGAAATTATCATTATAAGCACAATAATGAACAGACATACAATGATACATACATGGTACACAATTGTTACAATAATTATCATTACAAATTTTGAGATGAGTAAAGTGGTACATAGATACACATTATGTACATACGTATGCAGAGAGATACATATATGCACATGATTCACACAAGATACGTACAAGCTGTATTACAGAATCTCTCAGCAGACAGAGCTACTGGTCCAGATGAAATTCCTTCAATAGTACTTAAAAATTGCTCCTCAGTGTTGGCTTTTGTATTAGCAAAATTTTTCCGCTTATGCATCCGTAGCTCAATTTTTCCAGCCTCTTGGAAAGAAGCAAAGAAGCAAATATCCATCCTGTTCCTAAAAAGGAGGCAACTTCTGATCCATCAAACTATAGACCAGGTGCAATAACTTCTGTTCTCGGTAAAGTTTTTGAGACACTAATTAACAAACACATAGTCAAGCATCTAGAAATCAATAAATTAATGATCGGCAGTACGGATTTAGATAAGAACGTTCAACTGTAGATATTCTTTGCCTTCATACCCAAGTAAACAAAACAATAGTCCAACATGGTGAAACGCACACAGTAGCACTTGATATTTCAAAAGCATTTGACAAAGTATGGCACCAGGCCTTATTGTCTAAGATGTCACACTATGGCCTTGCATCTCTGGTTCCTCAAATTTCTTCTTACCTTCATAACAGAAAAATGCGGGTCATGGTAGATGGAATTTATTCTCAGTTTCATTCCATAAATGCTGGCGTACCTCAGGGATCTGTTTTGGTGCCAACCCTCTTTCTCATTCATATTAATGACCTCTTATCTGTCACGCACAACCCAATACAGTTTTATGCTGATGACTCAACCCTTCATAGTTCTTTCACATTTAGTACCTCCTTTACACAGTATGATATTATAAATTCCCAAATAAACACAGCCATTTCTCTGAACCAGGACCTTTCTAAAATTAATCATGAGGACCAAAAAATCTGGTCTCATTTAATGCCCAGAAAACTAAATACATTAATTTCTCCAACAGAAAGAATCCCTCACACTCTCACATAATTTTAAATGATTTAAATATTCCCATATGTACTACAATTGATATCCTAGGTGTTACTGTAAACCCCACTCTAAGCTGGACAGCTTATGTTAAATCCCTTGCTAAAAATGTTTATAAAAAACTGGGACTTATGTATAGAGTTCGTGAGTTCTTCACTGACGAGCAGATGGCCACAATATACAATAGTCATGTGCGTTCTCAGACTGAATACTGTTCACCACTGTGGAGTGGATGTGGAGTGGTTACATTGAGACAGTTGGACAAAATTCAAAATGAAGCCATTAGAGTATCCTGCCATAACACAGGACCTTCCTCCATTATCAGTACATAGAGATGTTGCTTCTTTAGCATTATTTTATCGATATTTTTAACAGTAAATGCTCTGACGAACTGGCTTCAATTGTGCCTCCCCTTCACATTTTATCCTGAGATACTCGGGCAGCTGCGAGCACCCATGAACTCACACTCTCTCCCCCGCAATGCAGAACCTCTGCTCATCAAAATTCATTTATCCCCACAACTACTACTCTCTGGAATTGACTTCCTGGGAGTTGCATCCCACATACATTTAATCCTCTCGAATTTAAATCCAGTTGTTAAAAGTATTTAATGAATGGAGGATGCCTTTAGGCACATGGACTTATTTTTTTTCCTTTGTTTTTCCTTCCTTCATTGATTAATTAAAAAAATCATATATATATACGTATATATCTATACATATATGTATATATTCACACACATGTAGCCATAGACATACTGCATGTACAGGATAGGTACACATACAATATATAAAGATGTGGGTATTTGTACAGGCGTGTATACATGTACATAAGCAACATGCACATATATGTGATATATTCATATACACATGGACAGGGAGACATGTACACCCTAAGTAGGTACACGTCAGGGAAAGGTCCGCATTACCCACTGTTCGGAGCTTTGGTGGTCGGCGTATAGTCACGAAGCAGCAGCCAGACCCACTTGTCTGGTAACTGTGAGTGGGAGGGAGGGTGGCCGGGGATGGGAGGGCTTGAAGAGTTGCTTATGTCACAATCAGTACATGTTTACTGTCAAAGGCATACTTCTATGCCTTCGTTTTGTAATGTTCGATAGGAATGTTTTAGAGACCGATCTAATATTTAGGGCTTCCCATGTCATTCTGTCCATTTGAAAACGAAAAACCTTTCAATCGCTCATATAGATTTTTATTATTATTATTATTATTATTATTATTATTATTATTATTAATAATAGATTATTATTATTATTATTATTATTGTTATTATTATTAACAGTTATTATTATTATTATTATTATTATTATTATTATCATCGTTATTATTATAATTATCATTATTATTATTATTATTATCGTTATTATTATTATTATTATTATTATTATTACACTACCTTAGACTCTAACTTCGAGATAATTACCAGAATATCACTGAAAATGTTTGCAGGCGGATGTTCATAGTGGGATGACAAAGGGTATATAAATAAACAAATTTATAAGAATTTACATGTAGATAGATAGGTAGATAATTCAGAGGTTTTGTTTGCAACACATAATATAAATATATATGTTGTATCGTTACGAATGTCTTCTGGGGGGAAACGTCTCATGCTAAAGTCGAGAGGGAATGAAAGCATTCAAACCTCTGTCCGAACCCAGCAAACTTCCATAACTTTCCTGACAAAACTAACTCTCCAGACACCTATGTAATCTTTTTCATAAAATGCTAGCATCATATTGTCATTTTTATCCTTACTAAAGAACCGGTAACTCAAACACACTGCCCAAGTTATACATTGCTGACCTACACGTGATTCCCAACCTATCACTAAACCCTCCTTTTGCCCCCAATCCCCCGCCTCCCCCTCCTTCACACTCACAGTTACCAGACATATGAGGTCTGGCTGCTGCTTCACATTCACCTGTCTCACACCAGTGCATCGGGAGGTGGGTAATGCGGAAGTTTCCCCGTTGTACATATACATAGTAACATACACAGGTAGATAGATAGACAGAAAAGGATATGCATTATAAAATTACCTCTTGATTCAAAATCCCAGCACCAGGACAACACATGCACATGCATCTGATCTGTGTGTGTGGACAACACACACACACACACACACACACACACACAAACACGAGGCACCGAGCGAAGCAGACGCACGTCGCCACCACTCTGTAACTGGCCAACCTGGCCAGTGGCAGTACCTAATTTAGTATCTTAATATGAGTCAAGCTCTGTACCAGGTTAGACTAAAATGGTGTTCTAATATAAAAAGAAGTTTTATATGACTGTTGTTCAAATTGTAAAGAAAATAAAGTAACGCAAGAATGCGCAAAATCAATTGATCAGTTGTTTTGTCTGTAGTCAGGTGGAATTCTAGTAACACCATGCATAATGACATATACAATGTTTTATTGTTGAATCAAGTAGCCTGAACACCCTGGATAAAGAATCAATCGAAGGCCACGTTGGCTCTCATGGGGAAAACGTACTATACGATAAAATCCAAGATGGCCGTCAGCGAGCTCTTCGTGTTCTATTTTGACTCATATCTCGAGTTATATTCCACCTACAGACTTGATCCTGGTGTCTAACTATAGGTTTTCAAGGTCAAAGAATCTGTTTACACCATTTTAAAATAGGTTAGATTAATAATTAAGCTAATAATTTATGTTCTGTCCGTATCACATTGCTTTTAATTCAATGAAAATTCTTTTTGTTAAGAATGAATAGCATTTTCAAGGAATTATACACATTTTTCTATTATCAAAATACATTGTAAAGCAAATGTTCAAGCCTAATTTTCAAAACAGTATTTTATTAGAATTCTAATTACATGCTATGCTGACAATGAGTTTCAATCATATGTAGTTATCGCTGTCACAGTATACTTGTTGCTACAGACGTCTCCTTGACACCCACAGAAAACTGAGCATGACAGTTGTGCTGTTGAACAACTGCACCTTGCAGTAGAACAGGAAGTACAACCACACTTGATGATCTTCAGTACTTCTAAAGGAGCAGGTGATACATCAGGAGGCAATGAAACTGGACTCAGCATACCTGCATCTGTATCTTCTGTCCATCCAAAATGGACTGGGTTGAGATTAGGTGGATCTGGTTGGTCATAACTTCTACAGATGGCTAGTGACAGATGTGCCCTGAGCACATGTTCTTTAAATGCCTCATTGGTTGGTTGGAGTGTTTTCAGTTCTGGTGCATTATTCAGCTTATGATTGCCCATTTTGTGTTGCCAAACTGCAAATCTCAATGATGTCATATCAGAATACTCAGGGAAACCATAACATGCATCGATGATTTTGGTTGCTTGATTCATAATCTCATCAAACGGATGTTGTAAATTACCTAATTTACTCAAAGAAACACCAGTTTTCAAGACTTCCAGCATGATACCTTTACCAATGCTATACAGAGTTGAGGCAGTATCACATCCAGTAAGTGCATGCCCTGCCATCAAATGTGTCAAGATGTCAGCATGTTTCTTCGCAGTGGCTTTTATATTAACAGAACACCTGGCACTTGATGTACTGGACATGATCATCTGACAGGTAAGTGCTCTTGTGTGATAGATGTGCAGTAGCAATACAAAAATGTCTGTGTCGTCTGCCACAACATTGATGTTCTCTAAGCCAGCCTCTGTCAGAAAAAACGCTTGCTGGGTAATAATGATGTCTGCCTCTTCATGAGTAATACGCATGTCTTCGCGTTCCTTCATATGCCCATTAAAGAACTCCAATGGGATGGGATCAGGACCAGTGACAACAGAGATAGCAGTGTTGGGCTAGATTGTTGGAGGGAATCAACTAAGTTAATTCTCTTGTCAAACGTTGATGTGTCTCTTTTCAATTGATGACTCTCTTGTTTGATAGAGTCTGCTACTTGTGAGGTGATCAGTTCAATGTCATTTTCTTCAGAGTTGGTCATTACCGTTTTTAATTGTGCTGCAGCTTGACTTCTGAACAAAAGGATGTTAGCAATACCTTTTCCACTAAGGATCAACAAGTCTTGGCCAATATCTTCACCCAGTTTACGCATTAAAGATCGTCGGTCCAGCTGTTGGCCTCCGAAAGAAATGTACAAATCTTCCAGCTCAATTGAATTCCACATTTTAGAACTGTCTTCTTTCATGGTCTTAACAACCTGACTGAAAGCATTTTCTGTCGGCGCTGAATCATCAGTCATCTTCCTGATGTTGGTTTTAAAAGATGCCAAACAATCCTTGTGATATTGCGCATCTGCAGCATGCAGATCACTAACAGCCTGCAGCACACGACCTCGAACTACTTCTGCCCAGTCATCTCGGCGATAGTCACATGTTTCCAGAATGGTCTCCTTGAATGACTTACAGTCACCACGATCAGCAGTACGACACTGAATAACTCTTCTCCATCTATCAGGATGACTTGGATCTTTTGGTAAACATATGGTACCACAAAATAAACAATGTTTCTTAAAGTCGAATGAGATGCTTTCTGAACGACGACTTCGTTTTTGTGTTGGTTCTGCAGCTGTGTCAACTTGCATATCAACTGAACGTTTGATATGATGCTTTGATGCATAAGTTGCAATACAGAGTTTATGACATTGGTATGTAGCATCAAGGTTAGATGCTAAAGCTTCATGAAGGCCATCATTTCTTTGTACACTAGCTTTCCTTAGACGTTCTCTACCAACATTACAAAATGCATTGCTATCACCACCACCATCACAGTTTGTGTAATCTTTTAGATAGCAAGAGTTCTCCATGGTGATTCTCTTCTAGATCTGCAGAGGAAATAAAGCACATAGTCAATAACCATCACCAATTCTATACAAGGAGACAAAGAATTATAATTTGCAGATGCAATATCTGAACAAAATGGCAGTGGAACTGCATTTAACTGTGGAAGAAAAAAACAATTGATTAGTGTGCTGGAATAAAATTTTGTCTGAAAAGTAAATATCTATAAAATGGCCAGTCTTACTGTATCAATTAGACTTTCAATGTATTCCTTGACCTCGAAAACCTATAGTTAGACACCAAGATCAAGCCTGTACGTGGAATATAACTCATTTTATGATTCAAAATATACGTTAACGATGTTTCTTGGCGGCCATCTTTGATTTTTGCATATAACTCATTTTCCCCATTAGAGCCAGAGTGGCCTTTGATTGAATCTTAATCTGAGGTTACTCAATGCCTAAAATCTACTATAAAACATTGTATATGTGTCCATGCATGGTTACACCATATATGGCATGTTTTCCACTGGACTACTGCAACTCTGCCCAGGGAATGTACTGTAAGTAGAATCTGTGCTCTTAGTACCTCATGATGGCCACCTACTTTAGTAAAGTAATTTTGGAAAAGAAAAGGGATAAAGGTAGAACGCAGGATGATGATTTCTACCAAGAACTGGTTGAAATGGAGACTTACAATAAACTGGTGGAACGAGTACACAGGCTAGAGATGGCTTTTCAGAATGAGATGGATGAAATTAAGAAACAGTTGCACTTGCAGAAGAAAGAAATAGAAAAATTAGGAATAGAAGTCAACGAGAAGACAGAACAATAGATGAGCTGACAGTAGAAGTGGGTCCACTTGGAAGGAAAATTAGTGAAATGATAAATACAGTAGTCAACCACGAGAGTATTATGGAAGAGTTCAAAAATGATACAGAGACAATTAGGCAAGTATGCAATCTGATAGATCAGAGCAGTGATGTTGAGAAGTTAACACAGGTGAATGACGTGGTGCAAAGGTACAAAAATGATGTGGAAACCACTTATGCTGAAATGGTGAAAGTAAAGAAATACCTAGAAACAAGGGTGGAAGAAAAAACATTAAAAAGGAAGTGGAAAGAATAATCCAAAACAATCCTAAATTGGTCAGAGATGCAGCAGATGTCAACAAATCTATAGTATTCACTGGTATGGAAGAGGAAGAAATAAGAAACAAGATCTCGAGAGACAAAAGCGAGATGACAAATATAATGAGCATATTGAAGGAAGTATCAGAGGAAATCTGTAATGAAGACATAGAGGAACACAGAAGGTTAGGGAAATACGAGAGAAATAAGTCAAGGCCCCTAAAGGTAACCTTCCAGAGTGTAAACACTGTGGAGGAGATACTAAAAAATGCAAAGAAACTTATGGAAAAAGAGGAATTAAAAAATGTATGGATAAAAAGATGCCATACACAAGAGGAACTAGAATTACCGAAAGAGAAAAGGGAGGAGCCAACAACCAAAAAATGAGGGAAAATCAGAGGAGGAGAAGAATACATTTTTTTTTTTTTTTACAAAGTAATTGGATTGCAGGTACGAAAGTGGTACATAAACAGGAGGGAATAAAAAGGAGGAAGGTAGTAGAACCAAGTCATGACATGTATATAAATAAGATGATTAAGTTGATGTACTCAAATGTGGATGGAATGGTATCTAAATTATTAGAGATGAATGATTATATCAGAGAAAATGAACCACATATAATATGCCTATCTGAAACAAATTAACACCAAGGATATCAAATGACATCCTAAACTTAGAGGAATACAGTATATGGAGAAGAGATAGGAACTTAAAAAAAGGAGGAGGAATTATAATACTAACAAAGGAAAATCTAAAAGTTAAAGAAATAGAAATAGATATACCCTCACAAGTAGAACTGATTGCAGTAGAGATAAATACATCTGAAAGGAAAGAAATTGTAGCCAATTTGTACAGGACACACAGATCAAACACATGGGAAAGAGGCGTATATGAGGATCTGGCAGGGAGTACAATTCCGATTTTAATAGCATTACTACATAGAATGGAAGAGAAATCAGAAAGAACTATACTAACTGGAGATTTAAATCCAAATATAAATTGGAATACTCTAGACATAATAACCCTAGAAAGCTGTTGGGACCAAACGCTCCTGGATCTCATGCAGCAATTTTTCCTAACGCAACATGTAAGGGAAGGCACCAAAAAAAGAGGACTCGATGTACCCTCAGTGCTAGATCTTATATTTACTAAGCAAGAAAACGATATTGACAATTTAATGTATCACTCTCCATTTGGCAAAAGCGACCATGCAGTACTAAATTGCAACTTCAGGATTGCATATGACTTAGTTAACAACAATGAAAGTTGCAAAAAGAGCCTAAACTATAAAAAGGGAAACTATCATGACCTAAAGACGTACTTCTTAGAAACTGATTGGGAAAAGGAGCTTAGAGGACAATACTTAAATGCTATAATAAAAAATTCTGTGAACTTTATGAAATAGGAGTCCAGAAGTACATCCCACACCACAAAAAGGCAGAAAAGAAAATAAAGAAACAATTTAATACAGAATGTAAATAATCAAAAGAAAAAAGAGATTTGTTGTGGAATACAGTAGACACAGAAGACATAATAGTGAAAGGGCATACAACAACAATAAACAGGCAAGAAATGATTATACAAGAATAAGGAGGGAAGCCCCAAAACAGTTTGAGGAGGATATCATAATTAAAAGTAGTGATCAACCGAAGCTATTTCACAGCTACATCAGAAGCAAAACCAAAGTATAAGATAAAATACAATCCATTATGGCTGAAGGGATCACCTGTACACATGAGAAGGATAATTGTGAAGCATTAAATAAGAATTTCCAATCAGTTTTTACAGAAGAAAATAGTTTTGAGAGGGATTATGTGGAACATGGTTGCCCACACATAGTACCAGATATACAAATATCAGAAAAGATATACAGGAGGAGTTAAGTAAATTAGACAAAGGAAAAGCAAATGGTCCTGATGAAATTTCACGTTGGGTGCTACATGAATGTGCAAAGGAGTTAAGTAAACCATTATCTTTAATTTTCAAGAAATCCACAAGACATGTGGAAGAAACCAAGCATTGTTCCCATAGTCAAGAAAGGGAATAGACAAAATCTACTCAACTACCGACCAGTATCACTAACCAGTGTTATAAGCAAGGTATTAAAGAAGCTGATAAGAAAAGTTTGGGTAAATCATCTAGAAGAACATATTATGATAACAGAAAGACAGTTTGGTTTCAGAAAAGGAAAATCCTGTGTTACTAATCTGCTGAGCTACTATGACAGAGTAACAGACACATTACAGAAAAAAGACAGATGAGTGGACAGTGTCTATTTAGATTTCAAGAAAGCATTTGACAGAGTACCGCACCAAAGACTTTTATGGAAACTGTACCATCAAAGAAGTATCGGGGCAAACTGTATTGTTGGATGCAAGATTTTCTCAGAAAAAGAGAAATGAGAACAGTACTAAGGGGAAATTACTCATCATGGAGAGAAGTGACTAGTGGAGTTCCACAGGGCTCAGTGCTGGCACCAATTATGTTTTTAGTGTATATAAATGATATAGACAGTAACATTGGAAATGAAAGCTATCTAAATATGTTTGCTGATGATGCAAAAATACAAAGGACAATTACTATTGCAGACATATGTTAAGAGCTACAAGAAGAATTAAATAAACTTCATGATTGGAGCAATACATGGCAAATGGAATTCAATGTGGACAAGTGTCATGTAATCAAGTTTGGTAAAAGTGGAAAATGACCTGATAGGGATTATAAGGTAAACCCTACACACATCAGAAAAGGAGAAGGACCTAGGTGTGATTATCAATAACAGACTATCTCTGGCTGACCACATCAGTGAGAAAGTACAGAACATGTATACACTGCTTGCAAAAATGAGAATAACATTCACATACATAAATGAAGACATGCTAACAAAGATAATAACATCTTTCATCAGACCAACCCTGGAACATGCATCAGTAGTCTGGGGTCCTCATCTCAAGAAACACATAGACAAGACTGAAAAAGTACAAAGGGCCACTACAAGATGGGTACCAAGCTTAAGGGATCTAAGCTATGAAGAAAGACTAGAAAAACTGAATCTGCCTACACTACAGGAGGGAAGCAAAAGTGGAGACATGATTATGCTTTATAAATGCATATCAGGGCAGGAGAAAATAGACATGAATGATTACATAATCTATGGGGATGCATCAGCAAGAGGACACTGCAAATAACTGCAAAAAAGAGAGGCAATAAAGATGTAAGGTAATTTAGTTCCCAAATATTGCAATTGATCAGTGGAATGCACTACCTAATGAAACAGTTTGTGCCAAAACATTTCATAAATTTAAGGATATGTACGATAAAAATGGTTTAAGACACGGGACAGTACGAGCTTGATTCATTCCTGTAAAGGTACAATTAGGTAAGAACAATTGGGTAAGAACACACACACACACACACACACACACACATGCAGACACCTTGTCGAAGTTTCCCGTCAAGTCTCTCACCGAACTACAGAAAACGTGGAGCAACACAACAGAGAACACCCTAATGCAGCAATGGGAAACTAAGCCTAAACCAAGGTGAATGTCTCTCAACATCTTCAACAAGCTCGAGCAAATAGGGGACCACCTCTATACCCCTTCCGGCCACATTGTCATCAACCCAGCAGAGGTCGAGGGCGTCATGACCCACCTGCACCATGGGAATGGTATTCACCTCAGTCAACAGAAGTTACTTCAAACATTCTGGGATATCTACTGGGCACCACACCCACCAGCCGTCACCAGACAAGTGATAGAAGCCTGCCCAGCCTGTCCCCTAGAGAAAGACATTCCTGCATCATCACATGACCCACATCCCTCCTACATATCGTCACCAAGCAGCTCTCCTGTCTCGTGAAGCCCCAGCCCATCACCGTCATCCAACCATCACCACCCGGATCAACAGCGCTGCGCTCACCGTTACCACCCCCTGTGTCCCCCCCCCTCAGTCAACACCTCCCACTCAGCTTCATCCCCTTCCAAACCCACCATCACTCCACCCCACCCTTTGCTCCCACCCAGACGTTCCCACTCATCTCTCACCCACAATATCACCTCACCTGCATCCCCACCATCCTCACAACCCTCCCTGTTCTTCCACATCACTCTGCAACACTAAGTCAGCCACCAGCTCCACATTCTCCTTCTCGCACTTGATCAACAGATAGAGTCACATTCGAGTCTTCACCAGATCTGGGCAACAATAGTGATCAACAAACAGATACAGCCCCACAACACCACCCCACAACACAACCCCACACATTGCATCCGCACCAACCCCACCACCACTCCCCCAATCCACACAACACCATAACCCCCTGAAATCCAGTCCCTCACAAATGCACATTCATACCCAACCTATTACACCAATACCTCATCCCCTCACAACAGTACTTTTGCATCCACATCCACATCCACATACGACAAGCCAACCCCCAGGTCAAAGGTCACCATACATCTCCCTGCCACAACTACAGCTGTTACCATAGCCACCATCTCCTCTCTACAACAGTTGCTGAACCAAGCCAGCATGCTCGTCCAATATACCTTCTGGATCTAATAGGACGGGCAACAAAGAAGGATTCAGAAGCTCCAGCACTTGCCCCGGTTGCTAACCAGCTATTCCCACCCCTGGTCCTTGATTCTTGTCGAAGATCCCACCAGAGAACTCGTCAAGCGATCCCTCCACTGGTACTGCCTCCTCCACAAGCTCAAACCAAGCCCCATCACCAGCCAAGAACAAATATTAGACCTCCTGCCATGAGGACGTGGCTCACAGGATGGCGGGGGTGGTAAAATACCCGGGACTCCAACCCAACAGACAGAAAGATCTGCTGCTGTCCCGGCTTCAAAGGCAACCGTAGCAAATACGTGTGCCCTGAGAAACCACCAACAAATCACGGGAATATGAGTGCCCGCCCGAGAAGGACAGATGGAGCTGGCACACCCCATGACTGGAAGTCCCTCTAGCCTGGAAACGCCACACCTCCCTCATCGCAAACCGAGTCACCAGCACCAGCAGTGGCGAGGGCTCATTAACTCAGTGCTTGCTAGAGGCAGTACATCTGGGCTTGCTAGATGTGGCTTCACAATGCAGAAGTTCCAATGTTCCAGTGTGCTGGCTAGATGCGGCACCCCCGAGCTTGCCAGAGGCAACTGGGCAACTCAAACGAAGTTCCAGACCACACACTCCCCATAGCCTGGCAGGCTTCCCCACAATGATGCTGAAGTTGGAGCAAGCCCCCCATACACACAAATATCCCTTCCCACAGGTAGAGAATGCCCTCCTACACCTGGAAAAGGAATCCCAGGCTTGGTAACATAAATTTGTTGTCCCGATTGTATCTGGTCCCTTCTAACTTCACCAATAGACCCATTCTGGGCACAAACCACACAACCCTATCGCCAGACTAAGGGGGAGAAAGAGCCAGACATCAAGCCTCCACTTTTCCGGAGCCAGGGTCATAGCCTATCTCCCCCTTAGCCTTATCACCACTAATTCACCACACTACAGCACCTGTACAGATGTAGAGTTGAAACCAAAGCCCCTTTCCTTTTCCAGAGAATACCCTGGCGGTGAGTGTAAGTGTCATGTCCAGGATATCTCCTTCCAGATTTCCCCTCCCCAATTTCTCTTCGTCCCAGTTGACCATTTCCTACAGATAGAGCTCATGTTTTCGGATGTAAAGCTGTGTCTAAAGGCTAGTGAAACATATCTTTTGCCTAGCCATCTGGAGTTTCAGTGTTTACCCTATACTCTTAAAGTTTATCGAGACCTGCTTTGGTGTTCCTTCCTGTTTAGAACCCCAACGGACTATGAAAATCCTAGTATAATAATAATAATAATAATAATAATAATAATAACAATGATAATGATAATAATTTTGGTGCCTGGTGCTTTAGTGGGTAATTATGGCGCTCCAATCGGATTGAGCCAGTGAAGGTTTATATCCAAGGGGTGGCTGAGGTTTATTGCTCACGTAATGCCACTCAGGGATGAGTGAGGCTGATCACTCTCATCTTAAATGTCAGGACCAACTTGCCTAGCCCCAGGCTCCTACTCTCCTCATCAGGCAACGTAGGATTGGATGATGGATGGATGGATAATAATAATAATAATAATAATAAGAAGAAGAAGAAGAAGAAGAAGAAAATAATACTGTAATAATAATAATAATAATAATAATAATGATAATAAAATAATAATAATAATAATAATAATAATAAAATAATAATAATAATAATAATAATAATAATAATAATAATAATAATCAACAACATTTGCTAATGTTAAGCAACATACAGAAAGTGTGTTTTAAAGGTGTACCGTCGTGAGATATAGCTTTTGCTCACTTTTCTCCTTACCCGTAGCGGAAATGAAGTCATAACCAGGATTTCTAACTGGAAACCTGATTTCTGTGTTAGGGTGGTATAATCTGGTCAATTAACGGACTAAAATTGTGATCTCTTCATCATTAATGCTGAGCTACGACAAAAGATAAACAAGAGAAGACGGTAGTAGTCTTGAACAAGTGTAATGGAATGGAGGTAGAGCCATAGCACGGTCATTTTCCTCCAATGAGTTAAGTGAAATATGCTGCAAAAAGAAAAAAAAAAAAACTGGATCAAGTTAAAATGAATTAACTAGAGTACGAAACTTTGACAGACTGAAAAATGAAGCATTAGCGATGACAAAGTCGCTACTGAGGTGTGGAAAAGCCTCAATACAACAACAATATATCATCGTTCGATGTAAATCCATGGCTATCCCGATCACCCAGGGATAGGGATCAATGCTGAGCAGAAACTATGGCTCAGAGCTGTATTACCTTAATGTCAATTAAGTACGATTTTTTTTTAATGCTAGGAAGAAGGAACCAAAGACCATGAGCCTGCAATAACTGTTCCTTCCAAGAGAAAAACAAAATACAAGAGAGAGCCAAATTCAAGATCCGATCATTTTGAGATGCCTGGACATACTGCGTTTGAAAGACTGGTGATCATAGCTAGCAAGAAATACAGACAGAGGGAGACAGTTCCAGAGTTGACCTGTTGCATAAATGAAGGACTGGGAGTAACGGTTAACTCTTGCATTAAAGAGTTGGACAGAAAAGAGATCAGAGTTTGCTGCCAGACGGATGCAACGTGCCCGTCGTAGAGGTGGAGGAATGCAAGCAGACTGTTCAGAGCAGCATGACCATTGAAGTGGCGATAGAGAACAGATGAAGATGCAACAGTGCAGCGAAGAGACAGAGGTTGAAGGGACCCAGTAAGAGGAGAAAAGTTATTGAGATGAAAAGCCTTTGACTCTACCCAATTGAGAAGAGCTGTATGTGGGGAGACTCCCCACACATGAGAGTTGTACTCTACACAGGGGCTGATAAAACACATGCATAAAGGCAGCAACTGTTTAGGGGTAAAAAAGGAACGGAGTCAGCTTAGCACACCTAATCTCTTGAAAGCAGAGTTTACAAGAGATGTAATGTGATCTTTCCAAGATAAGTCCCGAGTGAATAAAACCCCAAGCATGTTCAAGGATGATGCAGGTTTAAGCTGAATATTATTAAACATTAGTGGATACACCTGTGGAAAATTTTGTTGGGTTGATACAGTAGGTGTAAGAACTGAGTCTTCGATGCATTAAAAACAAGATTATTTTTACCCCAGTAAGAGATATGAGCCAAGTCAAACATTAGGTGTGCCATACCCACATCCCTTGCTTGTTGAAGTAACTGCTGAGATGGCCGTTGCGGAGCCAAATGGAAAGGTGAAGGGTGGAGTCATCAGCGTACGAGTGGATAGGGTTAGATGTACAGCTTAGAAGGTCATTGATGAATAAAAGGAAGAGAGTTGTGATAGGACAGAGCCATGAGAAACATTACTGTTGATAGATCTAGGAGAAGAACGATGGCCGTCTACAACAGCTGCTATAGACCAGAAAGGAAGCTATAGATGAAGGCACAGATAGAAGGATAGAGACCCTATGGGGGCAGTTTGGAGATTAAAGATTTATGCCAGACTCGATCGAAAGGCTTTGAGATGTCAAGTGCAATAATGGCAAAGCTTTCGCCAATGTCCCGCAGGAAGGATGACCAGGAGTCTGAAAGGTAGATGAGAAGATCGCCAGTGGAGCGTCCTTGACGGAACCCATACTGACGATCAAAAAGAAGGTTGTGATAGGAAAGATGCTTTAAAATTTTTCTATTAAGAATTGACTCAAAAACTTTTGAGATACAGGATGTTAAAGCAATTGGACGATAGTTAGAGGGTTGGGAATAGTCACCCTTCTTTGGGACTGGCTGAATGAGAGCAAACATCTAGCAAGAAAGAAAGGTAAAAGTTGACAGACAAAGGCGAAAGAGTTTACCTAGGCAGGGTGTAAGCACAGAAGCACTGTTCTTGAGGACAACAGGAGGGACTCCATCAGGCCCATATGCCTTCTTTGTATTGAGGCCTGTGATGGCAGAAAATATATCAGCTGAAGATATTTTAGTGTCAGCCATTAGGAAATCAGAGAGGGGGAAGTGATGGAGGAACAGCACCAGAATCGTCTACAGTGGAATTGAAGGAGAAAGTCTGAGTGAAGTGATCTGCTTTATCAGTAGAAGAAATAGCGACAGATCCATCAGAGTAGAAAAGAGGAGGGAAGGATGATGAGGGAAAGCTGTTAGAAAGGTTCTTGGCAAGGTGCCAGAAGGAGCGGGAAGAAATCGAGTTGAAGAGTTGAGAGCATTGATCACGGATGAAATTATTTTTTAGCAGAGTGAAGAACAGACTTAGCACGATTCCGGGCAGAAACGTAAAAAAGATGTGATTCAGGGGTGGGTTGGCTCCTGTACATTTTATAGACCCTCTCCTTGTTGTGGATAGCATTAGAACAAGAATGATAAAACCAAGACATTAGTCAAAGGATATGAGAAAGGAATGTATGCTTCCATGTCCGAGAGAACAACCTCTGTAATGCGCAAGGCACACTCAGATGGCTCCCGGCCATGGAAGCAATAATCATTCCAGGGAAAATCAAAGAAGTACTGCCTGAGGGCCTCCCAATCCACAGCTCCAAAGTGCCACAGACGATGTTTCTTTGGAGGGTCCACAGGCCATACTGGAGCAATAGGACAGGTTAAGGTAATAAGGTTGTGATCGGAGGAGCCCAACAGAGGGAAAAGGTTAACAGTGTAAGTAGAAGGATTAGCTGTAAGAAAGAGGTCAAGTATGTTGGAGATCTCTCCGAGGTGGTCAGGAATACGGGTACGGTGCTGTACAAGCTGCTCTAGGTCATTAAGGATAGAAAAGATGTAGGCTTGTTCACCAGGTGGATTAGTGAAAGGAGAAGAGAGTCAAAGGCGGTGGTGAACACTGAAATCTCCTAGAAAGGAGGTTTCAGAGAAAGGAGGAATAGAGAGAATGTGTTCCATCGTAGAAGAAAGTAAGCATATATAATAGAGTAAGCATATATAAGCTGTCGAAAAGGAAAGAACGAGAAATTGTTTTGCAGAAATGATCCAGGCCTCTGAGAATATTCATGCATCGGTATATGAATTAACTGTCAGTTAATTGGGAGAGAGAGAGAGAGAGAGAGAGAGAGAGAGAGAGAGAGAGAGAGAGAGAGAGAGAGAGAGAGAGATTCCTTTATTTAGCTTTGATAGACTCCCCAAACCGGATGGGTTAGATTCACCCAAAATAAACACCTTTAGTATGTGAGGCCTTACCTAAGTTAACTCATATCATTTGACAGTAGCAAGGATAAACTAAGAATGGCTTCACCCTAATTAGATGGGTTAACCATTTTTTTTTATGTCTTACTGACCTTTGTTTCTGTGCATCTTTATATTCGAGTCTTATTATTATATCTGTGTATATTCCTCTTTCTCTTCTAATGTATCTTCCTCCGTCTGCTAAAATTCGTTTCTGGTGTCCTCTTCATTCTCTTCGTCCTTTACTTACTTTTATCTCTGTGTCTTCTCTGTTTCCTAGTTTCTGTTTCATTTCTCAGTCTTTCTCTTAGTCCCTTATTACCCGTACTGGCCCCGGAGGGGCTCGGGGACGGGTATTGTTTTCACTTAGTTTTGTGTTTTTGTTTGTCTGTCTGTCTCTTTGTTGAAAACGTTACGCGAAAACTACGGGTTCGATTTTGAATAAAATTACAGGGATGATGGGCTACGACCTCCTGATCACCTGATTATATTTTGGGCCAAATTGGGCCAAGGCCTAGGCTGTAGGCCCAATAAATGGAAAATAACGGGGACGCAAGGAGTGGCTCAAAAACGCCATTTTCCATTAGTACACGACCCCCCCCACACACACAACGCATTCATCGTCAGGTGTCGTCATGTTGATGCACAGAATTTCCCAGGCATTCTACTGCGCAGCTTGGGGTACAAGGTGGCGGGCACGCCATTACAGGCGCAGCTTGTGCATAGTGCAGATCTGCTCTCTGCAGCTAACCTGTCATGTAAAATGTTTGGCTTTTTTTTTTGCTGCTCCATCCTGGCCTGTACTTCGCTGCACCATGCCTCCAGTCGCAAGAGTTAAGAAACTTCTGACGCATGCAACCAAGTTAGAGATTATCAAGATGAAGGAGGAGGGACAAGGAAACACCACTATCGAGAAAGCCCCAGGACTGGCTGATTCAACAGTGAGGACCGTGTGGAAGAACTGCAATGCCATCAGGGCTCTAGTGAAGACATATGGTGCATCTGAACTAGACGGCCGTTCCCGGGTGGGAAATTGTGCGATGATACTAATGGAACAGTATCTTGCCACCTTCATAATGAGGAAGGAGAAGGAAGGTGTTCCATTGAATGGCAGATTTATTCGGAACCAAGCCCAGCTCTTTTACAAGGCAGCATCTCGCAAATTAAATGTGGAGAAACCTTTCTAGGCAACGGTAGGATGGCTGCACCGTTTTTTGAAAAACAAAGAACTCCGTCACATCAAAGTGTCTGGTGAACATGCCTTTGCCGACGAGCTGGCCACGAGAGAGTATCCTGCGATACTTAGACACTTCTTGAAGAAGGACAGTACACCAAGGACCAGATCTACAACATTGACGAAACGTCGTTACACTACAAGGCCGTGCCCAAATCGACTTACATCGTTAAAAAACAGAAACAAGCCCCCAGTTGCAAGCTCCAGAAGTGTACGATGACGATAATGTTCGCTGTAAACCTGTCTGGGAGCCACAAGATGAGGCCAGTTGTTGTAGACATAGCTTCACACCCAAGGTGCTACAAAAACCTCATGAACATGGACGCCAGTTGCGTGTACCCGTATAAGTCTGCAAATGGTTGGATGACGAGGAACATTATGGCAGCCTGGTTAAGGAGGCATTGTATCCCCAATGCTAGGGCCAAGTGTCGGGAACTTGGCATTCCATTTAACCCCTAAATACCGAAGCACGTCAATGTACTTTAGCCCTCTCAGCCGAATCACATCAATATAGCGTGGCTTGTAAAAAACTGCCTGCGCATTGCTCTGCCCCGATTGTGACATATATCCCTTTAAGCCAATGAGAACTAACCCCTCCAGCCTCGAGTGGGTGATCCGGCCACTTTGGGGGCAGGGGGGGTCACCCCCCCTCTCGGCCCACCCACACCACCACCCAGCACCCTCCCCCCACCATCACCCCTCCACCACGATACATCTGTTACTCTCTATACGTGAATTATCTCCCCACACCTGCAAACACACCTGCTTGCATGGTTGATATGCTAAATCACATATATTTTGTTTGTTTCAACTAGCCAAATTGGTTGTTACCGTAAATGATCTCCCAAGGTTCAACGTACTCTTGTGGACATTCTCCCAGATCGAATTTTATCTCTCCACACGTACAAACACATCTGTTTTCATAGTAGTTGGTCAAGAATAAACTCAAGTGATCTACTTTGATGAGAAAAGATGGCTTTTGTCACGGGGTTTTTATAAATATCACTGGGTTTTTAAAATATCTGCTCAATATTATTTAATTGATAATAATATTAAATAATATTGAAGAGCAGAGACAATGATTGTCTTGCTACATCAAGCAACGATTACTTTACGCTGGCTTGTGCACGATTCTCTAAGAACGAGAATTTATAAACTTTCTCAACAGTACACAGCAGAGACTAATTACTCAATTGCTGTTCATTAGTACTGTAGCCTCTGGAGAAAGTTACTTCACCCCTGACAATAAATAACTAATACTAACATCAGGTTCTTGCTGATGCTTAACTCCTAGGAGGCACAACGGATTTTAAGTTTAATACAAAACTGGTCTAAGTACCAGTTATGAATAGCAAAACGTTTATGCAAGCTAGGAGCTATATGGGAAATAAGCTTAATTATGGAGAAATGAAACAAGAGTTTACTTTACATTAAGCTCAAGCAAAAGAACTGTTAAATTTATTGATTACAAAATAAATATAACGTTACAATTCAAAATCAAATTAATGAGATCGCACTCACTCACTCACACAAGAGCTAAATCCTTACGCCTAGGAAAAACACCTTAATTAAACTCTTAAGACTAGGGAAATACAAAAAGGAAATACTGGTCGATGAATGCTGCGTATCACCCAAAGCTGAACTAAGGATGGGAGTCTGGAGACTATACTAGTGGAGCTTGGGTGCTAGCTGACCTCTCACACTTCTGGAGCACAGGACCTCTCTCCGTCACAACAAACACTTGACTGCGTAAGTCGTGGGAAAAAAGGGGGAGCAGTAGGCTGCATTTTTCTAACGGTCGAGTGAGCGAGACGCACCCAAAACAAATCGCTCAGCGGAAGCGCCAATGTCTCACGCAAAGACGATAACGTATGACACTGAAAAATTGATTTGACAAAGCTTCCGTCTGAATGAGCGGTTAACTGAACAATAAACAGTGAGTTTTCCACTAATAGTTCGTGGCTTCTCACAAAAGGGAAATGTCGCAAATTTGATTCGTGACATTACGCCCCTACAAAATTAAATTTTTTCCTTATGGGAAAAAATTTGTGGAATATATATATATATGTACACATCCTAACTCAGTCACACAAGATTCACACTGTGGTGTGTGTGCTATCCTGCTACAGGAGAAAGTCGCAGTCGCCAGTGAGCGAAAAAACCTCGTATTTACGTTAATAGAAGCAAGCTTGAGGGAAAAACTCCGTGACGACAGTGAAAATCCTGTACTCAGGACAAACTGAGCGAAAATTCGCTACATTTACACTGACAACTAATTGTTGTGTAGCGTGGTGTATGTAATACACGGTGTAGGTGTGACAGTTGTAGTGTAACTGTACCTACGTGTAAAATGACACAATAAATAATAATGTGACGACGACGAAGGCAGAGAAGAGGCGGCAGCGTGCGGCAGACGATCAGCTGGCCCGCACAGCAAAACTGCTACACCCATTGCTGTACCTGCAAAACCAATTAAGGTGGAGCATCAAAAGTGTCAGTGAGACAAAATTCTAATTAAGTTACAATTACTCTCTCTGCCTAGCAATCAGTACATGCTACGAAAAATACGCTCTGGCCGAAAAAAACAAGTGACAGCCTAAGCTTCGTACATTCGAGGTCGCCATTAATTATAGCACACGATTAGTGACAGCAAGTTGAGAATCCTTGTGCAAACTCGGGTCTTGCATAGCCTCGAACTGCACATGGGTCCTCAACCTGTGCCTTAACCTACAGTACTTATATTAGTATTGAAGAGCTGAGAATCCTTGTGCAAACTCGGGTCTTCCATAGCCTCAAGTCGCCTCTGCGGAGTTCTCACTTCCCCCTTAACCTACAGTACTTATATTAGTATCGGGGAGCTGAGAATCCTTGTGCAAACTTGGGTCTTCCATAGCCTCGAGTCGCCTCTGTGGAGTTCTCTTTCGAACTTCTCCCTTAACCTACGGTACATAATTTGTATGTACAGGCCCTGGACATAATGTGTCCTGTGGGGCCAATGAGCGAGACGTCAGGTCTGCACCCACTTCACCACTACCCTGTCTCTCAACTGACTCAGAGATTACAGGTGTGGTTATGAACGGCACAGGAAGGACATGTCCCTGATTAGTGGTGTTACTTTGACACACACTGCAGGAACGGACAAAACTATCTATGTCTCGTCCCATCCCTGGCCAGAAAAAGTCAGCTCGGATACAGCCCTGGGTCTTCCTTTTGCCCATGTGACCTCCTGAGGCTGAACAATGACCCCATTGTAACACTGCTAGGTGGTACTTGGCGGGAACGACAAACTGCAGTCAAACCTCGCCCTCGGGTGTTCGTGACTCACGGTAGAGCCGTCCTTGTTTGCGAAGGAACTTGGCTCGACCTCCCCGTGAATACTTAATCACTCGACCCTTTTGTTTGTTCCACACGGCAGCAAGTGTCGGGTCAGAATGTTGTTCTTGTACAACAAGTTGACTATACATCAGATCTTGCGGCGATTCAATGATCACTGGGGTGACACAGTCTGGAGCCTCAGCCATGGCTCGTGTTACCGCAGCAGCCGAAGTCTGAGTAGCATCATCATCGGAGCAACTATCCTTGACACCGGAAATATTGCCGATGATGAGTTCAAATAAAGGTTCTGGCATGACAACTGCAAGTGTCGTACCAGTATAAAATGGAGATGCCACCTGGATACATGCCTCGGGGAACAATCTCACTGATCCATCAATAAGGTTTGCATGGATCTGTCGACCTGTATACTGCTCAGGCCGAACTAGACTCTCTCAGGACCTTCACAGGAATGTCTCCCACAAACCCTGGCTGAACAAGGAAGGTACTGTCACCTGTGGGAGGGCCTGTGGAGGAAGCAGCTAGCCACTCATGAGGCTGCTGAATTGATGCGGCGAACATTGTGCCTTGTGAATTATATTGGGAAGATGGAACATTGGGCATCTGTGGAGGGGGGTTCACTGTCACTGTGGGACTAGTGAACTGTGGGGGAGTACCCATACTGGTAGGGACGTGACCACTGTGCTGCTGAGCTGGTGGTGAAAAAGTTTGTCCCGACGGTCGGTTGCGTGGCTGATACTGCTTCGCAAACGAATGCTAATAACACAAATAAAGAATACAGACACAAGCTAGTGGTGACCAGTCTTATCTAGTTAACTGGCAAAGATTAGAGCAAAAATGCAAATGACTGGGAAGACTCAATAATAAACACAATGTGTACGGTGACTTCCCAGGAGCAAATAAAATCGTCTGGCGTTACCAAGAATAAACTACTAAATAGAGTTAAGTACTCTATGGATTAATAAAGCAAAAATTCACTTGCTAAATTAACGGTAAACACCAGTAAGCTTGTGCCTATAAACTTTAATGATAAATACCTAAATATGAACGAGTGAGTACTATCTCGTGAATAGCTTTTGAGCTAGGAGTTAATATCCTGGAATGAGGTCGCCAATTGTCACGAGGTTTTTATAAATATCACTGGGTTTTTAAAATATCTGCTCAATATTACTTAATTGATAATAATATTCAATAATATTGAAGAGCAGAGACAATGATTGTCTTGCTACATCAAGCAACGATTACTTTACGCTGGCTTGTGCACGATTCTCTAAGAACGAGAATTTATAAACTTTCTCAACAGTACACAGCAGAGACTAATTACTCAATTGCTGTTCACTAGTACTGTAGCCTCTGGAGAAAGTTACTTCACCCCTGACAATAAATAACTAATACTAACATCAGGTTCTTGCTGATGCTTAACTCCTAGGAGGCACAACGGATTTTAAGTTTAATACAAAACTGGTCTAAGTACCAGTTATGAATAGCAAAACGTTTATGCAAGCTAGGAGCTATATGGGAAATAAGCTTAATTATGGAGAAATGAAACAAGAGTTTACTTTACATTAAGCTCAAGCAAAAGAACTGTTAAATTTATTGATTACAAAATAAATTTAATGTTACAATTCAAAATCAAATTAATGAGATCGCACTCACTCACTCACACAAAAGCTAAATCCTTACGCCTAGGAAAAACACTTTAATTAAACTCTTAAGACTAGGGAAATACAAAAAGGAAAAACTGGTCGATGAATGCTGCGTATCACCCAAAGCTGAACTAAGGATGGGAGTCTGGAGACTGTACTAGTGGAGCTTAGGTGCTAGCTGACCTCTCACACTTCTGGAGCACAGGACCTCTCTCCGTCACAACAAACACTTGACTGCGTAAGTCGTGGGAAAAAAGGGGGAGCAGTAGGCCGCATTTTTCTAACAGTCGAGTGAGCGAGACGCACCCAAAACAAATCGCTCAGCGGAAGCGCCAATGTCTCACGCAAAGACGATAACGTATGACACTGAAAAATTGATTTGACAAAGCTTCCTTCTGAATGAGCGGTTAACTGAACGATAAACAGTGAGTTTTCCACTAATAGTTCGTGGCTTCTTACAAAAGGGAAATGTCGCAAATTTGATTCGTGACAGCTTTATCCAACCTCCATCCCTACAAACCTTCTCCCCACAGGGTACTTTCTCTCTCCAAAAGTAAGTAATCTCCCCACACCCCAAAACACCTGTTCTAGAGGGTTTGGTGTGACATATAATATTGCAATGACGTATTTCAATAATAGAAATAGTTAGTTATCAAAACTATGGGAGCTTTCAAAAATTTTGGGGGTAACTATTTTTTTGTTTAACTTTACCCTCTATTGTGCAGTAACCATTAGGCCTAGGGAGGTGCCGATTGTGCTCTCAGGTGTGTAAATTCTTCCTCTTTAGCCAGAACATATTGATTTTCCCCTTGGTGAAAGTCAAAAAAACACCCTCAAATTGTGGCTCCAGTGGCAGACGAGCCAGATCTAATTGTGGGATTTAGGGGTTAAGATGCTTGTCGTGCTGGACAATGCACCAAGTCAGTCTCCATACCTAGAAGAACTGCACAAGGATTGTCGTGTTGTGGTTCTGCCGCCCCGGACGACGTCACTAATGCAGCCACTGGATCAAGAACTGATCGCAACTGTGAAGCACTTCTACCACAAGCAAGTGTACGACTGCCTATGCAGTAAGACTGACACACAAGAGGAGCTTCATGCCTTACAAGAAGATCACGACGAAGACCTTGATGAGGCACCTGCTGCCGTACCATCTCCGCCAGCAGCTGTATCCCGACCTGCCACAGGTGACCTGACTGTTGAGGCATTTTGGCGTCGTTTTACAGTGAAGGACGCAGTTGACTTTCTCCTACAAGCATGGCACCAGATTACACCTGCAACAGTAAACCATGAGTGGTGAATGCTCGTGCCTTACTTATGCACGACCCAAGAGACTGCCATTCAAGCATTGGCCAAGGCTGTGGCAGCAACACTGACAGCAGCACAAGCTGTACCAGGTTTCGAGGACATTACGTTGGCGAATATACGGGAAGTGCACGCTGCTAATGAGGAACAGCCTCCCGAGGAAGTCTTGCAACGGATAGATGAGGCTGACGCAGAGCCCGACACCAGGCACAGTCAAGTTGAGCAGTCTAGTGTGATGGAGGGGAATACAGAGCTGTGCATGTCAAGAATAAGCAAGATCCTTGCTGCCATGGATAAGCTCAAGGAAGAAGTGAAGGAACAGGAAGTGAGCAGCCTAAGAATAGAGGAAGTTTTGGTTGGTATCGACAAATTCTTCCGTTTTTACACAGACAGGCACAGGCAAGAAACAAGCAGGAGAAGACAGACGCTCATAACAAGCTACACACAGTGGGCTCAAGTTGGTGAAATTGAGGAACCAGCTGCATGGTCTGATCCAGTTCCTGTTGAGGATGAAGAAGATGCAATGTCAGAAGTGTCAGCATTGGACTTCGAGGGGTTTATGGCCGAAGTAAATGACTTTGAGGCTCCTGGGGAAGGCGCTCATAAGAGGAGTCTGTGGAAGGAACTGTTGGTGCGGCAAGGGGTATAGCGCTGTAAGTGTTGCCGTGCCTCGGAACCCGTTATTTAAGTCCATCAGGCCTGTTGTCTACTGTCGTTATGGTGACTACCCATATTTTTGGTACTGTAGCAATATCTGTAGTACAACGTCTGAAAATTTTGACCTTTATTATGTCTCTAAGGGCCAAAAAATGCCCAGGTGTGAGGGGGTACCACCCATATGTAATTTTTCCCATAAGATATGTATTCACAGTGTCCGATTTCCCAGTGCACAAGGACCAGGACCGCCCAATCTCTCGTGCACTGTGCGAGCCCACTGTATATACTGTATATATATACTGTATATATATATATATATATATATATGTATATGAGAAGCGTAGGAGCCCGGGGCTAGGCAAGTTGGTCCTGGCATTTAAGATGAGAGTGACCAGCCTCACTCATCCCTGAGTGGCATTACCTGAGCAATAAACCCCAACCATCCCTTGGATATAAACCTTCACCGGCTCATCCGATTGGAGCACCGTTATTACCCACTAAACCATCAGGCGCCAAAATTTGGTTAAATGGTTACCACCCACATAGTAAATGGTTTCCTGGTGTACAGGAAACCATTTGGCTTTTCACTCAGTGTAGAGTCACCCATAGGCAGAAGGAAGAGGAAAGAATGAAGGAAAGAAAGACAGAAGAGGATGGATGGAAAGAAGTATGGAGGACAGGAAATGACAGACACCAGAGAGCAACACTACATCAAGCGAGTGGATGGTGAGTGCCCCCACCTACCACACATTTCTACAGTCTCTCTCTCTCTCTCTCTCTCTCTCTCTCTCTCTCTATATATATATATATATATATATATATATATATATATATATATATATATATATATATATATATTGCCAGACACCTCAATCCCGTTCTGGGTGGCCACAAACAAATCGCCTCCACGTCGCCCTGTCCCCCGCCATTCCACTGTCCTATTCCCAACTCACACCCCCTCTCTCATATACCTCTCCACCCCATCCCTCCACCTCATCCTCGGCCTCCCCCGCTCCCCCCCCCCTCCACCTCACTCACATACACTCTCTTCGACAGTCTTTGACTCTCCATCCTCTCCACATGACCAAACCACCTCAGTGTATTCCTCCTAAAGCATCCTATCACATCTACATCAACACCACAACGCTCCTTTATATACTCATTTGTCAGCCTGTCTCTTCATGTGACTCCACAGGTTCCTCTTAAATAACTCATTTCTACTGCTCTCACTCTTGACTTGTGCCCCTCCAACAACGTCCAAGCTTCATTTCCATACGTTAGAGTTGGTATCACAATACTGTCATGTAGTAACTTTTTCACTTCCATGCTCACTTCCCTGTTTCTTATCACTGCTTTCAAGGAACCAGCAACCTTTCTTCCTTGCTGTACCCTTTCAAGCACTTCACCCTCCAAACCTCCATCCTTACTCATCACACTACCCAAGTACTTAAACGTACTCACATTTTCCAATTCCTCACCATCCAACATCGCTGTACATTCACTGACTTCACCTCTCTCAAAGACCATCACTTTACTCTTTCCTACATTCACCTTTACATTCCGTTTCATAAACTCTCTCTCAAACTCATCCACCAAGCCTTGCAGCTCTCCTTCGTCTTCACTCAACAACACAGTATCATCTGCAAACAACAATACAGGGAGTTTCCAAACACTACCCTCTCTCACCAGGGCCACTCCAACATCCACTACCCTACCTTGTACCTCTTTTATTACCCCATCCATGTACAGATTGAACAACCATGGAGACATGACACATCCCTGTTTCAACCCAACCTTCAAAGAGAAAAATTCACTCAGTTCACCATCCACACGCACTGCAGCCTTAGCATCATCATACATACTCTTCACAGCATTCAACAACTTCCCATCTACCTCATATATTCTTAATACTTTCCACAATCCTTGTCTATCCACCCTGTAAAATCTTTCTCCAAATCCATGAAAGCCGCATACAACTTCTTTCCCTTCTCCAGAAACTTTTCCACTAAAGATCTAAGAATGAATATCTGATCTACACAACCTCTTCCCTTCCTAAAGCCTCCCTGTTCTTCTCCAACTAATTCCTCTGTTATTTGCCTAACTCTGTCAATAAGTATCCTACCATACACTTTTCCTATTATACTAAGAAGACAAATGCCCCTGTGATTACCACACACTTCTTTTTCCCCTTTTCCTTTGTACAAGGGAATAATTATACCTGAATTCCAGTCCTCCGGAACTCTACCTTCCTCCCAGGCCAATCTGCACATCTTCCACATCCATTCTACTACTATCTCTCCCCCATGCTTCAACATTTCACCACACACTTAATCAATTCCTGGGGCTTTCCCCAGTTTAACTTTCTTCATTGCTTCCACAACTTCTATCCTACTGATTTCTTCCTGTCTTCTCACCTCCCTCCTTCTCCCAGCCATTCCCCAACTACTTATACTCGCATCACTTCCATCCTCTATAATCAACAATTCTTTAAAGTGTTCTCTCCATCTGCTCACTTTTTCTCCCTTCTCCACTAGTAATCATTTACCTATCGTCGGAGTATGTGGCACAATGCAATACCTGGTGCTGCACGCTCGGCTCCATTAAAACAATATCCGGCGAAATTATGCAATATCCTGCACCGAAATGGGATGTAACCAATGGTTCTATGCAACATCCGGCACTGAGTTGATTCAACCGGCTCAAAAATGGTACCCAACCGGCACTGCTTTACTGTATTAATGTACTGTATCAATATTCTTTGTAACTAATGCTTAAATATCATCTTTTACTCATGGGAATGTTGTCAGGATACGGGTTCGAGACGGATATTAGCACAATACCTTGCTCGACACCTAATAGTGAGCTGATGGGGGTACTATGGAATATCCAGTGTTTCACAGTAACCAGTGCAGAGCTTGGCAAAATTATGCCCAATAAGTGAGAATTTAATATATATATATATATATATATATATATATATATATATATATATATATATATATATATATATATATATATATATATATATATGTGTGTGTGTGTGTGTGTGTGTGTGTGTGTGTAGGGAGTTGATTGTAGCACCAGTCAAACAGGGAGGTACTCCCAGGGTGGATGGACAGCTGATGAAACGGAGAGATGGAGATGCTGTTTCATCAGCCCACAGGAATAGCTTCTGACCATCCCCCTTTGCTGAACATTTTGTTTTGGTATCACAGTGAGTTGGCCAGCATACTCTTCTATACAACTTCCTGTCAACAACACACCACATGGACATTGCATACCAAACTTCTTACTATGAATTTAGATAAAATAGATCTCAACACACAAATTAGGAGCTCCCAAGGGGGGGCTATCAAAGCCCCCCCCAGACCAGCCCCTTTCCCGGTGACGGCCATGTGAGATGAATGGAATCGCTGTCTGACTCACTCTATATTTACTTACGCACCATTCATTGTCTTTCCTGCAACTTTCTTGTTGTAGAACATCACCTCTTTTTCTCTAGACCTCACCTTCTCTTCAAAATTGAGACTCAGCTGTGTGAGGTGATTGATAGAAAATCCTTATCTGAATCTCCGTAATTTCTCTAAGTTCGCCTCGAAGCAAATGGTGCATGTTGTGCATAGGTACAGAATACCGTATCTTCCTCTTTCATTACTGAATTTGAATCTTCTGAATTCTTTATTCTCTGTCTTAGGCATCCTGTCATTCACTGACGAAATATACCCGTGTTGTGTACGTACAGTCTGTCGTCCCTGACGCTGGTATATGCTTCCTCACCGACTCACGTTAGGCAAATATCACATTAGAGGGACTCTTGAAAACCTCTATTTCCTTCCGGACCCCTGCCCAAAGTCCACTTTCCCCCCCCGCCCCCCAGGGTGCAAAATTTTTTATACCCCCCAATTTAAACCTCCTAAAAGAACTAATATGGTTACAAAAAATACATTAGGCCAATAGGACTTTTTTATTTATTGTACCTTATATGAGGAGAAGAGCAGACACATCGCCGGAGATGAGGTAGAGGGGGAGAACACAAGGCAAGCTGAGGAGGAGGATGTGGGTAGGAGTGGGCCGAGAGGGGAACACAGGAGGCAGGAGTGAGGTAAGGGGGTCCTGACTGGTTGGGTGGCTGGGAAAGCAAGAAAGGTGAAGCATGATTGGCGGGCGATGACGACAAGCATTGTGAGGCAGAGCGACTCACATCATAACACAGCCCACCCGGTTCAAATTACTGTGTTATGCTAACAGTGCCCACGTTAGAATGTTTATTTCCTTCTGCAAAATCATGCTGCATTAGAGCATTATCGCACTGCAGCAAAGCGCGTTAGGGGAGGACTGACTGTATCCCCAAATTCTGTTGACCCTGAAATATTCTTTAACTATCTTACTTCTAGCATGAAACAAATCCTAACAATTTCTTCATTTCCTGAAATCATCATTCTAGGTGACGACAAATTTCACCACCACCTTTAGTTCTCCTCTCCTTTCACTGATCCACCTGCTGCACAAGCCTACATTTTATCGATCCTTAATGACCTAGCGCAGCTTGTACACCACCCTATACATATCCCTGATTGCCTTGAAGAGAGTTCCAACATACTTGACGTCGTCCATACAACTAATCTTTGTATCTATGCTGTTAATCTCTTCTCTCCATTGGGCTCCTCTGAACACAGCTTTATCACCTTAACTTTTCCAATCACCTCAGTAAGGCCTGTGCACCCTCCCAAGAAGTGGCGGCTGCAGCACTTTAGAGCTACTGATTGGGAGGCAGTCAGGGAGAAATTCTTTAATTTTGTCTGGCTTGATTATTGCTTCTATGGTCATGAGCCATCTGAATGTGCCTCACACATTACGAGGGTTACTCTTTCGGGTATGGAAGCATACATTCCATTCTGTTATCCTCTGACTATTAAAAAAAAAAAAAAAAGTTTAATCACGTTTCTTCTCATGCTGTCCACAATAAGGTGAAGGCTTTATCAACCGTACCATAACCAACCCACCCCTGAATCTCATCACTTTTATATCTCTGTCCAGAACCGTATTAAGTCTGTTCTTTAGTGTGCCAAGAACAATTTCATTTGTTCTAAATGCTCTGAACTCTCTGTCTCACATTCTTCCCACTCCTTCTGGCATCTTGTCAGAAACTTTCTAACAGTTTTAATTCATCAGCCTTCCCTCCTCTATTCCACTATGATGGTTCTCTAGCTGTTTTTTCTACTGAAAAAGCAGGTTTCTTAGCTTAGCTTAGTCTTTCTCCTCCAATTTCACCTCAGATGATTCCAGCGCTGTTTCTCCATGACTTCCCATCTCTTACTTCCTCATGACTGACGTTAAAATTTCTTCAGCAGATGCACTCTCTTCCATCACTGGCCTAAGTACTATAGTAGCGGCGCAAGACTTTGAGGTTGTCATAATCGTATCCTGGCAACCTATCATTCAAAAGTGCGTCCGATTTCGTATTATATTATAAGCATATCATATTATTATGCACGAATATATTATACACGAATATTATTATACACGAACGTATAATACACGAATCACATGAGTCTCATATTATACACGAAATCAGACGCACTTTTGAATGGTAGGTTGCCAGGGCAAGATAATAACAACCTCAGAGTCGCTCGCCGCGACTATAACAAGGCATATGGGTCTGATGGGATCCCCTCTTTTGCCCTCAAGAACTGCGTTTCTGTGCTTAGCCCCTGCTTAGGAAAACTCTTTTGCATTTGTCTGTTGAGTTGTACGTTTCCTTTTTGTCGGAAGTTTGCTCTCTTTCAGCCTGTCCCAAAGAAGGGTAACCGTTCCCAGCCCTGTAGCTATCATCCATTTGCTTTAACATCCTGTATTTCCAAAGTTCTTGATCAGTTATTAACAAAAAGACTCACCTTGTCATAACCTTCTTTCTGATCGCCAGTATGGATTTCTCCACGGACGATCCCCTTGCGATCTTCTCACCTAATCTTGGTCATCCCCCTTTCGGTACAGTGCCGAAAACGTTGGCACTGCACAACACATGTCAAAGGTTTTTGATCGACTTCAATTCTTTAATTTCCAAACTGACATTTAATGGTTTCTATCTTACAATCTGTGCTTTCATATCTAGGTTCCTTTTGGGTAATTCTGTAGCTGATGTTGTAGACGTCGACCATTCTTCTCCTAGGGCCGTCAGAGTGGTGCTCCTCAGGATTCTGTCCTATCACAATTTTCATCCTTCTATTCATCAATGATCTCAGTTGTACATCTAAATCTACCCTCGCATATGATGCTGACTCCATCCTTCACCTTTCCATTTCCTCCTCGTAGAATCTGTCTCAGCAGTCACTTCAACAAAAAAAGGATGAGGCTATGGCACACCTAATGTCCGACTTAGCTAGTATCTCGAACTGGGGCAAAATTAATCTTGTTTTTAATGCATCAAAAACTCACGCCGTACATCTTTCGACCTGTCGAAATACTCCACAGGAGTATCCTTTAATTTTTATACAATATCCAACTAAATCTTGCATCATCATTGAACATTCTTGGCCTTTCATTCTCTTGGGATTTATCTTGGAAAGATCATTTTACCTCTCTTGTAAACTCTGCTTCCAAGAGATAACATGCTAAGTCGATTGCATGTACCCTTTGCTCCTACACAGTTGTTGACCTTATATAGGGATTTTATTCGTCCCTGTGTAGAGCACAACTCTCATGTTTGGGGAGACTCAACACATACAGCTGTTCTCAACAAGGTGAAGTCAGAGGTTTTTTCTTCTCATTAACTCTCCTACTTTTATTGGCTCCCTTCAACCTCCGTCTCCGCACTTCCTCGCCGCACGCATGCATCTTGTTCTCTTTTCTATCACTTATTTAATGGTCGCTGCATCCCTGAGCTATCTGCTTGCATCTTTCCACTACTATGGCGGGTGCGTATTACCCGTACTGCAGCGTATTCTCATCCCTTTTCTTCCCAGCTCTGTAATGCAAGAGTTAACCATTACTTCTAGTCCTTTTTGTATGCAACAAGTAATCTCTGAAATTGTCTTTCTCTGCCTGTATTTCCTAGTGCGTATAATCTCCAGTTTTTTTAACGAAGTGTGTCAAGGCGTCTACAAATGAACCGATCTTGAATTTGGCTGTTACATTTTTTTTTTTTTTTTTTTCAAGAAACAAACTTGCGGGCTCCTTGCCTTTGGTTCTTTCTTTCTTGCATTTTACGTATGTATATATAAATATAAACTAAATATAAATGAATATATATATATATATATATATATATATATATATATATATATATATATATATATATATATATACCCGGTATATATATAGATAGATAGATACTTAAGTTTTCTCTAAGATTTTCCAGTGAGAATTTTGTTTATGTATCGACTGTATCTGACAATCAAAAGTTGTAGGGAAGCTGGCTACCTAATTACCATCATCTTTTTGAGATAATGTATCCATACGCTGATATATGTACCGCTATTTTTCTCCATAAATGTATCTAAATCTAAAACAACAACCTTCCCTTCCCCTCTCTCTCCATCTTACCTCCCCCCCCCCTCTCTCTCTCTCTCTCTCTCTCTCTCTCATTACTGTCCCTTCCCCCCAGACGTACGCGTTGCTGTGTGTGACATCGCAGTATCAAGAGTACAAGGCAGGGAGGGGCACTTCACGCCACGAGAGGCGCATATCTGTGAGTATCACTTCCTATTCTCGTTTGTGTGTGTGTGTGTGTGTGTGTGTGTGTGTGTGTGTGTGTGTGTGTGTTACAATTATGTAACGTACTTTTACTTAAGTAATTTTTTTTCCTATTAGGTTTGAACCATTGAAGATAACAAAATAGTTGTCGAAACGGCTGGCAAAAAGAAATTTAAGATAATCTTTATAACGACCATGATGATTTTATTCCTCTTAGAGAAGATTTATAATTAGTACTAGCGAATATATGGGAATTAAGGAGTGACTTGTTGATCATTTTGTAGTAGTGTCAGAGATAAAAATGAAAAGTGATGAGTGAGCATGGTTACTGAAGGGCCTCAGAAAATATATGTTGCAAAACAGTGCGTAGACGGCTGCTGGAGGAAAAGGGACAAGAAGGAAGTGGAGAGGCGACAGGCAGAGATGATTTACAACAGATGTGGGAGGTGGACTATATGAATAATGGGGCCACAGGAGGAAGCACTGTGTAAGAGTATGTGAGAGCGTATGCAGATACGAAAAGAGGTAATACTGTAAAAGGAACAACGTGGTGAAATAAGGATATGAAGCATGTCGTGGAAGGTAAGAAAGCATATTGTAACTGGATGGGAAGTACGAAGCTTAACAGAGGATTGTGTGTTGAGAAGTGTAGAGATAGGAAGACATCGTAGGAGAGAGTGGATGAGGAATTTCAAAGGTACTTGAGAATAAGGAGGAAATGTAAGAAGCTATTCTGGAAAGAGGTCAAACAGTAAATTAACACCTAAACAGCCGGTAGTACAGGAAATATCAAGATAAAAGTGACTGCCAGCGAGGGCGAAGCCCTTGCGAGTTTCTTGTCAAGTAGCAGCATTTTCTCACTAATGAGAGGCTCGAGCCGTTAACGTTTTTGAGAAGCTTATAATTATCACTGCGTGGTTGGAATCATATGGTAGCCCAATTCTTTAATATATATTTTTGACAGGTTGCATGACACCCAGGCGGTGCACGTGGCAGGTGACACGCGCCAAGTGCAGCATGTCAAATATCTTCAAAGAGGGCCACAGGCCAAAGAGTTTGTCGTAAAGGTATGAAACTTGGTAGCTAGATAGCCATCAGTATACTCTAGGCATCCTCCAGGTGTACGGCAACATTTCGATGCTTTCGGATTTAAATATCCTCGCTCGTACCTCGCCGACAAAGGCGTTTTACTTGTAAAATAATAGTGGAGAGGTGACAGTATATAATCGAATGGATAAGCATTTTAATGGGCTGCTGATTGTAGAAAACAAAAGGAGTACTAGTACACTCATAATTGGTTGGGAATGAGTTAGAGAAGAGGCGAGAAGACAGGAAGGGATCAGTAGGATGGAATTGTGTAGGGTAATGAAAAAAGTCCAATGTAGAAAACACCAGGAATATACGATGTGTGTGGCGGAATGTTGAAATATAATGACTGAACAGATCTCGAGAGTGTGCAGCTTCGT